>NC_047115.1:78904682-79264057 GCF_902500255.1 Thalassophryne amazonica
GGACAAATGGTCTGTCAAGGATCAAGCTGCAACATCTATTTTTTGGAAAGGAAACAGTCCAGACTTTCCTTGTTTCATTTTCTGCTCTTTTCTTTTACTAATTAACAAAACAAACAAAGCACTACAAAAAACTGCTGCATCATACATACTTTCAGAAGCTTCTAGATTCTTCTTTTTGTGTGTTCAAGACAGCATTTCATTTTACAACATGACGCACACGCGCCATCTAGTGGTCAAAAATGACATAAGTATCAATATACATCGATTTTTTTAACCCCAAAATTAACTTGTGCCATAAAAAATAGGCTGTTTTTAAACTTATTAATATTTTACTACTTTATTATTTTATACTTTATATTTTAATTACGTATTAATTATTATATATTAACTGTACCTTTTTAATATGAAAACTTACAAATATTTTTTCTTATTTATTCAACCTGTAAATATGAACTCATTCTCTTTTAACAAATAAATGGTAAAATGGTTAATGGACTGCATTTATATAGCACTTTTCCATCTGCATCAGATGCACAAAGCGCTTTACAAATAATGCCTCACATTCACCCCGATGTGAGGGTGCTGCCATACAAGGTGCTCACTACACACCGGGTGCAATGGGGGATTAAAGACCTTGCCCAAGGGCCCGTAGTGATTTTCCAGTCAGGCTGGGATTTGAACAGAGGATCTTCTGGTCTCAAGCCCAACACCTTATCCACTAGACCATCAACTCCCCAAATATTCAACATCCTCCCCCCCAAAAAGACAGTTCAAGTGTTAACTTCCAAGGGGTACAGTAACTGAACTGGTCTTTTTAACATTGTCCCAGTTGGAGTGCGCTCAGCGTATGATCGAAGAAGTCCATCTCTTCCTGGGAACACTTCTGTGAAAAGTCCCATTTTCCATGTCAGGCGTGGCATCTTGTCTTCTCCAATGAGAACTAAATCTCCGGGTTTGACTTGCGTTGAATTCAGAGTTTTACGAGTATGAGCTGATCTCAGGTCAAGCAAATATTCCTTTCTCCATCTGTTCCAAATTTAATTTTCCAGTCTATGGTGGTACTTCCATCTTCGGGTTAGCTCTTCTTTGTTCACATATGTTGTCTGACCTTGCGTGGAGAAAGGCTTTGCGGATAAAGAGGTGAGTCTTTTCACAATCAAAAAAATGTGCTGGTGTCAGATGTTGTGGTTCCTGTGACTCGCTGTACACAAATGTGAGTGGTCTTGAGTTAACAGTGGCTTCTATTTCTGACAAAAGAGATGTTAACTCTTCGAAACTCAAAGAAGCTCTGCCCATCACTTTTGAGGCACCCCTTTACAGAGCGCACTGATCTCTCCCAAAAACCACCCCACCAAGCTGCTCTTTCTGCAATAAATTTACACTTGATCCCCTTTTCAGAAAAATATTCCAGCAGCTTGGGCTCCTTCAAGCCTTTCCACAGCTCATTTGAATCTTGATCTGCTCTCTTGAATGTTTTTGCGTTGTCTGAGTAGATCACAAGGTCAAAGTCCTCTCGGTGAAATGAATCTTTTGAGTGCTAAGAGGAAACTTTCTGTCATTAGGCTTGATACTAATTGAAGGTGGACTGCGCGTGTTACAGCACAAGTGAAAAGTGCAACATATGCTTTTTCTGTAGTATTCTTTGACCTTACAAACGGTGGACCTGCAAAGTCTACTCCAGTGATCTCGAATGCTGGTGCTTCTGTAACTCTGTCTTTAGGAAGTGGTGCAGCTGTTTGCTGTGCTGCCTTTACCATAAATCTTTTTACAGACAGTACAGTGTGAGATGCATTTTTTTGACAAACTGCCTTGCATGTGGAATACAATAGTTTTCTTGTAGGTGTATGGGGCCATTATTGTAGCAAAAGTATTTGCAAATGTCTGAGTTATTTTCATTAGTTACTTCATCCAAACCATCAACATGTTTATTAGACCCCATTCCTTCCAGGCTGCTCAAGGAAGCCCTACCATTATTTAATGCTTCGATCTTAAATATGATCAATCTATCTTTGTTAGTTGGCTATGTACCACAGGCTTTTAAGTTGGCAGTAATTAAACCATTACTTAAAAAGCCATCACTTGACCCAGCTATCTTAGCTAATTATAGGCCAATCTCCAACCTTCCTTTTCTCTCAAAAATTCTTGAAAGGGTAGTTGTAAAACAGCTAACTGATCATCTGCAGACGAATGGTCTATTTGAAGAGTTTCAGTCAGGTTTTAGAATTCATCATAGTACAGAAACAGCATTAGTGAAGGTTACAAATGATCTTCTTATGGCCTCAGACAGTGGACTCATCTCTGTGCTTGTTCTGTTAGACCTCAGTGCTGCTTTTGATACTGTTGACCATAAAATTTTATTACAGAGATTACAGCATGCCATAGGTATTAAAGGCACTGCGCTGCGGTGGTTTGAATCATATTTATCTAATAGATTACAGTTTGTTCATGTAAATGGGGAATCTTCTTCACAGACTAAGGTTAATTATGGAGTTCCACAAGGTTCTGTGCTAGGACCAATTTTATTCACTTTATACATGCTTCCCTTAGGCAGTATTATTAGACGGCATTGCTTAAATTTTCATTGTTACGCAGATGATACCCAGCTTTATCTATCCATGAAGCCAGAGGACACACACCAATTAGCTAAACTGCAGGATTGTCTTACAGACATAAAGACATGGATGACCTCTAATTTCCTGCTTTTAAACTCAGATAAAACTGAAGTTATTGTACTTGGCCCCACAAATCTTAGAAACATGGTGTCTAACCAGATCCTTACTCTGGATGGCATTACCCTGACCTCTAGTAATACTATGAGAAATCTTGGAGTCATTTTTGATCAGGATATGTCATTCAAAGCGCATATTAAACAAATATGTAGGACTGCTTTTTTGCATTTATGCAATATCTCTAAAATTAGAAAGGTCTTGTTGGGAAAGTGTAGTGACACGGACCCACAACAGGGGGCGCAAATGAACGGACAATAGAGGGAGTTAAATTTGAACACTTTACTGTTGTGAATGTCACAACCACACACAGCAGATTATAGAATAAATACAAGTCAATGGATAAAGGTGTCGTGTGGGCAGGCTCGACGATAGGAGACGTCCATCTGGAGATGAACCGGAACCACACGATTTCCACCGCCACCGAACCCGAAGAATACTGGAGCCGCCAGGTCCCGAATTCCCCAGGTGGCCACCGTCTCAGCGTGTCGGATCTGTTACTGCTGGCGAAGAGCAAAGACAGTGTGGGTGTGTGTACACCCCGTAACAACAACGGTGGGAATTCCACCTCCACCTCTAACACACACTCGTGCAGCGTCTGAGTACCACTTATCTGGTGGGAAGTAGAACGAAACAGTCGCGGCCCACGCCGGTCCTCTGGGTAGACAGCTGCAACAAAGTAGCTCTTGAAATCAATTAGTACAATACGCAGGCAGAGAAAGTTACCTCCAAGAAGTACGACATCTCGGCGACGTGGTGGAGGTGTCATCCTGCTTTTATCCGGGGTGAAGTGCAGATGATCAGTGACAGCTGTCATAGTTGATGAGTGACAGCTGTCACCTCGGCTGTTCCTGTAAGGCGGCAGCGCTCCCTCGTGCCTGAAGCCCGCACTTCAGGCAGGGCGCCCTCTGGTGGTGGGCCAGCAGTACCTCCTCTTCTGGCGGCCCACACAACAGGACCCCCCCCTCAACGGGTGCCTCTTGGCGCCCGACCAGGCTTGTCCGGGTGGCGACGGTAGAAATCGGCCAGGAGGGCCGGGTCCAGGATGAAGCTCCTCTTCACCCAGGAGCGTTCTTCGGGTCCATACCCCTCCCAGTCCACCAAATATTGGAAACCCCGGCCCATTCGACGGACATCCAGGAGCCGGCGTACTGTCCAAGCTGGCTCCCCGTCGATGATACGGGCAGGAGGCGGCGCCGGACCGGGTGTACAGAGAGGTGAGGTGTGATATGGTTTCAACCTTGACACGTGAAAGACTGGATGGATCCGCAGTGAGGCCGGCAGTTGGAGCCTCAGGGACTGAGGACCTTGAGGATCCAGAAGGGCCCTATGTATTGGTCCTGTAGTTTGGGGGAAGCCACCTGGAGAGGTATGTCCCGTGTGGATAGTCATACCTCCTGCCCGGGCTGATATGCGGGAGCGGGGGACCGTCAACGGTCTGCATAGGACTTTGCCCTCGTCCGGGCCCTCAACAAGGCCGAACGGGCGGTGCGCCACACCCGACGGCATCTCCGCAGGTGGGCCTGGACCGAGGGTACACTGACCTCTCACTCCACCACAGGAAACAAAAGGGGCTGGTACCCCAGACACACCTCGAACGGGGAGAGGCCGGTGGCAGAGGACACTTGGCTGTTATGCGCATACTCGATTCAGGCCAGGTGTTCACTCCAAGCCGTCGCGTGTGCAGATGTAGTACATCGCAGGGCCTGCTCCAGCTCTTGATTAGCCCGTTCAGCCTGTCCGTTGGTCTGAGGGTGATACCCAGACGAGAGGCTCACGGTGGCCCCCAGCTCCCGGCAGAAACTCTTCCAAACCTGCGAGGAAAACTGGGGACCACGATCAGAGACGATGTCTGTTGGTATCCCATGCAGACGTACGACATGGTGGACCAGGAGATCCGCTGTCTCCTGGGCCGACGGGAGCTTCGGGAGGGCCACGAAGTGGGCCGCCTTGGAGAACCGGTCCACTATCGTGAGGATGGTGGTGTGCCCCCGGGACGGCGGGAGGCCCGTGACGAAATCCAGACCGATGTGGGACCAGGGGCGATCAATCAATCAATCAATTTTTTTATATGGCGCCAAATCACAACAAACAGTTGCCCCAAGGCGCTGTATATTGTAAGGCAAGGCCATACAATAATTATGTAAAACCCCAACGGTCAAAACGACCCCCTATGAGCAAGCACTTGGCTACAGTGGGAAGGAAAAACTCCCTTTTAACAGGAAGAAACCTCCAGCAGAACCAGGCTCAGGGAGGGGCAGTCTTCTGCTGGGACTGGTTGGGGCTGAGGGAGAGAACCAGGAAAAAGACTGTGGAGGGGAGCAGAGATCGATCACTAATGATTAAATGCAGAGTGGTGCATACAGAGCAAAAAGAGAAAGAAACAGTGCACCATGGGAACCCCCCAGCAGTCTACGTCTATAGCAGCATAACTAAGGGATGGTTCAGGGTCACCTGATCCAGCCCTAGCTATAAGCTTTAGCAAAAAGGAAAGTTTTAAGCCTAATCTTAAAAGTAGAGAGGGTGTCTGTCTCCCTGATCTGAATTGGGAGCTGGTTCCACAGGAGAGGAGCCTGAAAGCTGAAGGCTCTGCCTCCCATTCTACTCTTACAAACCCTAGAAACTACAAGTAAGCCTGCAGTCTGAGAGCAAAGCGCTCTATTGGGGTGATATGGTACTACGAGGTCCCTAAGATAAGATGGGACCTGATTATTCAAAACCTTATAAGTAAGAAGAACAATTTTAAATTCTATTCTAGAATTAACAGGAAGCCAATGAAGAGAGGCCAATATGGGTGAAATATGCTCTGTCCTTCTAGTCCCCGTCAGTACTCTAGCTGCAGCATTTGAATTAACTGAAGGCTTTTTAGGGAACTTTTAGGACAACCTGATAATAATGAATTACAATAGTCCAGCCTAGAGGAAATAAATGCATGAATTAGTTTTTCAGCATCACTCTGAGACAAGACCTTTCTGATTTTAGAGATATTGCGTAAATGCAAAAAAGCAGTCCTACATATTTGTTTAATATGCGCTTTGAATGACATATCCTGATCAAAAATGACTCCAAGATTTCTCACAGTATTACTAGAGGTCAGGGTAATGCCATCCATAGTAAGGATCTGGTTAGACACCATGTTTCTAACATTTGTGGGGCCAAGTACAATAACTTCAGTTTTATCTGAGTTTAAAAGCAGGAAATTAGAGGTCATCCATGTCTTTATGTCTGTAAGACAATCCTGCAGTTTAGCTAATTGGTGTGTGTCCTCTGGCTTCATGGATAGATAAAGCTGGGTATCATCTGCGTAACAATGAAAATTTAAGCAATACCGTCTAATAATACTGCCTAAGGGAAGCATGTATAAAGTGAATAAAATTGGTCCTAGCACAGAACCTTGTGGAACTCCATAATTAACTTTAGTCTGTGAAGAAGATTCCCCATTTACATGAACAAATTGTAATCTATTAGACAAATATGATTCAAACCACCGCAGCGCAGTGCCTTTAATACCTATGGCATGCTCTAATCTCTGTAATAAAATTTTATGGTCAACAGTATCAAAAGCAGCACTGAGGTCTAACAGAAAAAGCACAGAGATGAGTCCACTGTCCGAGGCCATAAGAAGATCATTTGTAACCTTCACTAATGCTGTTTCTGTACTATGATGAATTCTAAAACCTGACTGAAACTCTTCAAATAGACCATTCTTCTGCAGATGATCAGTTAGCTGTTTTACAACTACCCTTTCAAGAATTTTTGAGAGAAAAGGAAGGTTGGAGATTGGCCTATAATTAGCTAAGATAGCTGGGTCAAGTGATGGCTTTTTAAGTAATGGTTTAATTACTGCCACCTTAAAAGCCTGTGGTACATAGCCAACTAACAAAGATAGATTGATCATATTTAAGATCGAAGCATTAAATAATGGTAGGGCTTCCTTGAGCAGCCTGGTAGAAATGGGGTCTAATAAACATGTTGATGGTTTGGATGAAGTAACTAATGAAAATAACTCAGACAGAACAATCGGAGAGAAAGAGTCTAACCAAATACCGGCATCACTGAAAGCAGCCAAAGATAACGATACGTCTTTGGGATGGTTATGAGTAATTTTTTCTCTAATAGTTAAAATTTTGTTAGCAAAGAAAGTCATGAAGTCATTACTAGTTAAAGTTAATGGAATACTCAGCTCAATAGAGCTCTGACTCTTTGTCAGCCTGGCTACAGTGCTGAAAAGAAACCTGGGGTTGTTCTTATTTTCTTCAATTAGTGATGAGTAGAAAGATGTCCTAGCTTCACGGAGGGCTTTCTTATAGAGCAACAGACTCTTTTTCCAGGCTAAGTGAAGCTCTTCTAAATTAGTGAGACGCCATTTCCTCTCCAACTTACGGGTTATCTGCTTTAAGCTACGAGTTTGTGAGTTATACCACGGAGTCAGGCACTTCTGATTTAAAGCTCTCTTTTTTAGAGGAGCTACAGCATCCAAAGTTGTCTTCAATGAGGATGTAAAACTATTGACGAGATACTCTATCTCACTTACAGAGTTTAGGTAGCTACTCTGCACTGTGTTGGTATATGGCATTAGAGAACATAAAGAAGGAATCATATCCTTAAACCTAGTTACAGCACTTTCTGAAAGACTTCTAGTGTAATGAAACTTATTCCCCACTGCTGGGTAGTCCATCAGAGTAAATGTAAATGTTATTAAGAAATGATCAGACAGAAGGGAGTTTTCAGGGAATACTGTTAAGTCTTCAATTTCCATACCATAAGTCAGAACAAGATCTAAGATATGATTAAAGTGGTGGGTGGACTCATTTACTTTTTGAGCAAAGCCAATAGAGTCTAATAATAGATTAAATGCAGTGTTGAGGCTGTCATTCTCAGCATCTGTGTGGATGTTAAAATCGCCCACTATAATTATCTTATCTGAGCTAAGCACTAAGTCAGACAAAAGGTCTGAAAATTCACAGAGAAACTCACAGTAACGACCAGGTGGACGATAGATAATAACAAATAAAACTGGTTTTTGGGACTTCCAATTTGGATGGACAAGACTAAGAGTCAAGCTTTCAAATGAATTAAAGCTCTGTCTGGGTTTTTGATTAATTAATAAGCTGGAATGGAAGATTGCTGCTAATCCTCCGCCCCGGCCCGTGCTACGAGCATTCTGACAGTTAGTGTGACTCGGGGGTGTTGACTCATTTAAACTAACATATTCATCCTGCTGTAACCAGGTTTCTGTAAGGCAGAATAAATCAATATGTTGATCAATTATTATATCATTTACCAACAGGGACTTAGAAGAGAGAGACCTAATGTTTAATAGACCACATTTAACTGTTTTAGTCTGTGGTGCAGTTGAAGGTGCTATATTATTTTTTCTTTTTGAATTTTTATGCTTAAATAGATTTTTGCTGGTTATTGGTAGTCTGGGAGCAGGCACCGTCTCTACGGGGATGGGGTAATGAGGGGATGGCAGGGGGAGAGAAGCTGCAGAGAGGTGTGTAAGACTACAACTCTGCTTCCTGGTCCCAACCCTGGATAGTCACGGTTTGGAGGATTTAAGAAAATTGGCCAGATTTCTAGAAATGAGAGCTGCTCCATCCAAAGTGGGATGGATGCCGTCTCTCCTAACAAGACCAGGTTTTCCCCAGAAGCTTTGCCAATTATCTATGAAGCCCACCTCATTTTTTGGACACCACTCAGACAGCCAGCAATTCAAGGAGAACATGCGGCTAAACATGTCACTCCCGGTCCGATTGGGGAGGGGCCCAGAGAAAACTACAGAGTCCGACATTGTTTTTGCAAAGTTACACACCAATTTAATGTTAATTTTAGTGACCTCCGATTGGCGTAACCGGGTGTCATTACTGCCGACGTGAATTACAATCTTACCAAATTTACGCTTAGCCTTAGCCAGCAGTTTCAAATTTCCTTTAATGTTGCCTGCTCTGGCCCCCGGAAGACAACTGACTATGGTTGCTGGTGTCGCGAACTTCACATTTCGCAAAACAGAGTCGCCAATAACCAGAGTTTGATCCTCGGCGGGTGTGTCGTCGAGTGGGGAAAAACGGTTAGAGATGTGAACGGGTTGGCGGTGTACACGGGGCTTCTGTTTAGGGCTACGCTTCCTCCTCACAGTCACCCAGTCAGCCTAGTAGCTACGCTAAGCTAGCGGATTCCTAAAAACACGCAAAGTGAATAATGTGTAAATAATTTAGAGGTGATTCAGCAGAAGGAGTGCTTTAGTTAAGGCACGTAAAGATTACACTGGGAAACAAATCGTAATCTAGATAACTAGATCAATCTAACTGCGCAGATTAAACAGCTAACAGATACAGAAAAACACCGCTGTGCTCCGGAACAGGAAGTGATACAATACCGCAGTGAGAGCCAACCACCAGTAGAGGCAAGCAAGAGCGATGAGGCACAGGAAGCGGCTGAAGGAGTCCCTGTGCCTTTTGGTGGTCCGCCTTGCCCCTGGCGCAGGTGGTGCAGGCCTGGATGTAAGCCCGGATGTCAGCCTCCAGGGACGCCCACCAGAAGCGCTGCCAGACCACTGCCACGGTCCTACGCACCCCTGGGTGGCAGGAGAGCTTGGACCCGTGACAGAAGTCCAGGACGGCAGCCCTGGCTTCTGGTGGGACGTATAGTCTATTCTTCGGCCCTGTTCCGGGATCCATGCCAGGGCCTCCCGGACGGTCTTCTCCACGTCCCAGGTAAGGGTGGCCACGATAGTGGACTCCGGTACGATGGGTTCCGGTGGATCCGACAGCTCGGTCTTGACTTCGTGTTCATGCACCCGGGACAAGGCATCCGACCTCTGGTTTTTGGTCCCGGGGCGGTAGGTGATCCGGAAGTCAAAACGGCCGAAGAACAGTGACCAGCGGGCTTGCCTGGGGTTCAGTCGCCTGGCGGTCCTGATATACTCCAGGTTCTGGTGGTCAGTAAAAACCGTGAAAGGCACTGACGCTCCCTCTAGCAGGTGTCTCCACTCCTCAAGAGCCTCTTTCACCGCTAGGAGTTCTCGATTGCCCACGTCATAGTTCCGCTCTGCTGGGGTCAACCTGCGGGAGAAATAGGCACACGGGTGAAGAACCTTATCGGTCTCTCCGCTCTGGGATAGCACGGCTCCTATCCCTGAGTCAGAGGCGTCCACTTCAACCACAAACTGGCGACTGGGATCGGGCTGCACCAAGACGGGTGCAGTCGAGAAGCGCTGTTTCAACTCCCTGAACGCGGCATCGCACTGATCCGACCAGGTGAAGGGAACTTTTGGTGAGGTCAGAGCTGTCAGGGGGCTAACTACCTGACTATACCCCTTAATGAACCTCCTGTAAAAATTTGCGAAGCCGAGGAACTGTTGCAGCTTCCTCCGGCTCGTAGGTTGGGGCCAGTCTCTCACCGCCGCGACCTTGGCCGGATCCGGGGCGACAGAGTTGGAGGAGATGATAAACCCCAGGAAGGACAAAGAGGTGCGGTGAAACTCACACTTCTTGCCCTTCACAAACAGCCGGTTCTCCAACAACCGCTGCAGGACCTGACGTACATGCCGTACATGAGTCTCAGGGTCCGGAGAAAAAATGAGTATATCGTCCAGATATATGAAGACGAATCGGTGCAGGAAGTCCCGCAAGACGTCATTTACCAAAGCTTGGAACGTCGCGGGGGCGTTAGTGAGGCCGAACGGCATGACTAGGTACTCAAAATGACCTAACGGGGTGTTGAATGCCGTCTTCCACTCGTCTCCCTTCCGGACCCGAACTAGGTGATATGCGTTCCTAAGACCCAGCTTTGTGAATATTTTGGCTCCATGCAGGGGGGTGAACACCGAATCCAACAAAGGCAACGGGTATTGGTTGCGAACCGTGATCTCGTTCAGCCCCCGATAATCAATGCATGGACGAAGACCGCCATCTTTCTTGCCCACAAAAAAGAAACCTGCTCCCATCGGGGAGGTGGAGTTCCGGATCAGCCTGGCAGCTAAGGAGTCCCGGATGTAGGTCTCCATCGATTCGCGCTCAGGTCGTGAGAGGTTGTACAGCCTGCTGGACGGGAACTCCACGCCTGGAATCAAATCGATGGCGCAATCGTACGGACGGTGCGGGGGAAGGGTGAGTGCCCGATCCTTGCTGAAAACGTCAGCAAGATCGTGGTACTCAACCGGCACCGCCAACAGATTGGGAGGGGCTTTGACCTGCTCCTTAGCCTGGGAACCGGGAGGGACCGAGGATCCTAAACACACCCGATGGCAGGTCTCACTCCACTGTACCACCACCCCGGACGGCCAATCAATCCGGGGATTGTGTTTTAGCATCCATGGGAACCCCAGAATCACACGGGAGGTAGAGGGGGTCACAAAAAACTCTATCTCCTCCCGATGATTCCCTGACACCACCAGAGTTACTGGTAGTGTCCTGTTTGTGATTAAAGGGAGGAGGGTGCCATCTAGTGCTCGCACTTGCAGTGGCGAAGGAAGCACCACCAGAGGGAGCCCTACCTCCCTGGCCCATCTGCTGTCTAGCAGATTCCCTTCTGACCCTGTGTCTACCAGTGCTGGGGCCTGAAGGGTTAAATCCCCGCTAAGGATTGTAACTGGGAGCCATGTGGAAATATGTGTGTGTCCCACGTGAAGTTCTTGGCCCACCCTAAGCCCAGTTTCTAGGGGCGGGCGTTGGTGTTTAACCGTTCGGGGCAGTCTCTCAATTGGTGCTCAATTGAGCTGCAAACAAAACACGCCCCGCAGGGAAGCCTCCTCTGTCTAGTCGGTGGTCTGAATGTGGCCCTGCTCGTGTCCATAGCTTCGTCAGCAGGGGGAGCTGTAGCCACACGGGGCGTAGAGGCCATGGAGCGTGGGAAGGGCGGACCTTTTTCGGATCCGGAAGGAAGAGGGACGGCGCGTGCCCGGCCACGCTCCTCGTCTCGTTCCCGACGGCGTTCCTCCAACCGATTGTCTAACCGTATAACAAGGTCGATAAGCCCATCTAATTCCCGCGGTTCGTCCTTGGCCACCAGGTGCTCCTTCAGGACCGACGACAGTCTGTTTACGAAGGCGGCGCGGAGCGCAGCATTATTCCAGCCGGACCTCGCAGCCGCGATGCGGAAGTCGACTGCATAAGCGGCTGCGCTCCGGCGTCCCTGTCTCATTGACAGCAGCACAGTTGAAGCGATCTCTCCCCTGTTAGGGTGATCAAACAAGGTTTTGAACTCCCTCACAAACCCAGTGTACGTATGAAGGAGCCGTGAATTTTGCTCCCAAAGCGCTGTAGCCCAAGCGCGTGCCTCTCCTCGAAGCAGAGTAATTACATAAGCTACTTTACTAACATCGGACGCGTACATGACGGGACGTTGTGCAAAGACGAGCGAACACTGCATGAGAAAGTCCGCGCACATCTCCACACAACCTCCGTACGGCTCTGGGGGGCTTATGTATGCTTCAGGGGATGGTGGAAGGGGTTGTTGAACGGCCACTGGAACGTTCATATCCTGCACAGGGTCGGCAGGAGGAGGAGCTGCCGCAGTGCCCTGAGCGCTCGCCGCCACCTGTGTGGAGAGAGCCTCCACCCTGCGGTTCAGGAGGATGTTTTGCTCGGTCATCTGATCCAACCGAGCCGTAAAGGCGGTGAGGATGTGCTGCAGCTCACCAATCACGCTTCCTGCAGACGCCTGTGCACCCTGCTCTCCCATTGGTCGTTCAATTGCTGGGTGACGCCCCTCGGAGTCCATGACGCTGGCCGAGATATCCTGTTGGGAAAGTGTAGTGACACGGACCCACAACAGGGGGCGCAAATGAACGGACAATAGAGGGAGTTAAATTTGAACACTTTACTGTTGTGAATGTCACAACCACACACAGCAGATTATAGAATAAATACAAGTCAATGGATACAGGTGTCGTGTGGGCAGGCTCGACAATAGGAGACGTCCGTCTGGAGATGAACCGGAACCACACGATTTCCACCGCCACCGAACCCGAAGAATACTGGAGCCGCCAGGTCCTGAATTCCCCAGGTGGCCACCGTCTCAGCGTGTCGGATCTGGTACTGCTGGCGAAGAGCAAAGACAGTGTGGGTGTGTCTACACCCCGTAACAACAACGGTGGGAATTCCACCTCCACCTCTAACACACACTCGTGTAGCGCCTGAGTACCACTTATCTGGTGGGAAGTAGAACGAAACAGTCGCGGCCCACGCCGGTCCTCTGGGTAGACAGCTGCAACAAAGTAGCTCTTGAACTCAATTAGTACAATACGCAGGCAGAGAAAGTTACCTCCAAGAAGTACGATATCTCTGCGACGTGGTGGAGGTGTCATCCTGCTTTTATCCGGGGTGAAGTGCAGATGATCGGTGACAGCTGTCATAGTTGATGAGTGACAGCTGTCACCTCGGCTGTTCCTGTAAGGCGGCAGCGCCCCCTCGTGCCTGAAGCCCGCACTTCAGGCAGGGCGCCCTCTGGTGGTGGGCCAGCAGTACCTCCTCTTCTGGCGGCCCACACAACAGGTCTTGTCTCAGAGTGATGCTGAAAAACTAATTCATGCATTTATTTCCTCTAGGCTGGACTATTGTAATTCATTATTATCAGGTTGTCCTAAAAGTTCCCTGAAAAGCCTTCAGTTAATTCAAAATGCTGCAGCTAGAGTACTAACGGGGACTAGAAGGAGAGAGCATATCTCACCCATATTGGCCTCTCTTCATTGGCTTCCTGTTAATTCTAGAATAGATTTTAAAATTCTTCTTCTTACTTATAAGGTTTTGAATAATCAGGTCCCATCTTATCTTAGGGACCTCATAGTACCATATCACCCCAATAGAGCGCTTCGCTCTCAGACTGCAGGCTTACTTGTAGTTTCTAGGGTTTGTAAGAGTAGAATGGGAGGCAGAGCCTTCAGCTTTCAGGCTCCTCTCCTGTGGAACCAGCTCCCAATTCAGATCAGGGAGACAGACACCCTCTCTACTTTTAAGATTAGGCTTAAAACTTTCCTTTTTGCTAAAGCTTATAGTTAGGGCTGGATCAGGTGACCCTGAACCATCCCTTAGTTATGCTGCTATAGACGTAGACTGCTGGGGGGTTCCCATGATGCACTGTTTCTTTCTCTTTTTGCTCTGTATGCACCACTCTGCATTTAATCATTAGTGATTGATCTCCTCCACAGCATGTCTTTTTCCTGGTTCTCTCCCTCAGCCCCAACCAGTCCCAGCAGAAGACTGCCCCTCCCTGAGACTGGTTCTGCTGGAGGTTTCTTCCTGTTAAAAGGGAGTTTTTCCTTCCCACTGTCGCCAAGTGCTTGCTCACAGGGGGTCGTTTTGACCGTTGGAGTTTTTACGTAATTATTGTATGTCCTTGCCTTACAATATAAAGCGCCTTGGGGCAACTGTTTGTTGTGATTTGGCGCTATATAAATAAAATTGATTGATTGATTGAAATGCATATTTTGATCCACAAATGCGTGTACCAATCTGTGCGTGCGTATTGTGATCTGTGCGTGTGTAAACAGATCCACAAATGCATATAGCAATGATCCACAAATGCGTATAGCAATCTGTGCGTGCGTATCTTGATCTGTGCGTGTGTAAACAGATCCACAAATGCGTATAGAAATCTGTGCATGCGTATTTTGATCTGTGTGTGTGTAAACAGATCCACAAATGCATATAGCAATGATCCACAAATGCGTATAGCAATCTGTGCATGCGTATTTTGATCTGTGTGTGTGAAATCTGTGCGTGCATTTTGTGATCTGTGTGTGTGAAATCTGTGTGCGTATTTTGATCTGTGCGTGTGTAAACAGATCCACAAATGCGTATAGAAATCTGTGCGTGCATTTTTTGATCTGTGTGTGTGAAATCTGTGTGTGCGTATTTTGATCTGTGCGTGTGTAAACAGATCCACAAATGCGTATAGAAATCTGTGCGTGTGTATCCGTGTGTCTGTGAAAATCGGGCAACTCGATTGGACGTGTTCTTACACATGACCTTTGCTACAGTTCTGCCGCGTCAGATGTGTGAATGCATGCAGCGATTTGTGTGTCTGTGTGCCTCCGTGGTTATACAGCTTCGTACCACCAGAGGGCGGAAGCACCAATAACATCGCTCACCGCTGCCGTTTTAAGCCCGGCTGGATAGACTGTATGGCAGGACGAACAGACGATGAAATGGAGTCTGGATGGCGTGCAGTAAGTACTTAATCTTTATATTGTGATAACTTTGGTTGCTATAAGTGGTATTTTTGAAGAAATAACAATGTTAAAAAAATCTACTATCTGTTAACAAGTTATGTTTTCTTGTTAGAGACACAAGAAAATATCAGAAGTCAAACAAATTAGCAGCTAGCCTTGGACCTGATACACAGCACATATCGTCAAGGATTTAGCTTGCGCTCATTGCATCTGACTATCTACCAGACTTTTCTGCATATTCAAGGAGATGTGATGTGGTGGCAAGAAGTATTTCTAATGTGATAACTTTAACAGTTTTTTTTCCATCTGGATTCACCCCTGCTTTGGTGATTGAGCACAAAGAATGGATAACATTTATTTATGCAGAAAACATGACCAGATTTACAGGTAAGAAAGTTTTATTGCGTTTTCACATCATGTGGTCCTCAGAAAGATAGTTTAGGTGTATTTGAGTGGAAAATAGTGTTAATTGTTGTCGCTTCGCGGAGGATCAGCTGTTTTTAACGAGACGATACGAAGCGGCTCAGCTAAGAATTCTAAATAAAGGAGAAAAATAAAGCATAAAAATGTCTTTGTAAAGTTCAGTGCAGGTGTGCTGTTGTCACCGCGCTTTAAGAGGTGAGGACGCGTTACCGGCATCACTGCCCAGGAGTACCCTAAACTTAGGAGCTTGAATGGCTCATGGATGTTTTACAAGTCTTCAGGTACTGAGTTACTTAATTTATTCCAAATTGTTCCAACTTGTTTTGTTTTGTTTTTTAGCCTTGAGATAAATTTATATATCGCGGCCGAAATGGGCTTCCTCAGGAGGGTGGGTGGTGTCTCCCTTAGAGATAGGGTGAGAAGTTCGGGCATCTGTGGGGAGCTCGGAGTAGAGTCGCTGCTCCTTCGCATTGAAAGGAGCCAGCTGAGGTGGTTCGGGTATCTGGTAAGGTTGCCTCCTGGGCGCCTCCCTAGGGAGTTGTTCCAGGCATGTCCATCTGGGAGGAGACCCCAGGGAAGACCCAGGACTAGGTGGAGACATTATATCGCCACACTGGCCTGGGAACGCCTCGAGATCCCCCAGTCAGAGGTGGTCAGTGTGGCTCGGGAAAGGGAAGTCTGGGGCCCCTGCTGGAGCTGGTGCCCCAGTGACGTGAACCCAGAAAAGCAGTTGAAAGCGGTCATTGTTTAGTTTTTGTCGCATTACAGGGTTGCCAACTTTGGGATTTTGGCTAGAGTGAGACCTGTGCATGACAAAAAATGTTTGTAACCCTAATTTAAAAAAAAACAAAAAAACAGTCCTCCTTTACTAGTAAAAATAATAATAGAAGGGATACTGTATTTGATTCTTCTCCTCTCCACGTCCATGAATATTTCACTAAGCTTGTCTACCGACATGTAAGAGACAAATATTGAAAAATGCTTAAAATGGCTAGGGGAGAAGAGGGCCCTGGTTGAGGGGGTTCGGGGGGGCAAAGCTCCTCAGAAGCTGAAGGGTTTTAGCCATGCTCATGCTCCAAAGAACCATTTTCTGCAGGGAATTTTCAAGGAGAGATAGAGAGGATGGAGGCAGCAGTTTATCCAACTGTTTACAAGCTGGACAAAATCTTCATATCAAATCCAAAAATCAAATCCAAAATCTTCATATACCAGCAGCTTTTGTTCCCATGTGAGTCTTTTCCAAAACTGTAGAGAAGAGGAAAACAGACACCACTGAAATGATCTTGTTTTTAAAAAAAACCTTTAAAGCCCCCACATCTCCTTCATTTTGTACATTATGGTCATAACAGTCCATAGTTGAGCAAACATTTCACAATTTATAACTATTTCTAATTATTACATACAGTATGTTATGATGACACAATCACATTATAACACAAGTTTAATATTAATGTATTTAATGCACTGAGTGTTTCTTTCTCTTTTTGCTCTGTATGCACCACTCTGCATTTAATCATTAGTGATTGATCTCTGCTCCCCTCCACAGCATGTCTTTTTCCTGGTTCTCTCCCTCAGCCCCAACCAGTCCAAGCAGAAGACTGCCCCTCCCTGAGCCTGGTTCTGCTGGAGGTTTCTTCCTGTTAAAAGGGAGTTTTTCCTTCCCACTGTCGCCAAGTGCTTGCTCACAGGGGGTCGTTTTGACCGTTGGGGTTTTACATAATTATTGTATGGCCTTGCCTTACAATATAAAGCGCCTTGGGGCAACTGTTTGTTGTGATTTGGCGCTATATAAAAAAAGATTGATTGATTGATTGATTCCAAGAATTGGCTCAACAAGAGAACAAGTGATTGTGGGTTTTTACTGTTTGGTTTTGGACTGTGTTTTCACTATGGGTTGGGAGAAATAAATACCTGTTGTTGTTGTGTTTTTTTTTTTTTTTCTGTTACCATTTTCACCTTGTTTCTGCCTTCCATTTTGGGTTCCATCAGGCTCTGCTTAAACCATAACAGTTGGCATGAGAAACCTACACTTCATAAA
The DNA here is from genome assembly GCF_902500255.1 of Thalassophryne amazonica. NCBI lineage: Eukaryota > Metazoa > Chordata > Actinopteri > Batrachoidiformes > Batrachoididae > Thalassophryne > Thalassophryne amazonica. The sequence continues at coordinate 78,922,042 of NC_047115.1, forward strand.
GTATACATTGTTGGTGAACATGGCATCAATAATTTGTTTTCCCACTGTGCAGTTAGAATGTATGCATGCTGCACCCTATTTATGTAATTTGTCAAACACTTCTTTGGTATTGACATCAGATTTCAATGTTTCAGGGGGAAGTGGACAAAGGCGGCTTGCGCCTTTAAGCCCCCAGGTGCAAGGCTACACCACTTCACAACTTCAGAGAGCATCAAATGGTGGAAAAATTATCCTTTACATAGCCAAACTGCAGGGTGAATTAGATGTTAGTCCTCTCCACAAAAATGCCTCAGAATTTTCAAAAATGCCAAAGGCAGTCTGTGAAAATTGTCAGGAGGCGATGCCATTACATCTTTTGGCCCTCCATGTTAACAGTTGCACCAACAAAGTGGAACAGTGTGAGGTACGTTGTTTTCTTCCCATACGTCATTGTTCCTTCTTGATATTAAGCTTTTTGTTGTTGTTTTGCAACTAGGATGTGGATGTAGAGTGTGTCTCTGTGACTAATTTGACAACAGAGGACACTGTTGCTATTGTTGTGTGTTGGGGGGTGGGGTTGGATATTGTGTTGGTGTTTGTGTGTTTGATTTCCTTTCCAGGTGGTTTGGGACTGTTCTCTGGGTAAACTGTGCTGCAGAAGAGTCTCTCACCTCTGATACAAGGATTTGCTGCACCTGTGGTATTCACGTACAGAGTAAGGACTTTCAGCTGGTGTCAATAGAGAAATGAGGAGCTGCATTTAAGCCAGCGGTGATGAGTGCTGGCTGCTGGAGAATTCAACTTTTCACAGCTCAAAACAACGTTGTGTCGACCGTTTGGGGACGCTGAGGGTCGCTCCAGAGCCTGACCGTACGTCTGTGAAGGAGGACGAGGGTGAGAGGCAAATGCTGTCAGCACACGTCAGAGGTGACTTTCTTTGAATGTTTATCTATGAAAATAATATGGCAATTGTGCGTAGCTAAATTTAAATACTAAAAGTCAGTGTCTTGTTTGCTCCTCGCGGCGGTGGCGTGAGGAGTGATAATCCTCCACCGGCTGCAAGCAGCTGTTCTTTTAAATAACGCTGAGATCAAACTGAACGTGTTGCTGATAAGTAAGCCTCTAATAGTTTTCTGATATTTATATTGAAGGATATCACCTTTGTTTCCTCCTCACAGAGTATAGTCCGGGAAAGGCCACCTGGGGGGGGTGTTGGCGGAGATACTGAGTCCTGAACGTTCGGGCTCCGGTCAGTCCAGGCGCAGAGAGAGCGCGCCGCCTGTTTAGCCACCACCAGATGTATTTTATTTTGACGTTTAGGTACAGCACGACAGGGTGATCAATAAACTTGTTTCTTTGGAACTGCTTCTAGTTATTTTAGGCTGGGTTCAGTCGGGCCTTGGATCGCCCTTTTAACTTGCGCCCCCACATAATAGAATTCTCCGGCCATACCAGTATGGACCCAGCGACAGAAGCAGTTCCGTTTCAAGAAAAGGTCCAGAAACACCTGGAAATGATCTGGGAGCAGGTACAGCACCTTTCAACCCAAATTAAGCAAACTGATGCTCGTGTAACGGAGCTCATAGCGCAGGCTGCTCCGCTTCCCACGGCTGCAGCGTCGGTTCCATCGCATTCTGTGCAGACAAGATTGTCGTCCAACGATTCGGCTCTTGAATCGGTTATTTGCCATCCGGAGCCCTATTCAGGAAACGTAGAGGCTTGTGCTCCATTTCTTATGCAGTGTTCCTTAGTGTTTGCTCAGCGACCAGCGTCTTTCTCGTCTGAGAGTAGCCGAGTCGCATATGTTACAAATTTGTTGCGTGGTGATGCCCTGGTGTGGGTAACCGCGCTGTGGAGCAATAAATCACTGCTGAAGTCTTTTGACGATTTTTCTCGTGAGTTTCGTTTGGTTTTTGATCATCCGGTTGAAACGAAAACCAAGATCCAACGATTGCTGAATCTCCGACAGGGGCGACGAAGTGCAGCTGATTATTCCGTGGACTTTCGAATCTTTTCAGCACAGTCCGGTTGGAATGCGATTGCTTTAAAAGGGGTGTTCGTAGATGGGTTAAATGAATCTTTGAAGGACGAGCTGGCGGTCCGTGACAAACCCAATGAGTTAGATGATCTAATATCCTTGGTTGTTCGTCTGGATGATCGGATTAGGGAGCGTGCACGTGAGAGAGGGCGTGGGTCTGAGCGGGGTTTTGTGTCTCGGGGCTTTTCCCGACGCGGGTCCGGGCCGCCTCTTCTTCGTTCCACTGAATCTCCTCCGACGGGACCTCTAACTCCTCCTGCGGACGAACCAATGCAACTAGGCAGAGTTAGAGCAGCCACAGAGCCCCGGTCAGGTGAGCGACGGGAGACATGATTGGTCACTATCCAGGTGTTTTTTGGAGAATAGTGTGGGAATTTTTTAGGTGGTTGTTGTTTGTGAAAGGTTTAAATTGTAGCACTTGAAGTGGTCTGGTGGAATGAATGGCTGGCTGATCGGAGTACATTTTTGGACTCAGGGAAGCATGAGTTTTATTGTTTGTAGTTGTTTATTTTTTTGTTAGTGGTTTGGGTTATGTTGTTTTGTTTTTTTCTTTTAGTTTTTTTTTTTTTGTTCAATCCTCTAAGCCCATCCTCACTCGCTTTTGGCTGTTTGTCTTAGGTGGAGTGGGGGGTGCAGGTTGGTTATGCAGGGTATCCCCGAGAATCCTCTGCATCTGGGGGGGGGGGTTTGTTGGGTTTTTATGTAGATTTAGTTAATTCCCGGTTCCATTCCGGCCTCGGTGAGCTGCTGACCGTTTGCCAGGGGCGTCACTGAGGTGTAGGGCTGTGGGAATGTACTTCAGTCGGAGCGGTGGGGCCGATCAGAGCCGTACACCTTTTCCGCTGTCCACCCCTCCCGGTTGGCTGGAGTACAGTCGAGGGGACGACACCGGCTGTGTTGCCGGTTTTCCCCTGCCCTTGGGGGGTGGAGCTGGGTTGTGTTTTTTCCCGTTGTCTTCCCGGCTCTGGGGTCCTGAGCCGATTGCCGCGGCGTTTTTGCCGTTGGACTCTGGGGGTGTTCCGGGGTCTTTCAGGGTGCTGGGGAGGTCTACGGGGTTTTTTGTTGTTTTTGTTTGCCCCTGGGGTGGTTTTTGGACCCCAGGGGCTCTGGGGTGTTTTTGTGTTGTTTGTGTTTCCTCCTGTCTTCCTCCTCTGGGGTTTGATGGGACGGTCCTCTGGGGGAGGCGGTTGACTGTGGGGCCAGCCGGCCGTGTTTGGCTGGGGTGGGAGTGTTCTGGGTGGTGGGGGTGTCCCCCGGGGTTTGATGGGACGGTCCTCTGGGGGGCGTTGGGCTCCTATATACACCTGGGGGTTCCTGTATGGCCCCGGCCACAGTGGTTATTCCTGGAATCTATGGAGTTATTTTGCAGGGTGGGGCTGGTCTCTGCATGTCTTGGGGGGGTGTTATTTTTTTTTCTTTCCTATAGCTTGTGTTCTGATGTGTTTTTTGGGGTTTTGTTGGATTTTGGGTTTTTCTGTTTTTGTTTCCCCCCGGGGTTTGATGGGACGGTCCCCTGGGGGGGGGGTAGTTTTTGTTTTGTTGCCGCCTGGCCTTCCAGCCGCGTCTTCCTGCCCTGTCTTCTGTTGTGGCCTTTGGTTGGTGTGGTCGCCGGGAGGCTTCCCGTTGACGGGGGGGTACTGTTGTGTGTTGGGGGGTGGGGTTGGATATTGTGTTGGTGTTTGTGTGTTTGTTTTCCTTTCCAGGTGGTTTGGGACTGTTCTCTGGGTAAATTGTGCTGCAGAAGAGTCTCTCACCTCTGATACAAGGATTTGCTGCACCTGTGGCATTCACGTGCAGCGCTTACTCAGGACAATCTGCTGCACCTGTGGTATTCACGTACAGAGTAAGGACTTTCAGCTGGTGTCAATAGAGAAATGAGGAGCTGCATTTAAGCCAGCGGTGATGAGTGCTGGCTGCTGGAGAATTCAACTTTTCACAGCTCAAAACAACGTTGTGTCGACCGTTTGGGGACGCTGAGGGTCGCTCCAGAGCCTGACCGTACGTCTGTGAAGGAGGACGAGGGTGAGAGGCAAATGCTGTCAGCACACGTCAGAGGTGACTTTCTTTGAATGTTTATCTATGAAAATAATATGGCAATTGTGCGTAGCTAAATTTAAATACTAAAAGTCAGTGTCTTGTTTGCTCCTCGCGGTGGTGGCGTGCGGAGTGATAATCCTCCACCGGCTGCGAGCAGCTGTTCTTTTAAATAACGCTGAGATCAAACTGAACGTGTTGCTGATAAGTAAGCCTCTAATAGTTTTCTGGTATTTATATTGAAGGATATCACCTTTGTTTCCTCCTCACAGAGTATAGTCCGGGAAAGGCCACCTGGGGGGGTGTCGGTGGAGATCCTGAGTCCTGAACGTTCGGGCTCCGGTCAGTCCAGGCGCAGAGAGAGCGCGCCGCCTGTTTAGCCACCACCAGATGTATTTTATTTTGACGTTTATGTACAGCAAGACAGGGTGATCAATAAACTTGTTTCTTTGGAACTGCTTCTAGTTATTTTAGGCTGGGTTCAGTCGGGCCTTGGATCGCCCTTTTAACTTGCACCCCCACATAATAGCTATGTCCCCAAAAACTACATCCAACAAAGATGTAAGATCACCTTCAATGAACTACCTTGAACATTTAGCATTTTCTACCGTACATATCTTTATGTCAACATCTGACTTTCCTATTTTGTGAAGATAAATGGATGTCCTATAGCTGCATTGTCCTCCATGGCTTCCTGCCCTATTTGTAGCCAGCTTTATCCTACAGACCATCTGGAGATGCATGCAGCTATCTGTGGAGAGAGGTAGTCAGCTAAAATTTAATTATTAAATGAGTGTCCAAAAAGGCACAGTGATGACAAAATCTCCCAAAACTCATCACTTTGCATCATTTCTGATGTCCATAATGTTACAACACAACGTCCTCAAAGAAAAGCAGCAAGCACATCAGTCAGTACATTAGAAGGTAAGGTGACCTTTTTTCTGTTCCATAAAACAGGATAACCAAATAAGCCAGGATTTTCCATCTGCATCAGACACTCAAAGCGCTTTACAAATAATGCCTCACATTCACCCCGATGTGATTTGGTGGCTAGCAAGCTTTTCATATTACCCAATGAAAATGTATTTGCCCTGTTAGACTGGAGGACTGTAGAAGATCCCCAAAAAGCAATTTGGCTTTTCACCAAAGAGATACTGCATAATAACAACAGTTCTGACGAGAATCACTTTGCAGTGGATTTGAGGAAAGACCAGGAGGAACAGGACATGTCTTATGTGAGCTTCTACAAACGGTCAAATGTGGAGTGGGCATCTCCACTGAGATGCAGACTTGAGGGTGATATATCGTTTTTTTTTTTTTTATATATGTCAACATTTTCAAAGGAGAATATTGCTTTGTAATACATGGACACGTACTTATATCTCCCCATTTTTTACCATAGGTGATGCTGCTGTTGGAGCTGGTGTTAACTGGCATGTTATGTCAACAATGATGATGAAGCTCAGAATTGGTTTCCACCTAAATCTTGGTCAGTAATTGTACCACACTTGGTTTCTAAATGGTAAATGGACTGCATTTACAGTATATAGAGCTTTTCCATCTGCATCAGATGCTCAAAGCGCTTTACAAATTTTTTTCCTAACAATGAAAATGAGCAGGCATTCATTGTTGGCTATAAATGTTATGTTCCAAGTGTAAGCTATTGTAAATGTATTGTTTAATCAGGAAATGGTGGAATCACCAAGATTTTTGATGGTCAGACCACTTGGTGCCTGCCAACTCTGCTGTGATGGTGGAGAGTGAGCTTTTTCTGATGGCAGGACGAATGATGGGGCATTGCTTCCTGTATGGTGGTCCTGCTTTTCCTGGCCTCAGCCCAGCCATCAAACATGTTCTGTGTGGTGGGACAGTTGACACTGCCACTGTTACTATTGAAGACTGTCCTGATTTGGACATCCGTGAAACAATCCAGCTGGTTAGTGTGGCGACCGTAATATTAGTACATATTCTTTGAACGTGTTATATTAGTAAGCACTTATTTGTCTGCCATTAATTACATTTTTCTTCCAACCTATCTTTTCTTTCTTCATTCCTTTCTATCTGAAGCTGAAAGAAAAGTCTGAACTCCAAGGTGAACAGCGTGACAGTGTTGTCAACCTTTGCATGGCATGGGACCTTCCGCTTCCAAACTTAAACAACATGAAGTGGCTCCATGACAAGCTACTCATACATGCGGTAAAATTTCAGTCCTTCTGCCCTGTTAACGACTTGATTAGTTGTAACCAATTTGGTTATTAAATTAACTGTTTTTCTTTATCCAGACTTCTAATGCTCCTTTACACAGGTTTTGGATCGATCAGCAAAACAAGTGAAGCAGTTACGGAAGGGACTGAAGGAGACTGGCATTTGGCCTCTTCTCTGCTATAGAGCAGATGTAGTGAAACTGCTTTTCCCTTGTGAAAAAGATGCAGAGATCACACCCCAGGTGCATGAAATGTTTGTGTATTAATCATTTATTCCCTCTAAAAATACCTCAGTTTTTTACTTCTATGTATGAATTTCTTTTGAGACCAGTCCCTGTCTTTACAGATGATTCTTGCACACATCACATGGCCCATGCTGAAATCAGATTTTGACTCTGATGATGAAGATGAGGCGTCTGTGGAGGCCATCACACAGGTCACAGGCTACTTCAGGAGTTTTATTGAACACGGTCTGTTTTAACATTAACTCTCATAAACGTCCTTTACTTCTTCTGTTAAATATATTCAATTTATCAACATAAAACTTGAGTATTACCTCTGCCAACTGTTTGTCTGAACAGCCTGGTGCCCATAATTTTTCATACATCACAATGAAATTACTACTGCATTCATATCCTGACAGACAAGAAGTGATTCAATTTTCAAGGGCAAAGTCAGGAATAATCCCTCTTTGACAATGAAATTTTTTTTCAAAAACTCATAACTGTCAAAAAAAAAAAAAAAAAATACATTTCTTTCATACTTGAGAGCTTTATGTAGGATGGTATCCTTTATCGACTGAAAAAGTTTGATCCGGATCTGATACGGCTTGTGGGTTTTGTGGACATTTGAATTGATGTACATTTTGCATTATATCTCAAAAGTGCCTCAGTTACTCTTATTTGTGACAATGAGGTGCAGACTGGCTGATCTTCATCTGATCCATATTGTGGATTTAGCAGATATTTGATTCTTTTTAACATTGAAAAGCCCTCTTGATTTATATTTTAGCTTATGAAAAGCCACTTATAACAAGACTTGACCTTGAAAATTTTTTCCAAGGTAAAAATTTGTGGAGTTGGAAAATAGTGTTGAACAGGGTGCTCTAGTTTAGGATGCGTTTCACAGGTCTGTACTGTCTTTTCAACAGCTTCCTCTGAACAACTGAAGAATCTGCTGCAATTCTGGGTGGGTTGGGAGGTTCCACCCAAGGAGCTAATTGTGAAGGTGACAAGTGTCTTTCTCCCAAGGGCCCTGACATGCTTTGAAACTATTAAGTTGCCTGACCATTACACAACCTACAAAGATTTTGAGTCTGACTTGGTTGCTGCCATTACTTCCTGGCACACAGGATTTGGTCTTGTTTAAAGATAACAGAAGATTGACCCCACCTAGTGTGGTATGGTGTGTATTCCCATAGGATTTTCATGCTAAAATTGATCTTATTTAGTTTCAATAGGGCCTCGACTGTCAGAAAATGATAGGATTCAAATTTTCAGACCCCTACTTCTCTTTTGCAAGGGGGCAAACATTAGTACAGGGGTAATTTGAAAATAGTTAAATTAAATCAATATTCACCAATATATCTGTCTTGTTAAGAAGATTAAAATAAGGTATAAACTGTCTAGGTTTTGACCAGCAGTTGCATAGGTATAAGGTTCAAGATCATCCAAATGCTCAGATTTACAGATACATTTTGCCATTTAATTATCCAACCAAATGCCACACAGTGTAAAACAGTATATTTTTGGATCCTAGGAGACAATATGAACAGCTTGTCACCACTTTGTACAAAATCTTATCATCAGGTAAATTTTACCGCAGGATGACAAACCATTATGGGACTATACCACTTTAACTAGAGGTTGGAACCTAGGCAAATGTACAGTAGTGTTCAGAATAATAGTAGTGCTATGTGACTAAAAAGATTAATCCAGGTTTTGAGTATATTTCTTATTGTTACATGGGAAACAAGGTACCAGTAGATTCAGTAGATTCTCACAAATCCAACAAGACCAAGCATTCATGATATGCACACTCTTAAGGCTATGAAATTGGGCTATTAGTAAAAAAAAGTAGAAAAGGGGGTGTTCACAATAATAGTAGCATCTGCTGTTGATGCTACAAACTCAAAATTATTATGTTCAAACTGCTTTTTTAGCAATCCTGTGAATGACTAAACTAGTATTTAGTTGTATAACCACAGTTTTTCATGATTTCTTCACATCTGCGAGACATTAATTTTCTTGGTTTGGAACCAAGATTTTGCTGGTTTACTAGTGTGCTTGGGGTCATTGTCTTGTTGAAACACCCATTTCAAGGGCATGTCCTCTTCAGCATAAGGCAACATGACCTCTTCAAGTATTTTGACATATCCAAACTGATTCATGATACCTGGTATGCGATATATAGGCCCAACACCATAGTAGCAGAAACATGCCCATATCATGATGCTTGCACCACCATGCTTCACTGTCTTCACTGTGAACTTTGGCTTGAATTCAGAGTTTGGGGATCATCTCACAAACTGTCTGTGGCCCTTGGACCCAAAAAGAACAATTTTACTCTCATCAGTCCACAAAATATTCCTCCATTTCTCTTTAGGCCAGTTGATGTGTTCTTTGGCAAATTGTAACCTTTTCTGCACATCTTTTCAGTCGGGTGCATGCCAATCTAGGTGCTCCATACCCCGCCTTGCTGGACAAGTGTCATTCATACAGGAACAGTTTAGGGGAAAATCCACATTTTGTGTGCGATCACAGTGCAATGTCAGCGGTTACGAATTGGCTGATTTTCGATTATGACTCAGGAATTTTCACGCTTGTCTTTACTGAGGGACTGGAAGTATGGAAGCACATTGTACAGAAGTGATTTTCACACAAATAACAAAAATGGCCTGATCTCATAATTACAAGATCAGCAATCTGATTTTTTTTTTTTTTTAAGACAGTGAATGCAATATGCTTCCATAGATTAGGAATTTGTGGGGGTACTTACTTTTCCCTTAATTAAACAATTTGTATGTTGGTAGCTGTGACTACCCTGGTGCAGTTATATTTTTCCAGCACCTTACCCTTGTTGGCAATAAAGCGAAGTGGTCAATCAATCAATCAATCAATTTTTTTTATATAGCGCCAAATCACAACAAACAGTTGCCCCAAGGCGCTTTATATTGTAAGGCAAGGCCATACAATAATTATGTAAAACCCCAACGGTCAAAACGACCCCCTGTGAGCAAGCACTTGGCTACAGTGGGAAGGAAAAACTCCCTTTTAACAGGAAGAAACCTCCAGCAGAACCAGGCTCAGGGAGGGGCAGTCTTCTGCTGGGACTGGTTGGGGCTGAGGGAGAGAACCAGGAAAAAGACATGCTGTGGAGGGGAGCAGAGATCGATCACTAATGATTAAATGCAGAGTGGTGCATACAGAGCAAAAAGAGAAAGAAACAGTGCATCATGGGAACCCCCCAGCAGTCTACGTCTATAGCAGCATAACTAAGGGATGGTTCAGGGTCACCTGATCCAGCCCTAACTATAAGCTTTAGCAAAAAGGAAAGTTTTAAGCCTAATCTTAAAAGTAGAGAGGGTGTCTGTCTCCCTGATCTGAATTGGGAGCTGGTTCCACAGGAGAGGAGCCTGAAAGCTGAAGGCTCTGCCTCCCATTCTACTCTTACAAACCCTAGGAACTACAAGTAAGCCTGCAGTCTGAGAGCGAAGCGCTCTATTGGGGTGATATGGTACTACGAGGTCCCTAAGATAAGATGGGACCTGATTATTCAAAACCTTATAAGTAAGAAGAAGAATTTTAAATTCTATTCTAGAATTAACAGGAAGCCAATGAAGAGAGGCCAATATGGGTGAGATATGCTCTCTCCTTCTAGTCCCCGTCAGTACTCTAGCTGCAGCATTTTGAATTAACTGAAGGCTTTTTAGGGAACTTTTAGGACAACCTGATAATAATGAATTACAATAGTCCAGCCTAGAGGAAATAAATGCATGAATTAGTTTTTCAGCATCACTCTGAGACAAGACCTTTCTGATTTTAGAGATATTACGTAAATGCAAAAAAGCAGTCCTACATATTTGTTTAATATGCGCTTTGAATGACATATCCTGATCAAAAATGACTCCAAGATTTCTCACAGTATTACTAGAGGTCAGGGTAATGCCATCCAGAGTAAGGATCTGGTTAGACACCATGTTTCTAAGATTTGTGGGGCCAAGTACAATAACTTCAGTTTTATCTGAGTTTAAAAGCAGGAAATTAGTGGTCATCCATGTCTTTATGTCTGTAAGACAATCCTGCAGTTTAGCTAATTGGTGTGTGTCCTCTGTCTTCATGGATAGATAAAGCTGGGTATCATCTGCGTAACAATGAAAATTTAAGCGATACCGTCTAATAATACTGCCTAAGGGAAGCATGTATAAAGTGAATAAAATTGGTCCTAGCACAGAACCTTGTGGAACTCCATAATTAACTTTAGTCTGTGAAGAAGATTCCCCATTTACATGAACAAATTGTAATCTATTAGACAAATATGATTCAAACCACCGCAGCGCAGTGCCTTTAATACCTATGGCATGCTCTAATCTCTGTAATAAAATTTTATGGTCAACAGTATCAAAAGCAGCACTGAGGTCTAACAGAACAAGCACAGAGATGAGTCCACTGTCCGAGGCCATAAGAAGATCATTTGTAACCTTCACTAATGCTGTTTCTGTACTATGATGAATTCTAAAACCTGACTGAAACTCTTCAAATAGACCATTCCTCTGCAGATGATCAGTTAGCTGTTTTACAACTACCCTTTCAAGAATTTTTGAGAGAAAAGGAAGGTTGGAGATTGGCCTATAATTAGCTAAGATAGCTGGGTCAAGTGATGGCTTTTTAAGTAATGGTTTAATTACTGCCACCTTAAAAGCCTGTGGTACATAGCCAACTAACAAAGATAGATTGATCATATTTAAGATCGAAGCATTAAATAATGGTAGGGCTTCCTTGAGCAGCCTGGTAGGAATGGGGTCTAATAAACATGTTGATGGTTTGGATGAAGTAACTAATGAAAATAACTCAGACAGAACAATCGGAGAGAAAGAGTCTAACCAAATACCGGCATCACTGAAAGCAGCCAAAGATAACGATACGTCTTTGGGATGGTTATGAGTAATTTTTTCTCTAATAGTTAAAATTTTGTTAGCAAAGAAAGTGATGAAGTCATTACTAGTTAAAGTTAATGGAATACTCAGCTCAATAGAGCTCTGACTCTTTGTCAGCCTGGCTACAGTGCTGAAAAGAAACCTGGGGTTGTTCTTATTTTCTTCAATTAGTGATGAGTAGAAAGATGTCCTACCTTTACGGAGGGCTTTTTTATAGAGCAACAGACTCTTTTTCCAGGCTAAGTGAAGATCTTCTAAATTAGTGAGACGCCATTTCCTCTCCAACTTACGGGTTATCTGCTTTAAGCTACGAGTTTGTGAGTTATACCACGGAGTCAGACACTTCTGATTTAAAGCTCTCTTTTTCAGAGGAGCTACAGCATCCAAAGTTGTCTTCAATGAGGATGTAAAACTATTGACGAGATACTCTATCTCCCTTACAGAGTTTAGGTAGCTACTCTGCACTGTGTTGGTATATGGCATTAGAGAACATAAAGAAGGAATCATATCCTTAAACCTAGTTACAGCGCTTTCTGAAAGACTTCTAGTGTAATGAAACTTATTCCCCACTGCTGGGTAGTCCATCAGAGTAAATGTAAATGTTATTAAGAAATGATCAGACAGAAGGGAGTTTTCAGGGAATACTGTTAAGTCTTCTATTTCCATACCATAAGTCAGAACAAGATCTAAGATATGATTAAAGTGGTGGGTGGACTCATTTACTTTTTGAGCAAAGCCAATAGAGTCTAATAATAGATTAAATGCAGTGTTGAGGCTGTCATTCTCAGCATCTGTGTGGATGTTAAAATCGCCCACTATAATTATCTTATCTGAGCTAAGCACTAAGTCAGACAAAAGGTCTGAAAATTCACAGAGAAACTCACAGTAACGACCAGGTGGACGACAGATAATAACAAATAAAACTGGTTTTTGGGACTTCCAATTTGGATGGACAAGCCTAAGAGACAAGCTTTCAAATGAATTAAAGCTCTGTCTGGGTTTTTGATTAATTAATAAGCTGGAATGGAAGATTGCTGCTAATCCTCCGCCCCGGCCCGTGCTACGAGCATTCTGACAGTTAGTGTGACTCGGGGGTGTTGACTCATTTAAACTAACATATTCATCCTGCTGTAACCAGGTTTCTGTAAGGCAGAATAAATCAATATGTTGATCAATTATTATATCATTTACCAACAGGGACTTAGAAGAGAGAGACCTAATGTTTAATAGACCACATTTAACTGTTTTAGTCTGTGGTGCAGTTGAAGGTGCTATATTATTTTTTCTTTTTGAATTTTTATGCTTAAATAGATTTTTGCTGGTTATTGGCAGTCTGGGAGCAGGCACCGTCTCTACGGGGATGGGGTAATGAGGGGATGGCAGGGGGAGAGAAGCTGCAGAGGTGTGTAAGACTACAACTCTGCTTCCTGGTCCCAACCCTGGATAGTCATGGTTTGGAGGATTTAAGAAAATTGGCCAGATTTCTAGAAATGAGAGCTGCTCCATCCAAAGTGGGATGGATGCCGTCTCTCCTAACAAGACCAGGTTTTCCCCAGAAGCTTTGCCAATTATCTATGAAGCCCACCTCATTTTTTGGACACCACTCAGACAGCCAGCAATTCAAGGAGAACATGCGGCTAAACATGTCACTCCCGGTCCGATTGGGGAGGGGCCCAGAGAAAACTACAGAGTCCGACATTGTTTTTGCAAAGTTACACACCGATTTAATGTTAATTTTAGTGACCTCCGATTGGCGTAACCGGGTGTCATTACTGCCGACGTGAATTACAATCTTACCAAATTTGCGCTTAGCCTTAGCCAGCAGTTTCAAATTTCCTTCAATGTCGCCTGCTCTGGCCCCCGGAAGACAATTGACTATGGTTGCTGGTGTCGCTAACTTCACATTTCTCAAAACAGAGTCGCCAATAACCAGAGTTTGATCCTCGGCGGGTGTGTCGTCGAGTGGGGAAAAACGGTTAGAAATGTGAACGGGTTGGCGGTGTACACGGGGCTTCTGTTTAGGGCTACGCTTCCTCCTCACAGTCACCCAGTCGGCCTGCTTTCCCGGCTGCTCGGGATCTGCCAGGGGGGAACTAACGGCAGCTAAGCTACCTTGGTCCGCACCGACTACAGGGGCCTGGCTAACTGTAGAATTTTCCACGGTGCGGAGCCGAGTCTCCAATTCGCCCAGCCTGGCCTCCAAAGCTACGAATAAGCTACACTTATTACAAGTACCATTACTGCTAAAGGAGGCCGAGGAATAACTAAACATTTCACACCCAGAGCAGAAAAGTGCGGGAGAGACAGGAGAAGCCGCCATGCTAAATCGGCTAAGAGCTAGTAGCTACGCTAAGCTAGCGGATTCGTAAAAACACGCAAAGTGAATAATGTGTAAATAATTTAGAGGTGATTCAGCAGAAGGAGTGCTTTAGTTAAGGCACATAAAGATTACACTGGGAAACAAATCGTAATCTAGATAACTAGATCAATCTAACTGCGCAGATTAAACAGCTAACAGATACAGAAAAACACCGCTGTGCTCCGGAACAGGAAGTGATACAATACCGCAGTGAGAGCCAACCACCAGTAGAGGCAAGCAAGAGTACTCAGAGATGAGATGAAAACACTTACCTGTACATTTAAGTTGCAATATTTTCTTCTTGGCTTCATTGGACTCAGTTTATCATGACAAGGCCTATGAGTCTCTTAGCATTTCACATGAGGCACATAATCATCTTTACACCGCTTATTCAATTAAGGGTCACAGGGTGCTGGAGCCTATCCCAGCAGTCATAGAGCATGAGGCGGGGTACACCCTGAACAGGACACCAGTCCATCACAGGATGTACGTAATCAGTTGGGTGTAAAGGCCACTGATCAATAGCCAAAACTAACCTCTTAAGTCTGGTTCACAGGCAAGATAATTAGGCCGATATCGGACCCGATCTTCCCCTTCCGACAATCTTAAGGACGCCCCGACAATGATGACACTAAAGGTAATCTTATCAGATATTCCTGTCGTGTCTGGTGTCTGATGTGCTCGGAAGGGCGTGCTCCGATCGCAAATCGGGGATATTCAACATGTAGGATTTTCCTGGACCGATATCGCTGTGTGTTGTGTCCTCCGACCAAAACGAGCACACAGCCTGCTGAATGTGACGTGCAGCCAATCAGAAAGCGAGGTGATGGATGCACAGAGTGGAAAATAAAATCAAAACAGCTGTTCTGACTTACCAGAAAGTCCGGTGGTCATGCTGTCTCCACTCCTTTAAAGAACGCCTTTTCTTTTTCCCCTCAGTTTTAAATAGTACACAAAGTACCTCCATTTGTTTACTTTGAAGTCACGTTTAATCTCGGGAGATTTTGCGAGATTTCCTGTCTGAGCTGTAAATATTTGTGTGTGAAATCTGTTCGTGTGTGGTTTTGTTGTCCTTACCGTGTGGCTTAACACCACACACTGTACGACCAACACTGTTAGAGCTATGATTTTTTTATCTTTACGTATTGTGGTCTCTCAGGTTTTGGAAAACTAAAGATAATTTTAAAATCCTGTCGTGTGAACCAGGCCTTAAGGAACAGAGAAACATCATCTGGTGTTAATGATACCCTGCACACATTCAACTGTGTCAATTCCATGACAATCAGAGGGGGCACAAGGATCTATTGATCTTTTGAGGTAGTCCATTTCTGCTTCATCCAGTGGGCTCATAAGAACTGGCACATCGATACCAGGTCTCTGGTCCGCTTGAAAGCCACTAGACTCCCACTCGATCTCTGGTATGTGCAGCTCCTATTGAAACAAAGCAATGTTGGTGACATAAGGATACACAATGCTCTGCTTGTTATTCTTTACGGAATTTTCTATTTAACTTAAAATTTGCATGTGAATAGTAGTAATAACATGACAGCCCACAATTTGATATGAATGGTATATTTTGCAATTGGCTCAAGAAAGGAAGTTTTCCATTTTAACACAATTTACATTTGGAAAACTATAACAATCTCTCATCTCAATAGTATTTTCATGTTTGTAGTACATGTAACGTTTGGAGAACTGATGGCTACTTTTTGGTTCAACACATTTGACCAAACGTTTTATTTGTTGACTGAAGTTGTGGCCACCAATTTTACATACATTTGGGACATCACGTTCCGGTACTGGACACTGCAGTTGTCCTATTTCCCACAGTTGGTTGGGTGACATGTTCTGCTCGGATTTCAATGAATGGTTGTCCCACCCATCATGGAACACATCAAGGGAGGCCTGGAGCCGTGGAATGAAGACATAGTGGCAACAGAACAAGTGTAGTTCACTGGGCAGATCAAGATGTCCTTCATCTTCTAAGGTGTGAAGAACACTGTAGAAGACATTTGTCACTGCCATGTACACATCTCTCCAAAGTCTCTCAAACTTGTAAAATTGGCAGAAATAATTTGGCAAAGGTTAATTTCTCTCAAACATTATGGATGTGGCATTAAAAGCTAACGTACATATTAATATTAGATAAAAGTTTGAATAGCACAAGATTTAACACAAAATATGCCAGACTACAGGCCAACTACTCCCTGTTAGAATTCACCTGAGAAATACAGCTGTTCATTAGCAAGTTTTTTTTTTTTTTTGGGGGGGGGGGGGGGGGGTATCTGAAGCTGCTGAATGTAGTTAATGCTTTTCAATTAGGCTGAGGTAGATGATAAGAGCTGTTGAATCATTGTTTAGTCTGTATTAAGGCTTTTATGCAGATGTTGCACAAAACAGGTCACTACAAAAGTAACACCAGTAGATGCCATTGTAAGTGGATAAAATGTTATGATGCTCAGGTTTATGCCATCGCAAAATACATGGCAACTGGTAAGTTGGTGGATGCAAAAAAAAAAGGTGGTTTATTATACAATGGGAGATGGTTGTTAGTGTATTGTAGGTGAATGCAAAACCCTGTCAGTTTGCCTATGATTGTAAATTGTATGGTTGACCCTTCATCCATTGGTTTTAATAAAGTTAATTGTGTACACTTTTTCCCGCAATGAAACTCCCCGTTCCAGTGCCACGAACAGAGTACATTAGACGTGCAACACCAATATTCTCCACTCCTTGATCAGCTCTTACTCTGGAAAATGTACATGAAACATGCAATTTAGTGCAACACTTTATGAAACAATCAATGCAAAGTGCTTCAGAAAGGTGGGCTTAGGAAACATAGCAGATAGTGCTGCACAGCTCGTGTTGCTATGCCCAGATTGAGTTAGCAACATTTACATCCATAGTACCTCAAAGGAAAGCCATGTTTTTCCACAGATTCTTGGAAGAATGCCAAGGTTGTAGAGGACATTGTTGTTTGAAGCCCCAAGGTACATTATCTGGAAGATTGAGGGAAAACAAAAAAAAAAACCAAAAAAAAAAAAAAAACAACATGTTAAATACATGTCTACAAATGTTTTTCTGTTCCCCACCCACCCCCCCAAGTCTACGTTTTCTGGGCTACAGTGCTTCCTGTAACCACTATTTATTCTCATCGCTGACAAATGCGTATTTGTACTACACATCTGGTGTGTTGCATTGTGAGATGTAACTGCTGTAGACACTGGCTATTACCAAAATCATTTTTACTGAATAGTGTTTTTTTTTTTTTTTTTGCCATTTTACTTTGTTGTGCACAATAAAGTAAGTTTATTCATAATTGTACAGTAATGCAAAACAAGCACAGCCCAACCTATACAATGCAGTGATTAAGTAAAATGATAAGTGCACTGTTTCTGATACGTTTTTGCTAGACATTGTACAGAGTATGCTTCAGTATATAGCCATTACAGGTCAGTTTTGGGAAAACATGCAAAAAACATGGATTGTGAAAGACTGATATCTATTTATTCAAATAAAAAACAATGTGTTTTAGCTACATTTTCATTCACAAACCCACCTTCCTGGAATACCCATCTATTCCGCTGAAAATCACAATACTATACCTGTTGGGTGAAAGAAAAAAAAAGATAAAATTATTCAACAAAGGTCAAAATGGAGCAATAGGGATGTATTAATTGGATTAGGAAAACCAAATACAGATGTAAAATTATAAATGTTTTGAGCAACATTTTATTGCTGTTCTGTCAACATATAGATTAAAAATTAACATCCATTGTTACTCAGGGTACACTTTAAAAATGTCATACCTAATCAACTTGTGGTTGGTATCGATATGCACAAGGGATCTTGGGCAAGGGACTGAATATGCGCGTCTCACAATACAGCCCATGGAGGTCAGTCTTGTCAACACACCTAAAGTGTCAGCTTGGTGCATGGAAGCCCTCTCACGTTCCCACTGAACTAGGCACCCCCTGGATTTTAGAGCTCCCTTGACCAGTCGATACCCAGAGTGTGGCATTGTCTGTTTTATGTCTGCAACCATGGCATCCAACTCTTCATCTGTCATTTGACTGTACAGTGAAGTAACTGATACTGTTTTCAGACAGTCTTCTGTGAATTGTATGTCTGGACACTCCCAGCAAGCTTGCAATGGTTGTGACAGACAAGGGGATTTCAAGAAGATGCTGAAGGTAATCAGGGCTGGCAAATTTTCAATTTGAAAATTTGATTCCAAATCTTGGACATGTTCCCTTTCAACCCTGATCAGCCTAATCAATTCAGATAGTGTGTCCACGATGCACGCTGGAATGTTAAGCCTACTTAAACTGGCACTAGCAAACACTAGGTCTTGAACACACATGCGGTCCAAGTCCAATGGCCTGTGGTCTAGAATATGTTGGAGACGAGAATGTAGCCTCTCAAGCATGATGTGACGAAGCACACCCTGTAAAACAGGCGTAATTTGGCATTAGTTTAGGAATACATTTCATTTTACATTACATCCTCCTTTTAAACATTTTTTCAGCAGACCTCACTCAGTAAGGTCAGTTTACAATCATCAAGGTTTTACAACAAAATGATTGTCTCCAATTAACTATAACCGAACAAAAAAGCAGGATACATTATTTCAGTTTTAAATTTACTCTACAGTGTAATACAGACAAATGCAGAAGTTACAGGCTTCTCTGACTGTAATTGAAGAAACTGTGCATAACTGATTCCCCCTAACACAGACGCCAAAAGTGTCAAGTGCCGCGAGCTCCCCCCCTCGTTTAACTGAAGCCTGCACGGCCCAGTGTGTTTCCTGAATATGGTATCTAAATAGTTGGGTTTTGAGAAGCTTAGCTTAAAAGTAAATGTTACTTACCCATGGGTCGATAGAAGATCCATCCATGTTCCAACACAGAAAAAAAGACGCTCTCAAACTGAATCAGTTCTTCGAGGGCCCAGCTGGGCTTAAAATGGCAGCGGTGAGCGATGTTATTGGTGCTTGCACCCTCTGGTGGTATGAAGCTGTATAACCACGGAGGCATAGATGAGTCTCCACACAGACACACAAATCGCTGCACGCATTCATAGATCTGACGCGGCAGAACTGTAGCAAAAGTCACGTGTAAGAACACGTCCAATCGAGTGGCCCGATTTTCACAGACACACGGATACACACGCACAGATCAAAATACACACGCACAAATTGGTACACGCATTTGTGGATCAAAATACGCATTTGCAAATACTTTTGCTACAATAATGGCCCCATATAGGTGGACAAGAATGTCTCTCACACCTGAATACATGACATTTTTGTGACTGTACTTGATCAGAAATTGTGCAAATCTGTGAGTTGGTGGTAACAATCATAGGTGCTGCTCAGTGAAACTTATGCCTGTCTGATGCAGCCTTCCACCTACACAGATAAGACCGTGCTCGTCCAGGAATGGTTTGAAATCTCTGATTTTTGAATCTTTGTGCACACTTTCTTCAGCTTTCAGTTCTTTTATTTCTCTTTCAAAACTCTGAAGTTGTGCCTCACGAATCCATACCTTCTCCGCCTCTGACATTCCTCTGCTGTTAATTCTCCTCCTTTCTTTTGCTTGGAGCGGCAGTTGTGAATAAACCTTTGAATCCATGCAGTCACTCACAGACTACGTTTACATGCAGCGAATAACCCTTTCATAACTGGAATATTAGCAATAATGTGGTTGCGCACGACCATGTAAACACCCGCAAAAACAATAAAAACAATATGCTCATATTCTGGTTTTTAAAAACCCAAATAACACCCCTGGGTTACTCCTTTTCTAACCTGAATATCAGTTCATATACGCATCGGGATATCCCCATAGAAAGGAACATTATTTTGTGTTCTGCGCATGTCCTAGCCGCAAGGAATCTTGGTCTTTTGACTACGGCAACTACTTGTATGCAGCATGCGCAACCCACCGGACACCACAGAAGCAGATGTATACAGCGCATTGTGTTCTGCGTCCTTATCAGGCAGGCCGGTCGCAGCACCGGTCGGCATCACCGCGATTGCTCTCGCTGCCTCCGATGCGCTTACTGAGTCTGCGGGCTCGGTAAATGCAGCAGCGGGCCACTCACACCGCCACCCTCTCTGCTGTGAGGAGCTGCGCCAACTCTGGCAACAGGTCCAGAGACTGCGCTCGCTGTTTTGATGAGGAGGTGCTCTGGCAGCCTGCAAGGATAGATTTCTTGCGGAAAAATCCAGAGTGCCGGAGGGTCTCGGTATACCGCAAGCCGCAGAGCTCCGTGGCCATGACTTGGATTCTTTGCGGGTCCCGCATCCGTGAGCGAAGGGAGAACACACGCATTGTGTTCTGCATGTGTCTGTTTATAATCTTCTCGCCCAGAAGAAAAAAGAGTGTTTGCACAGGAGAGAAAAGTGAGAAAATGTTAAAAGTGTGTAAATCAAATCAAATCAAATACATTTTATTTATATAGCGCCAAATCACAACAAACAGTTGCCCCAAGGTGCCTTATATTGTAAGGCAAGGCCATACAATAATTACGGAAAAACCCCAACGGTCAAAACGACCCCCTGTGAGCAAGCACTTGGCAACAGTGGGAAGGAAAAACTCCCTTTTAACAGGAAGGAACATCCAGCAGAACCAGGCTCAGGGAGGGGCAGTCTTCTGCTGGGACTGGTTGGGGCTGAGGGAGAGAACCAGGAAAAAGACATGCTGTGGAGGGGAGCAGAGATCAATCACTAATGATTAAATGCAGAGTGGTGCATACAGAGCAAAAAGAGAAAGAAACAGTGCATCATGGGAACCCCCCAGCAGTCTAATTCTATAGCAGCATAACTAAGGGATGGTTCAGGGTCATGTGATCCATCCCTAACTATAAGCTTTAACAAAAAGGAACGTTTTAAGCCTAATCTTAAAAGTAGAGAGGGTGTCTGTCTCCCTGATCTGAATTGGGAGCTGGTTCCACAGGAGAGGAGCCTGAAAGCTGAAGGCTCTGCCTCCCATTCTACTCTTACAAACCCTAGGAACTACAAGTAAGCCTGCAGTCTGGGGTGATATGGTACTATGAGGTCCCTAAGATAAGATGGGGCTGATTATTCAGAACCTTATAAGTAAGAAGAATAATTTTAAACTCTATTCTAGAATTAACAGGAAGCCAATGAAGAGAGGCCAATATGGGTGAGATATGCTCTCTCCTTCTAGTCCCTGTTAGCACTCTAGCTGCAGCATTTTGAATTAACTGAAGGCTTTTCAGGGAACTTTTAGGACAACCTGATAATAATGAATTACAATAGTCCAGCCTAGAGGAAATAAATGCATGAATTAGTTTTTCAGCATCACTCTGAGACAAGACCTTTCTAATTTTAGAGATATTGCGTAAATGCAAAAAAAGCAGTCCTACATATTTGTTTAATATGCGCATTGAAGGACATATCCTGATCAAAAATGACTCCTATTTCTCACAGTATTACTAGAGGTCAGGGTAATGCCATCCAGAGTAAGGATCTGGTTAGACACCATGTTTCTAAGATTTGTGGGGCCAAGTACAATAACTTCAGTTTTATCTGAGTTTAAAAGCAGGAAATTAGAGGTCATCCATGTCTTTATGTCTGTAAGACAATCCTGCAGTTTAGCTAATTGGTGTGTGTCCTCTGGCTTCATGGATAGATAAAGCTGGGTATCATCTGCGTAACAATGAAAATTTTCCCCACTGCTGGATAGTCCATCAGAGTAAATGTAAATGTTATTAAGAAATGATCAGACAGAAGTGAGTTTTCAGGGAATACTGTTAAGTCTTCAATTTCCATACCATAAGTCAGAACAAGATCTAAGATATGATTAAAGTGGTGGGTGGACTCATTTACATTTTGAGCAAAGCCAATTGAGTCTAATAATAGATTAAATGCAGTGTTGAGGCTGTCATTCTCAGCATCTGTGTGACTCGGGGGTGTTGACTCATTTAAACTAACATAGTCATCCTGCTGTAACCAGGTTTCTGTAAGGCAGAATAAATCAATATGTTGATCAATTATTATATAATTTACTTACAGGGACTTAGAAGAGAGAGGCCTAATGTTTAATAGACCACATTTAACTGTTTTAGTCTGTGGTGCAGTTGAAGGTGCTATATTATTTTTTCTTTTTGAATTTTTATGCTTAAATAGACTTTTACTGGTTATTGGTGGTCTGGGAGCAGGCACCGTCTCTATGGGGATGGGGTAATGAAGGGATGGCAGGGGGAGAGAAGCTGCAGAGAGGTGTGTAAGACTACAACTCTGCTTCCTGGTCCCAACCCTGGATAGTCACGGTTTGGAGGATTTAAGAAAATTGGCCAGATTTCTAGAAATGAGAGCTGCTCCATCCAAAGTGGGATGGATGCCCTCTCTCCTAACAAGACCAGGTTTTCCCCAGAAGCTTTGCCAATTATCTATGAAGCCCACCTCATTTTTTGGACACCACTCAGACAGCCAGCATTTCAAGGAGAACATGCGGCTAAACATGTCACTCCCAGTCCGATTGGGGAGGGGCCCAGAGAAAACTACAGAGTCTGACATTGTTTTTGCAAAGTTACACACCAGTTCAATGTTAATTTTAGTGACCTCCAGTTGGCGTAACCGGGTGTCATTACTGCTGACGTGAATTACAATCTTACCAAATTTACGCTTAGCCTTAGCCAGCAGTTTCAAATTTCCTTCAATGTCGCCTGCTCTGGCCCCCGGAAGACAATTGACTATGGTTGCTGGTGTCGCTAACTTCACATTTCTCAAAACAGAGTCGCCAATAACCAGAGTTTGATCCTCGGTGGATGTGTCGCCGAGTGGGGAAAAACGGTTAGAAATGTGAACGGGTTGGCGGTGTACACGGGGCTTCTGTTTACTGCTCCTCTTCTTCCTCACAGTCACCCAGTCGGCCTGCTTTCCCAGCTGCTCAGGATCTGCTGGAAGGGAACTAATGGCGGCTAAGCTACCTTGGTCTGCACCGACTACAGGGGCCTGGCTAGCTGTAGAATTTTCCACGGTGCGGAGCCGAGTCTCCAGTTCGCCCAGCCTGGCCTCCAAAGCTACGAATAAGCTACACTTATTACAAGTACCATTACTGCTAAAGGAGGCCGAGGAATAACTAAACATTTCACACCCAGAGCAGAAAAGTGCAGGAGAGACAGGAGAAGCCGCCATGCTAAATTGGCTAAGAGCTAGTAGCTGCGCTAAGCTAGCGGATTCCTAAAAACACACAAAGTGAATAATGTGTAAATAATTTAGAGGTGATTCAGCAGAGGGAGTGCTTTAGTTAAGGCACTGTGAAGATTACACTGTGAAACAAATCGTTATCTAGTTAACTAGATTAATCTAACTGTGCAGATTAAACAGCTAACAGATACAGCAAAACACCGCTGTGCTCCGGAACAGGAAGTGATACAATACCGCAGTGAGAGCCAACCACCAGTAGAGGCAAGCAAGAGTAAGACTGTACCACCAAGGTAGTGAGGGGTTTTACACGAAGCAGGATTACACAAAGCAGGATTTGCACGAATACCAGACCAAATCAAGCACTGGTGGAAGACATGCATCACTGTTTAGATGGGGATATTCCAAATGATACCAATGACCATGTATAAAGGAGTAACTCTGTCTGCTTAAGCATGTAAACGGGTTATTCCTAATGATTCAGAAACCAGAATATTGACCTTAACCCGAATATTAACGGCATGTAAACGTAGCCACAGTTTACAGTTTGCTGTACTTCTCCAGGTGCAACAATGTTTCAGATTGCACTCTTTCACTGTTAATGAGGTGCACTTCAACTTGACTTGCTTTTAGTTCCATTTTCACCTCTTCTGAAAGCGTCTGTGTTGCTTCTGCTGATGTATCTCTAAACTCTTTTTCTTTGAGAAATGCTGGACCTGACCACCAGCAGACTGCAGCAGACTGGGTTCAGTTTCCCATTACAATGTGTCCATTGTTCTGGCAGTGTCAGAGTCTGTATCTCCATCAGTCTGTTTGCAACATACTGTTTCCATTTCTTTGATGAACTTTTAATCCAATGAATCACTATCATGGAGTCCAACCACATTTTGAGCTGAGTGATTTGCATATCCAACGCCTTTAAAAGGTTGTTTGCAAGACTTGCTCCAATCAAAGCTCCCATCAGCTCCAAGCGTGGCAGTGTGATTGATTTAATTGGTGCCACTCTTGACTTGGATGCAACCAGTGTGGTAACAGTGGCCTCTGTTATCACTCTTTGCAAGTACGCCACTGCACCATAAGCCTTTTCACTCGCATCTGTGAAAACATGGAGTACTTGTGATTGATCTGGCAGGTTTTCTGTTCCATACCACCTTGGAATGATTATTTGGTGGATCTGAGGAAACGCCATGCACCACTGCTGCCATGCATGTGAAAGGTCAAGAGGCAACTCGTCATCCAAACTCAAACCTCGCCGCCACATTTCCTGAAATATACATTTCACTCGAATGGTAAATGGCATCAGGAATCCTATAGGATCAAATATTCTGGCGGATGATCTCGGAACACTCCTCTTTGTGTTCTTCTTTCCTTGGAGGATGTTCACCAAGTGTTTCAGGTCGAATCTGAAATCATCCGTGTTAACACACCTCCATGCATCTGTGTTTCTGGTGTGAAGTCAAGGTTACTGTTTGACCACTTGGTTTTCAGTTCATGAGAGTTTGTTGTCCACTTGCACAGGTTCATGTTTGCTGCAGCCAATGTCTCTTTTGCTCCTGTGGTGAGTGTGTATGCCTTCTCTGCATTACCTGAGCTGCAATCAGGTCATCCACATAAGCTGAGTCTGTCATTAGTTTTACTGTGTCTGGATGGTGGTCTTTGTATTTCTCTCGATGTTGTCTGATTGTGGTTGCGAGTTAAGAATGGGCTTGCCGTTAAGCCCCTTTCACACCGGGGCTGATCCCAGTTGCATCATGATGACGCAGGAATTTCTGCGTCAGGTGAGCACAGCAGGGGGCAGAGAGGAGGTGAGAATGCAGCCTGCAGGATCTCTGCACAGAGAAGTCAGAGTGCACAGTTTGGCTGCAGACAGACTGTGCACTCTGACTTGTCTTCTACTTGTTGTGCTGAGCTGCAGGTCTGAACCATCCGTGTGCAAATGTGGAGATGTCTGGAGTTCTACTTGATGTTGACATGTCCTGTCTCTGGCAATTAGTCTGTGAGCAGGACTTATGTCCTTTTTTGTCCTTTTTTTTTCATAAATATTTTTATTGAATTTTTGCTTATAAAACAAGACATTACAATAATAATAAAACAAACAGACAAAAATAAAAAAGCAGTCACAAACATAAAACCTCCCACCCCCCACCCAAAGGCACACAGTTCACTCATGTTAAAATAAAAAGTTTACATGTCAAAGTTTTTCACAACGCGAAGAAAGGGCAACCAAATGTCTTTAAAGTCCTCAAACATTCATTTAGAAATGTAGCTCAGTTTTTCCAATGCCAAGTTGCTGGACATCAGTTTGATCCATTGACTGACTTTTGGTCTCTCCATTTCTTTCCAGTTTAAGGAAATTACATGTTTGGCCTACAATAAACAAAAATTTACGAGTTTTCTTTCATTTGACATTCCTTTAAAAGTATTTGGAATGATGTGTAGGATACAGAATTTACTGTCCATTGGCATATTACAGTTAATTAAATCAGAAATGATGCAAGTGATCTCCTTCCAAAAGAATTGAATTTCTCCACAGTGCCACATGCAATGAAAAAGAGTGCCCTTTTCACTGCTACACTTTACACAGACATCTGGGGTATTAGGATTGAAATAATGGAGTTTTACAGGTGTTATATAAGTTCTAAGTATCCACTTATATTGTAGTAGCCTGAATTTAGTGTTGATTGATTGTTTTTGTGCCTGAAGACAGGCTTTACTCCATTCCTCTACAGAAATGTCAACTTCCAAGTCTGTTTTCCAGGCTTGCAGATATGAGAGGGTATTTTCTTTAGATGAATCAAGTAGAATACTATAGAATTTGGAGAGGTGGCCTCTGCTTTTATGATGGTTAACACAGTGATTCTCTATGGTAGATAATGGAGGCTCAGTGGTTGTTTTGAGAAAGGTGGTTATAAAACGTCTGAGTTGTAGGTATTTAAAGAAGTTTTTCTTCGGCAAATTAAATTTAGCAACTGTTCAAATGACATCAATGTTCCTTCACTATATAAGTCTTTAATTTTACTTAGACCTTTGTTCATCGATAGTTTAAATCCCATGTCTGCTCTTCCTGGTTTAAACAGAGTGTTACCCCAAATTGGTGACAAACCTGAGAGTTTAGATTCTTCATTTAGTACAGTGTGTGATTGGTGCCAAATTGATATAGTGTTACAGAGAAAAGGGTTTTTTGTATTTTTTAGTAAAGATTTAGTTTCTGCAGAATAGATGTATGATTTTAGTGGTAGTTCTAATCCAGCATTTTCCAGATGTATCCAAGATGGGGTATCAATGTCAGAAAAGTAAAATGTAGCAGCACTCAGTTGGGCTGCCCAGTAATACAGTTTCATGTTGGGCACTGCAAGCCCCACTTGATCATAAGGCAAGTATAAAAGTGACAGTCGTATTTTTGTCCTTTTTTTTTAACTGTGATGAGAGAGTTTAAGGAGAGAAAGGAACTGCCTGCCTGCGGACAGTTTTTTTTTCTTTTAACTGTTCACATGTGGAAGCGTGAATGAACCGTCCCGTCTGTGAGTGGACTGGAGATGTCCGGAATTTTTACTGGATGTCCCTGGAAATCAGTCTGTGAGCAGGACTTTTATAGATTTTATTCAAACACATTTGTGAGAGAAGAAGCTGCTTCACCGAGCCTCTCTTCACCAGACAGCTCCACACAGAGAGGAGCAACAGCTGCAATCAGCATTTTTTGTTTCCTGTGGTCTATTTTAAGCGAGTAGTTTTTACTACATTGAGTACACGGTATAAAAACAATCCTGCATGATTTATACTTCGGGAACAATGGAATACAGCAGGAATCATAAATTGCCATTGGGTAATATTGTCTTGTGAGGATGTGGCTTCCAGTCACGCTGAGTATCGTCCTGTTGCTCTGACTTGCGCTGAAACCACTTAATTCTGTGTTGAGAATAGGACGCAAAAAAAAAAAAAAAAAAAATTCAACATGTTTAATTTTTGTTTGCGTCCCTTGCACTGTTGTGGCACTGAGCTGCATCGTCTCGGCACTAGGTTGATTCCACGTGGCGTCATCATAACAACGCACAACTCAACCAGGAGCAACTGGGAGCAGCCCCGGTGTGAAAGGGGCTTTACTCCAAACACAACACGTGTCATTCTCATTATGCGTGTGTTTGTGCTCTGAGCCTCAGGGGGTCATGTAAGCCACAGAAATCTCAGAGCATCACTATCCTCTTCAGTGATGGCTATTTGCAGGAATGCTTTCGTAATGTCTGCTGTGAGAGCTACAGGATTTTGTCTGAATCTTATCAAAATGCTCATGAGGTCAGCATTCAGGTTTGGGCCAGGCAACATTCATTTAAAGAGGAACAACCTGCTTCATGTGTCGAATACTACTCTCAGCTTTGGAGTTACCTTGTCTTTCTATGATTACAGGTAAGAAGTCACATTTTCTGCCACTGAATGGCTGCACTCTGGCACATCTTCACATATTCCCTGCTCTGTGTATTCATCTATGACATCATTGTATCTTTGGAACAGCATCACATCAGATTTCAGTTTTCTTTTCAAACCTTCTCTGTGCAACCCTCTTGTTGCCCAAGAGTTCAGTTGTGTCTTGGCGCCATGGCAAAGCTACTTGGTATCATTCATTTATGAATCAGACTAACTTGTCAAACCTGTCCTTCTCTTGCTTGTCATGGGGTGTTTCTTCATCCTTGGAATTGACTCTCCCAAAATGCTCTCAACTGGGTTGAAATCCACTGGATTTTCACCAACACTGATGTGCAAGCATGCTGCTTCATTGATACTTGACACGACAACTGGACCTTGCACTGCCCATCCAAACGTTGTTTCTATAGCCACTAAAGCATCTGATAGTCTTTCAGTTTTACCTGTGACTATCCTCTAGTAATAATCTTCTCTGATCAGTACTGACAGTTCCAAGTTGTCTTTGTCTCCTGTTGACATATCTGCTACTGGTAGCCCTTTTTTCTCCATCTGGTGTTGGATGTGCTTACTGGGAATTTTCATGAGTGCAGTACAAAGTTGTGGCATTTGAACAGCTTCACTCTCAATGTTCTGCCCTTTATCTCTCACGTTTTCAAGGACTAGTTTTATGACATTGCATTTTGTAGTCACAGGATTTATGGAGCGAAACGTGTGGAGGTTCAAGCTCTCTTGTTTCAGCAATGGCAGCTTTAAATGCTTGACTTGGTTTTCATGAACAAAACTTCATTGGCTTCCCCCATCAATCAAACAGCACACAATTTTCACCCCTCCACCCAGACAGCAAATGGATCCAGGCCGGATGTAGTCCTACATCTGGTACCATTCCTGAAAACGGATCCCTTCCAGACAATTTTTGCACCCTGGCCCAGATCCGGCATGACTCCACTTCCACAGTTCTGGAACAGATCTGGACCAGATCTGAACCGGATCCGCAAAAGACCAACTGTTTACAGCCCATATCTGGACCGCATCACAGCACTGTGGCAGGAACATGGGGTTAGCATAATGATAAGCAATTTTATTTGCACTCTGCAGAAACTATCCATTAGTGGTTATAAACTCAAGGCTGTGAAAACGTAGCGAATCGGCGGGATGTGTGGTTTTCATCATGGGGGTGGATAGTGGGATACTCTCTAATCTTGATCGTCACTGAGGTTTTTTTTTTTAAATGCTTATCGCAAAGCGTTTTTACGAGGGTAAGTTCCATGGATCCGAGGAAACTGATTTGTATCTGTAACACACAGATCAGTATCTGCGGACTTATAAAACTTGCTTGTCGTAAAGAAAAAAAATCTGCCCGCCTCCTCCCCATGATGAAATCTGCGCATCCCGCGGATTCACAGTTTTCAAAGCCCTGAGTTTATAACTGCCAATGGATAGTTTCTGCCAAGTGCAGATAAAATGGCTTATCATTCTGCTAACCTCATGTTCTGCACAGTGCCGTGATGGGGACTACATCTGTCCCAGACCCATGCCAGATATGGGCTGTAAATAGTTGTTTTTTTCAGATCCGGTTCAGATCTGGTCTGGATCTGTTCCAGGACAGTAAAGTGGAGCCGTGCCTGATCTGGGCTAGGGTGCAAAAATTGTCTGGACCATATCCATTTTCAGGAATGGTACCAGATGTTGGACTACTTCTGGCCCGGATCCATTTGCTGCCTGGGCAGGGCCTTCAACCTTGCTTTCACAGTTTGTAACAGTACTGTTTCACATTTTTCAGTTGGTTTGGCTGCATGTGGTATAACAGAGGAGACAAAAGCATCACTTGTGTCCTCAGCAGCACATGGAGTTTCCATTGGTTGTGCACCCTTTTCACACACTACAGCATGATGTCTCCTTTCACAACCAGTGCATGTCACATTTTTGGATCTACAGTCTCGTACAAGATGTCGAGGTTTCAGGCATATAAAACACCTTCCCATTTATTTTAACTTCTCCTCTCTGATTGTGACTGTCTTTGGTGCACTGTTCTGACTTATGGCTTGGACTGTTACAAAACATGCAATTTTGAATGGAGTGGGTGTTTGTGCTGTCCATGTGGAGGGCTGCAGCTGATGGCACATTAGATCCTCTCCACTTTTCTCTGCTTGAATCTGGCTTGTAATGTGGTTTTTGAGCAGCATGGGAATCTTTATTATCATTTCTGGGTCTCGTCAAATGCATAGCACGTTCTCTGCTTTCAACTTCTTGTTGCAAAAAGCTAACAAGATCATCAATTTTCCACTGTTGCCCTACATCTGTTTTACGTGTGTACGTGAGAGCAAGGTCTTCAGGAATCATTTGAAGCAGTATAGGACACAATAATCCATAACAGTTGGACACCATACCTAAATTGGAGTGTGGACGTAATCTTGTTGTTGTTGCACTCATGTAATGACAATGACAATAAATCTCATCCATCCATAAGCCTCCACACTTCATATCTGTACTTCCACATCATCATAGAGTTGTCTCAAAGCAACAATGTCTGAGGATCTCTTAACCAGGCTCATGTTCAGCAATTTTGACATGTGTGCACTCACGTGTCCTTCGTATCAAATCTTTGTTTCAGCATGTCAACAGCTGTGTCATAGTTGGTGTCAGTTACTTTCAGCCCTGCGATGGCACGTGCAGCTGGTCCGATGAGGTATGATTTCAGGTATGTAAACTTTTCAGGTTTACTCAAATCTGGGTTTTGGTGAATAGCCTTGACAAACTGGTCCCAAAACTCTTGCAACATGCACACATCTCCACTGTATTTGCTTATGGAGAGCTTGGGTAGCTTCACTGAAGGTCTGCTTGTTGTTGATTGGGTACTCGCGTCACACAGTCGTTGGCGTACAGCTGCGGCAGACTCCTCCTGACGTCCTTCTTGCTGCAATGCAGGCTTACTGTAAGTGCTAATTGCACATGATTTCTGTTTGTTTTTGTACTGTACAAGTGCTACGTGTAATTGCACAGGATTTCTGTTATTTGTACTTTTTTACTATGTACAAGTGCTAAATGCACAGTTTTTTTTTGTTTATTTATTTATTTTCTTTTTGCAACATGCATTTCGCCTACAGTGAACAATAAACATTTATTTCTACAGCTTCATGTCCTGAGCATTGTATTTTCTATTTTTCTATGTAGTGTTTAGAGACTGCTCAGTACGTAAGTCCCTTCGGCTGCGCCCTTGTTTACACTCGGGGTCGCCACAGCAAATCCAAGGTGGATCTGCATGTTGAATTGGCACAGGTTTTACGCCGGATGCCCTTCCTGACGCAACTCCACATTACATGGAGAAATGTGGCAGGGGTGGGATTTGAACCCAGAACCGTCTGCACTGAAACCAAGCGCATTAACCACTTGGGCAGTGTTTTTAATTTTGATTGACTCGGGGCACGATTTGACAACACAGTTCAGTTTTGAGCACAGATTGAACTGTTTTGAGGTGAAAGTTTGGTTTTGCAAGAAGAGTCTGGGGTTTTGTGAATGTAGCTTGAAAACTGGGTTTTGTGTTGACAGTTTAGAGAAAAGCAGAGCAGCTTTCAAGAAATGTGTCTTAGCAATTGAGAAAAACTGTAATATATAGAAGAAACAACAACGACCCCAGAACTGAACCTTGGGGCACTCTACGGTAATTTTCATGAATTCAGTGTTTGTCCTACCGATATGTACACACTGATACTTTACTGTTCTTTGTCTTCGTTGACCACCTCGACCACCTCTCACACGTACTCCTCTTCTCAGATTTCTATCCATTGTAGTGCCTTACAAACCAGTGCTCTCTGAACTGGCTTATATATGTTCCCTCACATGAGTGGCCACAAGTATGAACAGTTTTGAGTTGTTGTGATCAACCGGTGGCACCTGTGCTTTAACTGTGTTTGACTTTTGCCACATGTGCTCACCATTATACAACACAGGTGCATCACAATGAAAATGTGTTGGCAAGTTGTGTCTAAACAGGTGAATAGTGCTTATGGTTTTGCCAAAAGAGTGACTGATTCAGTCAGTGGGTTCAGGCAACTGAGCATTTGGTTCAGACAATAGAAAAACTATAATGACATATGTTTAGTTTCCATGTCCGTCAGTTGTATTTTGTTTGCGAATGATATGACAGTGTTTTGTAGTGGGGATCATTTGGGACAGAACTTGGACATGATGGAGAAGGAGCTACAGAAGTTTAAGCAATGGTTTGATTCAAACAAATTATTGTGCCACTTTGTTAAAACAAAGTATGTCATATTTGGAATCAAGTCCAGAAATTTTGGCAGCAATTTATCATTAAATGATATTGATATAGAAATTGAAATTGTAACTGATACTAAATTACTTGGTGTTGTTATTGATGATAAATTGAGCTGGAAAATACACATATTAATTTTGTTCAATATAAAATGTCAAAAGCTATTACAATTTTGGATAAAGCACAAGTTTCATTTCCCAACACTCATGAACTATTTTATATCATTCATTGCTTGTTCCATATATGACCTATTGTATTGCGGTATGGGGAAATACATACAGAACTAATACTAGTCCAATATTTCTGTTGCAAAAGAAAGCTATAATAATTATCTGTAACAAATCATATTGCGAGCCATTGAATCCATTGTTTGCTTGTTTGTCCCGCTGCTGAAGTGCTACAAGTGTCCAACCTCTCACACTGTGCATGTGCACATGCCGATGCAGAATTGGAGAGAGCATAAACAGTGATATTCTCTTTCGGAGAGCAGCTTCTGTTTCTCTCCCCACCTCAACTCATATATATACGAGGTCTCTTAGATAATAAACCGACCCTTTTATTTTTTTTTTAACTATATGGATTTGAATGACATGCGATTACACCAATCATGCTTGAACCCTCGTGCGCATGCGTGAGTTTTTTCACGCGTGTCGGTGACGTCATGTCCCTGTGGGCAGGCCTTGAGTGAGATGTGGTCCCGCCCTCTCGGCTGAATTCCTTTGTTTCACACGCTGCTCGAGACGGCGCGCGTTGCTTTATCAAAATTTTTTCTGGACCTGTGAGGAATATCCGAGTGGACACTATTCGAGAAATTAAGCTGGTTTTCTGTGAAAAGTTTAACGGCTGATGAGAGATTATGGGGTGTTTCTGTCGGTGTAAGGACTTCCCACGGAGCGGGACGTCCTGCAGCGCTTCCAGGCGATGTCGTCGGCCTGTTTCGACCTGAAAACATCCTAATTTAAGGCTTAATTCACCCAGGACATCGTGAGAGAACAGAGAAGATTCAGAAGAGGCCGGCATGAGGAATTTATGCGGACATTCCACTGTTTAAGGACATTTTTTTAATGAAAGACGTACGCGCAAATTCGCCGAGTCGTTTCCGTGACGACTCGGCAAATCTGTGTGCGCCGCGACAGGAAAAACACCTCCGTGTTGAAAACCATTTGTAGAATTCAGGCGGCTTTTAATGGCTTTCAACAAGTGAGTAACTGAGAAATTGTTTAACAGCTTGGGCATGTTCCAACTTGCCCGTTAAGATTTCCAACGGAGGTGTTTTTCCTGCCGCGACCCCCCGCGGTCGGGTCCAGCCCGACATGCGACTCTGCCCGCACGTTCTTTCATTACAAAATGGCCGTTAACAATGGAATGTCCGAATAAACTCCTCATGCCGACTTCTTCTGAAAGTTCTCTGTTCTCTGACGACTTACTGCGTCAACAGAGCCTGAAATGTGGAAGTTTCAACTTGAAACGGCGAGACGCTGCCGCCTCGAAGCGCAGATCGCCGTCAGGCGCCGTGGACCATCCTTAAAGCGAAAGTTACAGACCAAAATCTCTCATCAGCCGTTAAAATTTTTACCGAAAACCAGCTGAATTTATTGAATGGTGTCCACTCAGTTGTGCCTTACAGTTTTGAAAAAAATTTTATCAAACAAAGCAACAGTCTCTGAGCCATTCCTAAACAATGAAAAAAATCGACGAGCGGATGGACGACTCCTCACTCAAAGACTGCCCACAGGCGAATGACGTAACCGACAGGCGTGAAAAAACTCTCGCATGCCCACGAGGGTTCAAGCATGTCTGATGTAATCACATGTGATTCAAATCCATATGGTTTTTGAAAAAAATAATAAGGTCGGATACTTTTCTAATAGACCTTGTATGTATATATATATATATATATATATATATATATATATATATCGCAGTGTCCGCACAGCTTTAAGGTGAATACTGCCATGAACACGACTGGCCAGTAATTGGCAGTAGAGACCATGAAAACTTGCCAAAACAAAATTCCAGATAATTCTGTCTGCTACGCTTAAGATGCGTGGAATTTAATAAACACAAACTGAATTTCAGACATCGTATATACAAGGTCTGTTAGAAAAGTAACGGACCTTTTTATTTTTTGCAAAAACCTGATGGATTTGAATCACGTGTGCTTGCATGAGCAAACCTTAAACCTTCGTGCTCATGCGTGAATTTTTTTCACGCCTGTCGATTGCGTCATTTGATGGTAAGCAGCTTTTGTGTGAGGACATGTGCAGTGTGCTCGGCGAATTTTCATTACAAGGAAAATGGCGGAACAACTGGAGCAGCGCTACTACATCAAATTTTGCCAGAAACTGGGCGACAGCCATGTGGAAACTATTCAGAAGATTCAGACGGCTTTCGGTGACGATCCTATGGGCATCACACAGATTAAGGAGCGGTACAACCGGTTTAAAGACATCCACACAACAGTGGAGAGCGAGCCACGCTCCAGTCGGCCATCAACATGCTGAAATGACCAGATCATTTCCAAAGTGAACGCTGTGGTGATGCGGGACCGTCGTGTGACTATCCGAGAAATTGCAGAAGAGGTGGACATCAGCACTTTTTCGGTACATTCCACTGTGACAGAAGATTTGGCCATGAAAAAAGTGGCGGCAAAATTCAGCGGAGCAAAAGCACATCCGTGTTGAAGTCTCACAGGACATGCTGTGACATGCCCACCTCTTCCACAATTTCTCGAATAGTCACACGACTGAAAAGTCACAGAAAGCCATCTGAATCATCCGAATGGTTTCACCTGGCTGTTGCCCAGATTCTGGCAAAATTTGATGCGGTGCTGCTCCAGTCGTTCCGTCTTTTTCCTGGCAATGAAAATCCGCTGAGAGCACAACACATGTCCTCACACAAAGGCTGCTTACCAGAAAATGATGCAATCGACAGGCGTGAAAAAGTTCACGCATACACATGAAGGTTCAAGGTTTGCTCATGCAAGCACATGTGATTCAAATCCATCAGGTTTTTGCAAAAAATAAAAAGGTCCGATGCTTTTCTAACAGACCTCATATCTTACTCTGGAACAAAGATGACAGACAGTGTTTCACATAACCAATAATTGTCATATTCAGACAATTAATCACCTCTGATGTGTGCTGACAGCATGTGTCCCTCACCCTTCCTCCTTCACAGGCACGATGTGTCAAACCCAGGCGCGGTCCTCAGCGTCTCACAAACGAACATCACAAAGTCGAGTTCCCGGCAATTCTGCTTGAATCACACATGGCTTAAATGCAGAACGCCATCTCATTATCTGCTTCAGCTGAAAGTCTTTAAGGTTGCACGTGAGCACCATACACAGGTGCTGCACATCATGTTGATGAGGGTGAAGGACTCTTCTGCCAGCACCTTCTCCACAGACAACAAATCAGTCTGCATACCACCTGGAGAGCAAAGAAAAGAAAAGAACACCAAAACATCCAGCCACACCCCCCCAACACACAACAAGATCGAGCGGTTTCTTTTAGAATCAGCTCTCCTTTGTTTACACAGGACAGAACTGCGCACCTACTACAAAACATTTAACAGGTAGGTACTCAACTGATTTTAGGTTTCATAAATGTTTGTCACTATTGAGCTTTGTTTACCACGTATGTAAAAATACGTTAGCGATATAAAAATTATTGGACCAAAACTTATCAGAAGATCATTTATTAATGGTTTTCAAAGTTATCTGAAAAGCTAATCTGATAATGAAAACATCATCTTTGATAATTAGCGGTTAGCAGATTACCGGAACTGTGCCCACCACTGGGTATTTGTCATCATGGGTGTTAGTATATATGTACGTAGGTATGTATGCATATATACAGTAGTATATAAATGTATTAGTAAATTGGTCTATTAGTAAAAAAAAGTAGAAAAGGGAGTGTTCACATCAGTTTTGTGGAACAAACAGGTGTGAATCAGGTGTCCCCTATTTAAGGATGAAGCCAGCACCTGTTGAACATGCTTTTCTCTTTGAAAGCCTGAGGAAAATGGGACGTTCAAGACATTGTTCAGAAGAACAGCGTAGTTTGATTAAAAAATTGATTGGAGAGGGGAAAACTTATACGCAGGTGCAAAAAATTATAGGCTGTTCATCTACAATAATCTCTAACGCTTTAAAATGGAAAAAAAAAAAAACAGACGCGTGGAAAATGGAAAACAATCATCAAAATGTATAGAAGAATAACCAGAATGGCAAAGGCTCACCCACTGATCAGCTCCAGGATGATCATAGACAGTCTGTAGTTACCTGTAAGTGCTGTGACAGTTAGAAGATGCCCGTGTGAAGCAAATTTATTTGCAATAATCCCCTGCAAAGTCCCTCTGTTAAATAAAAGAAATGTGCAGAAGAGGTTACAATTTGCCAAAGAATACATCAACTGACCTAAAGAGAAATGGAGGAATATTTTGTGGACTGATGAGAGTAAAACTGTTCTTTTTGAGTTCAAGGGCCGCAGACAGTTTGTGAAATGACCCCCAAACTCTGAATTTAAGCCACAGTTCACAGTGAAGACAGTGAAGCATGGTGGTGCAAGCATTATGACATGGGTATGTTTCTCCTACTATGGTGTTGGGCCTATATATCGCATACCAGGAATCATGGATCAGTTTGGATATGTCAAAATACTTGAAGAGGTCATGTTGCCTTATGCTGAAGAGGACATGCCCTTGAAATGCGTGTTTCAACAAGACAATGACCCAAACACACTAGTAAATGAGCAAAATGTTGGTTCCAAACCAACAAAATTAATGTTTTGGAGTGGTCTGCCCAATCCCCAGACCTAAACCCAATTGAGAACTTGTGGGGTGACATCAAAAAAGCTGTTTCGGGAAGCTAAACCAAGAAATGTGAATGAATTGTGGAATGTTGTTAAATAATCTTGGAGAGGAATAACAGCTGAAAGGTGCCACAAGTTGGTCGACTCCATACCTCACAGATGTGAAGAAATCATGAAAAAATGTGGTTACACAACTAAATACTAGTTTAGTGATTCACAGTATTGCTAAAAAAGTAGTTTCAACATAATAGTTTTGAATTTGTAGCATCAACAGCGGATGCTACTATTATTGTGAACACCCCATTTTCTATTTTTTTTTTTTACTAATAGCCCAATTTCATAGCCTTAAGAGTGTGCATATCATGAACGCTTGGTCTTGTTGAATTTGTGAGAATCTACTGAATCTAGTGGTACCTTGTTCCCATGTACAATAAGAAATATACTCAAAAAAAAATATATATATATATATACTCAAAACCTGGATTAATCTTTTTAGTCACATAGCACTACTATTATTCTGAACACTACAGTATGTATATATATATATATATATATATATATATATATATATAT
Source organism: Thalassophryne amazonica (assembly GCF_902500255.1). NCBI lineage: Eukaryota > Metazoa > Chordata > Actinopteri > Batrachoidiformes > Batrachoididae > Thalassophryne > Thalassophryne amazonica. The sequence continues at coordinate 78,959,059 of NC_047115.1, forward strand.
ATATATATATATATATATATACAGTATATACATATAACCAATTTTATCTGCACTCGGCAGAAACTATTCGTTAGCGGTTATAAACTCAGGGCTGTTCCAGAACTGTAAAGTGAAGCTGTGCCGGATCTGGGCCAGGGTGCAGAAATTGTCTGGACCAGATCCATTTTCAGGATTTGTATCAGATGCTGGGCTACATCCAGCCTGGATCCATTTGCTGTCTTGGATATTAGCCCTGAAGCCCACTGGTGCTGCTGCATATCTCCGGATTCTGTGGCATCAAGCAGAGGAGTCGATGACTGCTGCTGTCCAGTCCAACCGAGGTTAGCACCTATTTTCAGATTGGTGGACTGAGGCAATGTAGATAAAGTGTCTTGTCCAACGACACAAACAAATCCATTTTGTGCATGCAATGGGCAGAAATGGCATTATCCACACCTCTGCTAAAATATCATGGATAGAACCAGCAGTGGGCACAGCTAACTGAACAGTTAGCTTCGTTAACCATTAATCCACTAACTGAAAAGTTAACTTTTATAATCCTAAACCGATAAACCATTAAAAATTTAGTGGAAGTTACCGCTAACTGCTAACTTTTAGTACTGACTCAATCGCGGCCACATCGGATTACACTGTTGGCTACTGATAAGCCAGTTTTGAGTTTAAGCACCGCAGTGGCTGCTGGGTAAATGCAAAGGCCAAGTCAGATAACCTGTGCCTTCCCAGGATCATAAATATAAAACAAATGCACAAAAAAATAAATAAATAAAAAATAAAACCCCAAACACTGTCATCATCTTTACCAAAAGCAGTAAATCACAGTATTTGTCATGGTCTGCCTTTGTCCTTGCCCTTTCTACCCTCTTGTGTGTAGATTGTCTGTTTCCCTCCAAGTGGCATGCTGCAGAGCCAAGGAATACCTGCAGCTCATCATCTCCTCGCACCTGACGCACATGAGCTCCTGATCATGAGCTGGCTACTTAAATCCCGGCTCTGAGCTCAGTCTTTGCCAGAGTCTTCGGTGACTCTGACCCGCGAGAATCTTATGTCACTTTCTGTGACTTTCCATGATACTCCGTGAGCCTTCCATGAGAAATCCATGTGGGAAGCTCTGATGCCCAAGCTTCTCGCAGCTCATCTCAAGGTAATGTGGTCATCTCTAATTCCCATATTTGAGCTTGTTGATCTTTTAGTGCTTCCCTGCGTGGCTGCCATGTTGCATGCTCCTGGCTCCCATGCCACCTTCTGCATGACGTCACTTTGGAACTCATCTGCTCTCAGCCTCAGAGCGCATAGCTCTGCCATGTTCAGCTAAGTTCCTGCATGTCTGTGAGATCCCATTCTCATGCTGTTCCTGTTTGTGACTGTGCATGACCAAGAACTGTATTGAAGAACTGTTTCCAAGAACTAGTACCAAGAATTGTTTCGAAGAACTAATTCCAATAACTTTTCCAAGAACTGTATGAGCTCTGATGCAGAACCACTAAGAATGTTCCAAGTTGTTTCTAAAGTCAAGTCCATCTTAATTGAAACTGCATCACAAGACGTGCAGCACCTGACCACTGGGGACAATTTATGAAATTTGAAAGTTCCCGCCTTAAGCCTACAGTGAACTGTTGTGTTGAGGGTTTCCAGTATTACAAGTGCAATCACTGACCTCTGTTCTCCACTGTCCTCCTAGTTCTTCGTCCTTGGCTCTCTGCGTCCCACCTGGCCACCATTCCAGCTCGATATACTCCAGGACTCGAGCTCATTCTCAGACTCCCAAGTCTGTCCCTGTGTGCACTGCTGCTCCCGAACTTCCACCACTATATGTGGGCCTGATCTCGGCTCAGCAGGCTTCCTCCAGCTCAGCACCTCAGTTATTTATTATTGTAAATAAAGCTCTTTTCATTCACAACCTGTTCTGGTTCTTGCTCCCTAGCATTTGAGTTCATCCGTCCGGACCTCTAACCATAGCAATATTAGAAGTCACATTTTATCTCTATATGATATACTTATAAACTGTTAATGGAACTACAGCTCACCCCTATTGCATTCACAAACACAAAACAAATGCTATATATCTGTATTAAATTTATAAATTGTTACAGGAATGGCTCACCTGTGTTGCATTCATAATCATGACACAAAATAAACACATGAAAAAAATAAATACAACCCCAATTCTAATGAAGTTGGGACATTGTGTGAAAGGTAAATAAAGAGAAAACAATGATTTGCAAATCCTCTTCAACTTATATTCAATTGAATACACCACAAATACAAGATATTTAATGTTCAAACTGATAAACTTTATTGTTTTTGTACAAATATTTGCTCATTTTGAAATGGATATCTGCAACATGTTTCAAAAACGCTGAGACAGTGGTATGTTTACCACTGTGTTACATCACCTTTGCTTCTAACAACACTCAGTAAGCTAAAAACCAACATCATTGTGTAAAGGATCTTACCGCGAGGACTCAGGAACATTTCAGAAAATGTTTCTGTGAAGGCTCTCAGTTGTCGAGGTGGTTTCCATAGTAGAGAAGCTTGAATCTTCGACTGGACTGGGTTGCTTGCTTCTCTACAAGAGTCAAGACAGAATCAATCCACCAGAGCAAGAAATTTAGCTGAGGAAGCTTCCGCAATTAGAAGCAAAACATCCTCATGTCAAGCAATCCAGTCCAGTCGAAGATTCAAGCTTCTCTACTTCAGAAAACCACTGTCAGTTAACACAGTTCGTTGCTACATCTACAAGTGCAAGTTAAAACTCTACAATGCAAAGTGAAAGCCACACATCAACAACATCTAGAAACATCGCCGCCTTCTCTGGGCCCAAACTCATTTGAAATGGACAGACACAAAGTAGAAAAGTGTGCTGTGGTTTGATGAGTCCACATTTCAAATTGTTTTTGGAAATCATGGATAGACAAAAGAGGAAAGAGACCATCCAGATTGTTACCAGCGCAAAGTTCAAAAGCCAGCATCCGCGATGGTATGGGTGTGTGTTAGTGCCCATGGCATGGCAACTTACACACTGTGATGGCACCATCAATGCTGAAAGGTACATCCAGGTTTTGGAGCAACAGATGCTGCCATCCAAGCAACGTCTTTTTCAAGGACGTCCCTGCTAATTTCAGCAAGACAATGCCAAGCCACATTCTGCACATGTTACAACAGCATGGCTTCATAGTAAAAGAGTGCGGGTACTAGTCTGGCCTGTCTGCAGTCCAGACCTGTCACCCACTGAAAATGTGTGGCGCATTATGAAGCACAAAATACAACAATGGAGACCCCGGACTGTTGAACAACTGAAGTCGTACGCCAAGCAAGAATGGGAAAAACCTTCTACCTACAAAGCTTCAACAATTAGTGTCTTCAGTTCCTAAATGCTTATTGAGTGTTGTTAGAAGGAAAGGTGATGTAACACAGTGGTAAACATTCCACTGTCCCAGCTTTTTTGAAATGTGTTGCAGGCATCAATTTCAAAATGAGCAAATATTTGCACAAAAACAATAACGTTCACCAGTTTGAACATTAAATATCTTGTCTTTGTGGTGTATTCAATTGAATATAGGTTGAAGAGGATTTGCAAATCATTCTGTTTTTAGTTACATTTTACACAACATCCCAACTTCATTGGAATTGGGGTTGTAAATCAATAAAAAATAAAACCCCAAACATTATCATTTTTATCAAAAGTAGTAAATTGCAGTATTAACAGTCACAGTTTAGCTGTACATTATATTTATAAACATTAACGGAACTAACGGCTCACCTGTATTGTGTTTATAGACACAACATCAGTTCCTGTTCATATACAGGAGCTAACATGTATGATTTTAGTGTTTACAAACGTTTTTGACCATTAAATTTTACTCACTTTACCAGCAACAAAAATGTTAGCGGACTGCAAGTTAGCAGAACTAAATTTAGCGGACGATAACTGGTCCGCTGATGGTTTTCAAACTTAGCTGAAAAGGTAAACCACTAATAAAAAAACTTATCAGATTAGCGCAACTGTGCCCACCACTGGAAAGAACATGACATAAATGCCTGAAGTATCACATGAACATGTTCAGTTATGTGGCAGAGTTTATGCATAACAAATCACAAAGCGCAAACTGCAAGTGAATATACTCATCTACCACTATCAGAAGACAATACAAGGTGTCATAGCAAGCAATTATTTGAAAACAGCTCACACTTGGATTTGAGGAAATTCTTTACAATAAGAGTGATGGATACATGGAACAGCCTGCCAGAGGACATTGCTGATGAAATATAAATAGGTTGATACCGATATATAATACTGATTTAAGTCTCAGTAGAACTGAGACTTAAATCACAAAGTAATATGATTAACAAGAGTGTGAATTAAACTGACTGAAGAATGACAACCATCTTATTTCAGTACTAGCTGGGGTACCCGGCGTTGCCCAGGTTAACCTGTTTAAGATATAATCTACAAAATATTCCAAAGTTTATATTTTGTCATAATTGTAGATATCTTATAAGTATATATGTAGTCCGAATAGGCAAAGGTTTGAACTAAAAACCTAAAATAGGTGGAATCCCCAAACCAAGAGAGAAAACTGAATTTTGCTGCATGCAAGAAACAACAATGAAGTTCTTCAGACTTTATATTGTAGATCAAGTATGCTCATAATCATTAATCAGAATTGATGTTATGACCTTTAGAATTGTTGATACATTGAAAATCTAGTTTATAAGAATGCTACAAAAATAAAATGGCTTTTAAGCAAATGTTAATTTTGGATTTGAGATGTTGAATATATATTTAAATGTAGCTTTTAATGACCAATAGTTCTGAAGAGCCTCTTGGTAGACAATGTTCCTTGTCCTTCTGTCAGGAAAGTGGATATACAGCTGATTTGGGTCACAAACTCTGGAGCATCTGACTAACTGTGGAAGATCCATATTCAGGCCAGCCACATTATCAGCAAAAGTAGTGGTTTCTTTTTGCACACTTTGAGGCATTCCATCTTTAAATGGTGTAAATGTTGCCTTGCATATTTCTTAAAGTTATGCATTCATTGGTATATTTAGAGAACAAACAATCTTTTCAATTGTAAAAAAAAAAGAGGTTTGACCACTAAAAACAGTTTGAGCCATGAAACATCAACATACCAAAACTATTAGATCAACCCCAAAGCTGCTGCACTATTATAATAGGACAGCAGGTTATGAAGAGTTGATAACAAAATTAATTTATGATATTTACATCATAATGAGCAGCCTATATACAACGCGCCATTGGAGAACACATGCTCTATGCCCACTTACTGGCTGATTGAAAGGGTGCTGCCCCATCAGCAGTTAGACAGACAGAAAGACAAAAGTAGCCATTTATGTATATAGATACATGTCAGAGATATACTACATTCTGATCCATCCAGGTGTTACCAGGTCTGCCTGTTGGTAACAGGCTTTGAAAAGTTCCTGAGTAATGTTTCTATTGTGTCATCACTAATATGCAGTAGAGATGAAACATTTTGATAACATCCCAAGCCCTGTGTGCCATCTATTCTTTATTTTTGTTGTTACTTTCCTTTTCTGTTGTATATTTCCCCCATATTTGCCTCCGTATTGGCATCATGTTTCTTCCTACAGTTGCTCGCATAGGTTATGAACTCATGTTGACATGAAGGTGGACACTGGTGGGTGGACCATAGTGATGACATGCAGTGTTCATTAAGTGGCTGCCAGATTGTCTGTAAATTGAACCACCGTTGTTCTTAACTTACCATAATCCATCCAGCATCCACAAATCTTCCACCAGGTGGCAGAACCAGCTATGGGATATTGCACCGTCAAAACAAAGTTGCTTGACATCTTGTGTAAGCAAAAATGCTCTTGGCTGAATCTAAGCCAACAGTGACAGAGGATGTATCTCACTTTTTTCATATATCATTTAGAACAAAATACTTATTTTTCACAATATAGAAAAAAAAATCATCTCAGATACGCAATTTACTTGTGCATATTACATGTTCAGGCAAGAATAAAGAACAACTAAATCAGCAGGTAAAGTGGTCTTAAAAGTCATTGATGACAAAGACACTGTTGGATATATTGTACAATCAATAAAAATTTAAAATCTTAGTTGCATTCACAATGAATATACAAATAAAATGAGCCAACACAATGCAAAACGACTTTAATAATAATAGAAGTAATAATTAAAAAATATTGTTACTACTAAGCTTGGATAACCCTTATATAGTAGTAGTAATAACAGTAATGACAGTATGAACATTTTCAAAGGACACCTGTCTCCAGATGCTGACATTTGTTTGCTGATAGATTGACCCTTGCAAGTAAATTTTGTAATTCCCCTGTATACCAAAGTAAGGCTGTCAGATAAGGGGTTAACTCAATAAATCAAATCAATTCAAATCAATTTTATTTATATAGCGCCAAATCACAATAAACAGTTGCCCCAAGGCGCTTTATATTGTAAGGCAAAAGCCATACAATAATTACAGAAAAACCCCAACGGTCAAAACGACCCCCTATGAGCAAGCACTTGGCGACAGTGGGAAGGAAAAACTCCCTTTTAACAGGAAAAAACCTCCAGCAGAACCAGGCTCAGGGAGGCAATAACACACAGTAAATTCACCATTGTAAAACGAACACTGACAGTGTAAAATTAACACTACCAGTGTACATATCGTCCTAGTCTGCTCAGAGTGGGACTATATGTTCACTGTCAGTGTTAATTTAACACTGGTGATTTTACTGTGTAGATTATTTTGTGAGTAATTATTTATGCATGCAACCATGCATGTTACCATCACTGGTTAATGAATAAATTAATTAATTACACTGGGTTGACACAAGACACAATGACAACAATAACACCAATCAAATCGGACAAAAAAAATAACAGTTGTTTAACAGTGGCCATTAACACAGTACAGTGAAGATGCAATTTGTTACCATTGTAGAGTTGTGTACAAATCTGTGGTACTTGCGTTCAAATTTAAAAGTAGCAAGTACAGCACTTTGGATGTGGGACTCCATTTTTCAGACATCAAAATAATTTGCCATTTGCTGTGGAACTGTTTGACAGCTGTGTGTGTTATTCCCATATTATTCATTGACAAATCAGCTGAAAAAGGTGTACATGGCAAACTGTAGCTTGTATTTCATATTGTAATTTTAACTACTACAGCTGTACTAAACTGTCTTTGTGAAGCCAGCTGAGCCAGAAGGCTAAACTCTGGATTTACTAGTCAATTAACACTCCTATTGTCACCTATGGTCATGACATTTGGGTAGTGATAAAAGAACAACGTTGCGGATACAATTAGTGGAAATTAGACTGAGGGAAGTGTGGCTTGAACTGTTTGGTCTACTGTGATCCGTACCTGGAAAATGGATAGAATGAATTTTAACAACGTCTTTCTCTGTCTCAGGTCAATTAAGCCATTGACTGCCAACATAACAGGCGAAGGTTACATGCACATCTCTCCAACCACATACACTAAAACTTGTTACCCATTCAAAGTCATCAAGGGATGTTTTGGTGAATTTTTTCTCTGTTTGATTCCTTCTTTATGTTCTCCAATGCCATATACCAACACAGGGCAGAGTAGCTACCTAAACTCTGTGAGTGAGATAGATTATCTCATCAATAGTTTTATATCCTCATTGAGGACAACTTTGGATGCTGTAGCTCCTCTGAAAAAGAGAGCCTTAAATCAGAAGTGCCTGACTCTGTGGTATAACTCACAAACTTGCAGCTTAAAGCAGATAACCCGTAAGTTGGAGAGGAAATGGCGTCTCACTAATTTAGAAGATCTTCACTTAGCCTGGAAAAACAGTCTGTTGCTCTATAAAAAAGCCCTCCGTAAAGCTAGGACATCTTACTACTCATCACTAATTGAAGAAAATAAGAACAATCCCAGGTTTCTTTTCAGCACTGTAGCCAGGCTGACAAAGAGTCAGAGCTCTATTGAGCCGAGTATTCCTTTAACTTTAACTAGTAATGACTTCATGACTTTCTTTGCTAATAAAATTTTAACTATTAGAGAAAAAATTACTCATAACCATCCCAAAGACATATCATTCTCTTTGGCTGCTTTCAGTGATGCCGGTATTTGGTTAGACTCTTTCTCTCCGATTGTTCTGTCTGAGTTATTTTCATTAGTTACTTCCTCCAAACCATCAACATGTCTATTAGACCCCATTCCTACCAGGCTGCTCAAGGAAGCCCTACCATTAATTAATGCTTCGATCTTAAATATGATCAATCTGTCTTTATTAGTTGGCTATGTACCACAGGCTTTTAAGGTGGCAGTAATTAAACCATTACTTAAAAAGCCATCACTTGATCCACTGGTGAAGGTTACAAATGATCTTCTTATGGCCTCAGACAGTGGACTCATCTCTGTACTTGTTCTGTTAGACCTCAGTGCTGCTTTTGATACTGTTGACCATAAAATTTTATTACAGAGATTAGAGCATGCCATAGGTATTAAAGGCACCGTGCTGCGGTGGTTTGAATCATATTTATCTAGTAGATTACAATTTGTTCATGTAAATGGGGAATCGTCTTCACAGACTAAGGTTAATTATGGAGTTCCACAAGGTTCTGTGCTAGGACCAATTTTATTCACTTTATACATGCTTCCCTTAGGCAGTATTATTAGACAGCATTGCTTAAATTTTCATTGTTACGCAGATGATACTCAGATTTATCTATCCATGAAGCCAGAGGACACACACCAATTAGCTAAACTGCAGGATTGTCTTACAGACATAAAGACATGGATGACCTCTAATTTCCTGCTTTTAAACTCAGATAAAACTGAAGTTATTGTACTTGGCCCCACAAATCTTAGAAACATGGTGTCTAACCAGATCCTTACTCTGGATGGCATTACCCTGACCTCTAGTAATACTGTGAGAAATCTTGGAGTCATTTTTGATCAGGATATGTCCTTCAATGTGCATATTAAGCAAATATGTAGGACTGCTTTTTTGCATTTGCGCAATATCTCTAAAATTAGAAAGGTCTTGTCTCAGAGTGATGCTGAAAAACTAATTCATGCATTTATTTCCTCTAGGCTGGACTATTGTAATTCATTATTATCAGGTTGTCCTAAAAGTTCCCTGAAAAACCTTCAGTTAATTCAAAATGCTGCAGCTAGAGTACTGACAGGGACTAGAAGGAGAGAGCATATCTCACCCATATTGGCCTCTCTTCATTGGCTTCCTGTTAATTCTAGAATAGAATTTAAAATTCTTCTTCTTACTTATAAGGTTTGAATAATCCGGTCCCATCTTATCTTAGGGACCTCATAGTACCATATCACCCCAATAGAGCGCTTCGCTCTCAGACTGCAGGCTTACTTGTAGTTCCTAGGGTTTGTAAGAGTAGAATGGGAGGCAGAGCCTTCAGCTTTCAGGCTCCTCTCCTGTGGAACCAGCTCCCAATTCGGATCAGGGAGACAGACACCCTCTCTACTTTTAAGATTAGGCTTAAAACTTTCCTTTTTGCTAAAGTTTATAGTTAGGGCTGGATCAGGTGACCCTGAACCATCCCTTAGTTATGCTGCTATAGACTTAGACTGCTGGGGGGTTCCCATGATGCACTGAGTGTTTCTTTCTCTTTTTGCTCTGTATGCACCACTCTGCATTTAATCATTAGTGATTGATCTCTGCTCCCCTCCACAGCATGTCTTTTTCCTGGTTCTCTCCCTCAGCCCCAACCAGTCCCAGCAGAAGACTGCCCCTCCCTGAGCCTGGTTCTGCTGGAGGTTTCTTCCTGTTAAAAGGGAGTTTTTCCTTCCCACTGTCACCAAGTGCTTGCTCACAGGGGGTCGTTTTGACAGCTGGGGTTTTTCTGTAATTATTGTATGGCTTTGCCTTACAATATAAAGCGCCTTGGGGCAACTGTTTGCTGTGATTTGGCGCTATATAAATGAAATTGATTTGATTTGATTTGATTTGATTTGTTCCTTTTTCTGCAATGACTCAGGTTCCACCTCCAAGTGGCAAACAAATGTGCTAAAATAGTGAAGCCAGTGTGTAGGTGCCAACTGTTGCCATTCCTTGAATGACTGCTTGAGATTGGGTCCAAAAGAGATCACTCCCATAGAATCTCATGTGAAAATCTTCAACCTGACAGGAGAAATGGTAGAATGGTAATTTTTTTGCTTGTTTTTGTCTTGATAGCTTGTTTTCCTGTTCGTGGCAAGTCCAGGTGTGCTGAATTTTTATAGAACTTGTCAGTTTAAGATGTTTAATGCATCCGGTGCATCCGGAAAGTATTCACAGCACTTTACTTTTTGGTCAAATTTTACAAGTTGGGGGGGTGGGGACAAAACAGAAAGCCACATCCCATCACCATTTCATCAACATGTCAAGACTTTGGCACAACGACATTGTGCCATTGCTTAGGGAGAGCCCTGGACTATTGATGTTGTTGAAAAACGCAAAATTACTTTTAATCCAATTAGTCAGAATAATCGATAGAATACTCGATTACCCCAATTCCAATGAAGTTGGGACGTTATGTAAAATGTAAATAAAAACAGAATACAATGATTTGCAAATTCTCTTCAACCTATATTCAACTGAATACACCACAAAGACAAGATATTTAACATTCAAACTAATAAAATTTCTTGTTTTTGTGCAAATATTTGCTCATTTTGAAATGGATGCCTGCAACATGTTTCAAAAAAGCTGGGACAGTGGTATGTTTACCACTGTGTTACATCACCTTTCCTTCTAACAACACTCAATAAGTGTTGGGAACTCAGGACACTAATTGTTGAAGCTTTGTAGGTGGAACTCTTTCCCATTCTTGCTTGATGTACGACTTCAGTTGTTCAACAGTCCGTGGTCTCCATTGTCGTATTTTTCACTTCATAATGCGCCACACATTTTCAAAGGGAGACAGGTCTGGACTGCAGGCAGGCCAGTCTAGTACCCGCACTCTTTTACTACAAAGCCACGCTGTTGCAACACGTGCAGAATGTGGCTTGGCATTGTCTTGCTGAAATAAGCAGGGACATCCCTGAAAAAGACATTGCTTGGATGGCAACATGTTTTGCTCCAAACCCTGGATGTACCTTTCAGCATTGATGGTGCCATCACAGATGTATAAGCTGCCCATGCCATGGGCACTAACACACCCCCATGTCATCACAAATGCTGGCTTTGAATTTTGCACTGGTAACAATCTGGACGGTCTTTTCCCTCTTTTGTCCGGAGGACACGGCATCCATGATTTCCAAAAACAATTTGAAATGTGGACTCATCAAACTGCAGCACACTGTGTCTGTCCATTTCAGATGATCTTGGGCCCAGAGAAGGCGGCAGTGTTTTAGGATGTTGTTGATGTATGGCTTTCGCTTTGCATGGTAGAGTTTTAACTTGCACTAGATGTAGCGATGAACTGTGTTAACTGACAATGGTTTTTAATGCAGTCAATGGTTTTTAATGCAGTGCCACCACGAAGGTCATGGGAATTCAATGTTGGTTTTTGGCCTTGCGGCTTACATGTAGAAAGTTCTCCAGATTCTCTGAACCTCTGATTATATTATGGACTGTAGATGATGGAATCCCTAAATTCCATCCATCCATCCATCCATTTTCTTCCACTTTATCCGGAGTCGGGTCGTGGGGGCAGCAGCTCAAGCAAAGCTGCCCAGACCTCCCGATCCACACACACCTCCCCCAGCTCCTCCGGGGGAACCCCAAGGCATTCCCAAGCCAGCCGAGAGATGTAATCCTTCCAGCGTGTCCTGGGTCTTCCCCGGGGCCTCCTCCCAAGGGGACGTGCCGGGAACACCTCTCCAGCGAGGCGTCCAGGGGGCATCCGGAAAAGATGCCCGAGCCACCTCAACTGACTCCTTTCGACGTGGAGGAGCAGCGGCTCGACTCCGAGCTCCTCCCTAGTGTCCCTAAATTCCTTCTAACTGAATGTTGAGAAACATTGTTCTTAAGCTGTTGGACTATTTTTACATGCATTTGTTCACAAAGTGGTGATCTTCACCCCATCTTTCCTTGTGAACCGCTGAGCCTTTTGGGGATGCTCCTTTTATACCCAATCATGACACTCACAATTAGTGTCCTCAGTTCCCAAACGCTTATTGAGTGTTGTTAGAAGGAGAGGTGATGTAACACTGGGTAAATATGCCACTGTCCCAACTTTTTTGAAATGTGCTGCAGGCATCCATTTCAAAATGGGCAAATATTTGCACAAAAACAATAAAGTTTATCATTTTGAACATTAAATATCTTGTCTTTGTGGAGTATTCAACTGAATATAGGTTGAAGAGGATTTGCAAATCATTGTATTCTGTTTTTATTTACATTTCACACAACGTCCCAAAATAATTGATAGCTGCAGCCCTGATCTTTGAGCTAGTTGATCTTGTGGGGCAGGTTTCCAGGGGAGTTCATCCTATTTTCTACCTGAAATTGTTGTGCACCAAAGAGAACTGCCAGAAAGAAAGGTGTCCCTGTTAAAATAAGTGCAAACATTCTATTCTTTTGGTTCACACTGGACAGAAGTAGTCAGACAGTTCATACACACATCAATACTGGACTCTGGAACTGTTGTAAATCCCTGTAAAGCTGTAAATCCAGCAAAAGATTTCTTTCAAACCACAAGATTACATCAGTAACCCCAACTTCCATGGGGACTAAAGAAAGGAGTCCTCATTTCAAAATCTTGTAAGAGGTGATTGTTGAAAACACCTTACCTATTGAAATTAGTGGAGAATGGAAGGAAAAGGACAACAAAAAGGCCATGGAGAATGGAAGGGTGGATTAACAGCAGCTTTTCAGTGGAAACAGCAGAAACTGGAACAGGCCAGACAAGACTCTGAGGATAGAGGCTGGGTTCAATCTGTGTAAGATTTAGGTCCTCAGTGTGCAGTAGAAAGGTTCCTTTCCTTGGTGTCTTCACTGTTTCTTTGTGAATCCATCCACAGTCCTGTAAAACATATAATCTCTAATGCAATTTTCTCAACTTGAAATACTTTACATTTATTATTTGTTTGTGCTTTCTATTCTTATTTTCCTCACATTAATGTCCTGTATAAGGCATGAGGACCATTTGCACCCATGTTTGTCTCTGGTTACTGTAGCATGAAGAAGATGAGAGTCTACAACTCCCCCTGGATGGGACACCAGTTCAAAGCAAGTTACTTCCCCAGCCAAGGCCATTGCCCATTTACAACTGAGTGGAATGGAACAATGCAGACAAATTGTCATGGCCAAGGACACAGAAGGTAGCATGACCAGGAGTCAAACTTGAGGTCTGCAAATTGTGTATCCAGAGGGGCAAACTACTCAGCACAGTGATGGAATTGAGCCCTTTAAGAACAATAGAAAATGAGGAAAAAACAGTACAGCTATAATGCATATTGTTTTCTTACAAATGCACCCACCCTTCTATGGTGCCTCCAGTGATTTGGTCTCCTCCTTTAAGTCCCCTTCATTGGTCAGGATGATGGTGGTAAAGTCTGTGAAAGTGAAGGCGTGTGAGAATCGGGGCTCCTTGTTTTCTCGATAGCTGTGGGGAATAGGTCAGGTACACAACTCAGTCGGTTTTCAGGGAAACCCTACACACATTTTCTGCAAGGCTGTATAGTACACAGTATCAGTCTCATGCACTGCAAGGAGGTAAACTAGGTGAAATGCACAAAATATGAAAAATCGTGTAAGCATTGCATGAACTAACATGGTGACTCCAGGTGAAACTCACGATTCCTTGTTGGTTTTGCACACCTCTAAAACAGTTCATTGCTTTATACTTAGTTTCCAATTTAATAACCCACTTCTGGCAAAATTTTAAATATTGGTCTGTACATTTATAGACTATGGTGTGAGTCACCTGTTGGAGTTATTCTGTAGATACACTGTTTTATTTTATCATGCATGTTTTGTGTTCTCTGCTCTGGTAGAATGTAGTTCTCTCTGCTCTGATAAAGTGTATTGTACTGATGTGATGGGTGAAGGTTACTTAAGATATGTGACATGACGTGTTTCTGCAAGTTGTGGTATCTCTGTGTGCACGCTAAGCTCTTTTTAAGGACATGTGAAGATGACCCAGGCAGGATGCAGCCGTAAGCGGAGCAGTGAGATAAAGAATAGAGAATTGAATGTTCCAACCACAGTGTGATTATGATACATTAGTCCTTGTGTCAGAAGAAGTGTGATTAATCGTTAGATGTCTTAAACACATCTTAATCAAGCCCAAGATTAAAAAGGTTCTGAACGTCCTGAATGTATTGTGCAATCAGCGGTTCTGCGGCAACAGCTCACGCGCTATCACTCTTCCCCTTAGGAGCTGTACCGCCCATGTATGTAGGGAAGACCTAAATAAAAAGAGCGGGAGCGCAGGCCAGACTTTAGTGTAGCTTTGGTGTACAGCCTGACTGCACTCCTCGCGAGCTTAAAATTGAATTATATCTCTCACTTGTTTTATTGCCAGGTTGTCTCTTCCTCTTATCAAAGATACAGTATTGTAAACCCGACATCACCTTTCCAATTTGACACATGTAAAAACATGTCTAGAGCATGAGTTACTTAAAAATCAGAGCTTGAGTGCTATAAGTATACTCCATGTGAACAGTGAACAACAATGGAGCCCAATATTGGAGAGTAAGAGGGGTCGGGCCAAGAGGAGGACGAGGAGGTAAAAAGTAAGAGGAGGAGGAAATGGTGGTGGAGGACAGTGGGGAGGGGGAGCACTGCTTTGAGGAATGAGAGTCAGGAAAGAATAGTTGATGAAATCAGAACACTGGTGGTTGACCATGTTGTCAACCATAGGAACATGAGGGAGGCTGGTCAAGGGGTTCATTCCAACCTGACCAATATGGTTGCAGGTACCATCCCCCTATTTCACATTATATATAATTTCACAATGCAGACCTAAGTAACTGTAAATTCTGTTGTCTGACTGGTACAGTAATATGGTTCTTTTTTTTTTTTACTGAGCAGAAAGAAAGTATCTGGTGGAAGAGGTCAACTGTTCACCCTACAGCAGCAGACCTAAAAATATGTAAATGTATGTAATGTAAATATGGTCACTGCAAATAATTATATTAAACACAACGAAATTCAGGACTACATACTGACAAATATCATCATATTCCACAATGTCAACAGAGTGAGTTTCACTGCAGTGGCTTGTCAACTAAAATACAGTATAATTATGATAAAGCAAGTATACAGAGTCCCTTTTAAAAGGAAACCCAGACTATGTCAAACAACTGAGATAAGAACACATGCAGGTAAGGCGTACTATCCCGTCGCTTGTGCTGAGTCTGGTGATGCTGTAAATACAGTCATGATCACTGTTTTTTTCATGCTTCTGGGAGCATGCTCCGGTGCTGCGCTTTGCTGCATCCACAACACCACAGAATCGCCTTTGGTCGTGGATGGCACCTACCCAGGCAGACAACCTGTCCATTCCAACATCCCTAAAATAACCAGCAAAGCTGACGCTCCATCAAATTGCAAATTATACTCTTCATCTTAGTCTCTCTTAGCAACCACTCGTTTGAACCAAAGTCATTCCAGTGGTACCAAAGAATACTTTGTCACCAAAGGTGATGACGAGATGTCTTGACTAGATGTCGCTTTCAGACATTTATGGAACTAGAAGCAGATGCATGAACTGGAAGCACTTGCATGAACTAATTTATATGTACAAGACAGGTTTCAACATTACAAATGCAAGGGCTCAAGCAGAAATATCATTGACAACATACCATCTTTAACATCCCAGGAAAATATGGTGGCAACATAACAATTTAGTCAAAAAGGTGTCCTTCACCATCATGCAATATTAGACCTATACAACCCTGCACATCTTGCATTTGCTGGCACCCTCCACAAGACACTAATGATGTATGTTATCATGTGGGACATTGCTAGTTTCCATTGGGCTATTTGCGTCTGCAACTGGCTCATTAGTTGCCCAATGTTCATTGTAGTTGCTCAACCCCCCCACCTCCCACCAAAAAAAAAAAAAAAAAAAAAAATAACCTCTCTGTTCTTGTAGAATTCTGCGGAACCCAGGAGAGGTCACTTAAGGTGATTTTTTTTTCTGGCCATGAAAATTTGTGTGCACGTTTTCCTTTAACAGAGCCCACAAATTAATAAAATGTGCTCTCAAATTAATAAAACATGCACACATTTTCCTGGCTGTGATAATTCATGTGCACATTTTCCTTTAAGTGAGCCCTCCAATTAATAAAACACGCGCACGTTTTCCTTTAATCGAGCCCTCGAATTAATAAAATGCGTGCACGTTTTCTTTTAACTGAGCCCTCGAATTAATAAAATGTGTGCACATTTTATTTTAATTGAGCCCTCAAATTAATAAAACGTGCACGTTTTCCTTTCGTTCAAAATGAACTCCATAATATGACTTAAAGTGTCATCCTCACGACGGGAAGATGCTTCGCCCTCAGCATCATTTTTAATGTGCTTAAACTCCAGATGATGCCATGCTGGCAGCTGGAGTTCTCTGTATGTCCTTTTGCGCCCAAACCATGATGATATACCCTGGACCAGATCCATTTCTAATGGGGAAATGTATTACACTGTCTCCTGGTTTGTTGACTAATAGCCAACATTTATGCGTCACGACAATATTGAATGCACGTTATACAAATTGTGGCCATGTTTAAGTAGATCGTGCCTTTGTTTTACTCAAATGATGCTTAAAACATGCACACAATGTAATAAAATGTGCACACAATATAACAAAACGTGTGCACAATATAATAAAACGTGCACACAATATAATAAAACATGTGCACATTCTCTCCACATGCAAAACATTTTGCGATGACACTTCCAGGGCTTCGTAGAATTCCTTTCTGCGTAGCATTTTGCTCGTGTATGAACACAAGCACCCCACCAATGCACAATGAAGGAGCCTTGTGAAGTCGATGGTCAGGAGCTATGCCAGAAAACATTGTATGTGATGTGAAGGAAGTGTTCTGGCCAGACAACTCAAAGGTGATGGGATTTATGTAGCCGATATTTTTTTGAGTACAAATATTTATGCTATCTTCACTAATTAGGATCACTTCCTGTTCCGGAGCACAGCGGTGTTTTTCTGTATCTGTTAGCTGTTTAATCTGCGCAGTTAGATTGATCTAGTTATCTAGATTACGATTTGTTTCCCAGTGTAATCTTCACGTGCCTTAACTAAAGCACTCCTCCTGCTGAATCACCTCTAAATTATTTACACATTAGTCACTTTGCGTGTTTTTAGGAATCCGCTAGCTTAGCGTAGCTACTAGCTCTTAGCCGGTTTAGCATGGCGGCTTCTCCTGTCTCTCCCGCACTTTTCTGCTTTGTGTGTGAAATGTTTAGTTATTCCTCGGCCTCCTTTAGCAGTAACGGTACTTGTAATAAGTGTAGCTTATTCATAGCTTTGGAGGCCAGGCTGGGCGAATTGGAGACTCGGCTCCGCACCGTGGAAAATTCTACAGCTAGCCAGGCCCCTGTAGTCGGTGTGGACCAAGGTAGCTTAGCCGCCATTAGTTACCCCCTGGCAGATCCCGAGCAGCCGGGAAAGCAGGCCGACTGGGTGACTGTGAGGAGGAAGCGTAGTCCTAAACAGAAGCCCCGTGTACACCGCCAACCCGTTCACATTTCTAACCGTTTTTCCCCACTCGACGACACACCCGCCGAGGATCAAACTCTGGTTATTGGCGACTCTGTTTTGAGAAATGTGAAGTTAGCGACACCAGCAACCATAGTCAATTGTCTTCCGGGGGCCAGAGCAGGCGACATTGAAGGAAATTTGAAACTGCTGGCTAAGGCTAAGCGTAAATTTGGTAAGATTGTAATTCACGTCGGCAGTAATGACACCCGGTTACGCCAATCGGAGGTCACTAAAATTAACATTAAATCGGTGTGTAACTTTGCAAAAACAATGTCGGACTCTGTAGTTTTCTCTCCAATTGGACCGGGAGTGACATGTTTAGCCGCATGTTCTCCTTGAATTGCTGGCTGTCTGAGTGGTGTCCAAAAAATGAGGTGGGCTTCATAGATAATTGGCAAAGCTTCTGGGGAAAACCTGGTCTTGTTAGGAGAGACGGCATCCATCCCACTTTGGATGGAGCAGCTCTCATTTCTAGAAATCTGGCCAATTTTATTAAATCCTCCAAACCGTGACTATCCAGGGTTGGGACCAGGAAGCAGAGTTGTAGTCTTACACACCTCTCTGCAGCTTCTCTCCCCCTGCCATCCCCTCATTACCCCATCCCCGTAGAGACGGTGCCTGCTCCCAGACTACCAATAACCAGCAAAAATCTATTTAAGCATAAAAATTCAAAAAGAAAAAATAATATAGCACCTTCAACTGCACCACAGACTAAAACAGTTAAATGTGGTCTATTAAACATTAGGTCTCTCTCTTCTAAGTCCCTGTTGGTAAATGATATAATAATTGATCAACATATTGATTTATTCTGCCTTACAGAAACCTGGTTACAGCAGGATGAATATGTTAGTTTAAATGAGTCAACACCCCCGAGTCACACTAACTGTCAGAATGCTCGTAGCACGGGCCGGGGCGGAGGATTAGCAGCAATCTTCCATTCCAGCTTATTAATTAATCAAAAACACAGACAGAGCTTTAATTCATTTGAAAACTTGACTCTTAGTCTTGTCCATCCAAATTGGAAGTCCCAAAAACCAGTTTTATTTGTTATTATCTATCGTCCACCTGGTCGTTACTGTGAGTTTCTCTGTGAATTTTCAGACCTTTTGTCTGACTTAGTGCTTAGCTCAGATAAGATAATTATAGTGGGCGATTTTAACATCCACACAGATGCTGAGAATGACAGCCTCAACACTGCATTTAATCTATTATTAGACTCTATTGGCTTTGCTCAAAAAGTAAATGAGTCCACCCACCACTTTAATCATATCTTAGATCTTGTTCTGACTTATGGTATGGAAATAGAAGACTTAACAGTATTCCCTGAAAACTCCCTTCTGTCTGATCATTTCTTAATAACATTTACATTTACTCTGATGGACTACCCAGCAGTGGGGAATAAGTTTCATTACACTAGACGTCTTTCAGAAAGCGCTGTAACTAGGTTTAAGGATATGATTCCTTCTTTATGTTCTCTAATGCCATATACCAACACAGTGCAGAGTAGCTACCTAAACTCTGTAAGTGAGATAGAGTATCTCGTCAATAGTTTTACATCCTCATTGAAGACAACTTTGGATGCTGTAGCTCCTCTGAAAAAGAGAGCTTTAAATCAGAAGTGCCTGACTCCGTGGTATAACTCACAAACTCGTAGCTTAAAGTTGGAGAGGAAATGGCGTCTCACTAATTTAGAAGATCTTCACTTAGCCTGGAAAAAGAGTCTGTTGCTCTATAAGAAAGCCCTCCGTAAAGCTAGGACATCTTTCTACTCATCACTAATTGAAGAAAATAAGAACAACCCCAGGTTTCTTTTCAGCACTGTAGCCAGGCTGACAAAGAGTCAGAGCTCTATTGAGCTGAGTATTCCATTAACTTTAACTAGTAATGACTTCATGACTTTCTTTGCTAACAAAATTTTAACTATTAGAGAAAAAATTACTCATAACCATCTCAAAGACGTATCGTTATCTTTGGCTGCTTTCAGTGATGCCGGTATTTGGTTAGACTCTTTCTCTCCGATTGTTCTGTCTGAGTTATTTTCATTAGTTACTTCATCCAAACCATCAACATGTTTATTAGACCCCATTCCTGCCAGGCTGCTCAAGGAAGCCCTACCATTATTTAATGCTTCGATCTTAAATATGATCAATCTATCTTTGTTAGTTGGCTATGTACCACAGGCTTTTAAGGTGGCAGTAATTAAACCATTACTTAAAAAGCCATCACTTGACCCAGCTATCTTAGCTAATTATAGGCCAATCTCCAACCTTCCTTTTCTCTCAAAAATTCTTGAAAGGGTAGTTGTAAAACAGTTAACTGATCATCTGCAGAGGAATGGTCTATTTGAAGAGTTTCAGTCAGGTTTTAGAATTCATCATAGTACAGAAACAGCATTAGTGAAGGTTACAAATGATCTTCTTATGGCCTCGGACAGTGGACTCATCTCTGTGCTTGTTCTGTTAGACCTCAGTGCTGCTTTTGATACTGTTGACCATAAAATTTTATTACAGAGCTTAGAGCATGCCATAGGTATTAAAGGCATTGCGCTGCGGTGGTTTGAATCATATTTGTCTAATAGATTACAATTTGTTCATGTAAATGGGGAATCTTCTTCACAGACTAAAGTTAATTATGGAGTTCCACAAGGTTCTGTGCTAGGACCAATTTTATTCACTTTATACATGCTTCCCTTAGGCAGTATTATTAGACGGTATTGCTTAAATTTTCATTGTTACGCAGATGATACCCAGCTTTATCTATCCATGAAGCCAGAGGACACACACCAATTAGCTAAACTGCAGGATTGTCTTACAGACATAAAGACATGGATGACCTCTAATTTCCTGCTTTTAAACTCAGATAAAACTGAAGTTATTGTACTTGGCCCCACAAATCTTAGAAACATGGTGTCTAACCAGATCCTTACTCTGGATGGCATTACCCTGACCTCTAGTAATACTGTGAGAAATCTTGGAGTCATTTTTGATCAGGATATGTCATTTAAAGCGCATATTAAACAAATATGTAGGACTGCTTTTTTGCATTTACGCAATATCTCTAAAATCAGAAAGGTCTTGTCTCAGAGTGATGCTGAAAAACTAATTCATGCATTTATTTCGTCTAGGCTGGACTATTGTAATTCATTATTATCAGGTTGTCCTAAAAGTTCCCTAAAAAGCCTTCAGTTAATTCAAAATGCTGCAGCTAGAGTACTGACGGGGACTAGAAGGAGAGAGCATATCTCACCCATATTGGCCTCTCTTCATTGGCTTCCTGTTAATTCTAGAATAGAATTTAAAATTCTTCTTCTTACTTATAAGGTTTTGAATAATCAGGTCCCATCTTATCTTAGGGACATCGTAGTACCATATCACCCCAATAGAGCGCTTCGCTCTCAGACTGCAGGCTTACTTGTAGTTCCTAGGGTTTGTAAGAGTAGAATGGGAGGCAGAGCCTTCAGCTTTCAGGCTCTTCTCCTGTGGAACCAGCTCCCAATTCAGATCAGGGAGACAGACACCCTCTCTACTTTTAAGATTAGGCTTAAAACTTTCCTTTTTGCTAAAGCTTATAGTTAGGGCTGGATCAGGTGACCCTGAACCATCCCTTAGTTATGCTGCTATAGACGTAGACTGCTGGGGGGTTCCCATGATGCACTGTTTCCTTCTCTTTTTGCTCTTTATGCACCACTCTGCATTTAATCATTAGTGATCGATCTCTGCTCCCCTCCACAGCATGTCTTTTTCCTGGTTCTCTCCCTCAGCCCCAACCAGTCCCAGCAGAAGACTGCCCCTCCCTGAGCCTGGTTCTGCTGGAGGTTTCTTCCTGTTAAAAGGGAGTTTTTCCTTCCCACTGTAGCCAAGTGCTTGCTCACAGGGGGTCGTTTTGACCGTTGGGGTTTTACATAATTATTGTATGGCCTTGCCTTACAATATAAAGCGCCTTGGGGCAACTGTTTGTTGTGATTTGGCGCTATATAAAAAAATTGATTGATTGATTGACTAATTTTGTTTCTTTGAAAAGTCTTAAGGTTAGAGGTGTCACAGATCACAAAAGCCAGTATAGATCACATATGGTTAATGAGTATTAAAAATAAGGAACCTTTGTCTGTGGTCCTGAATGAAAACAAGTTGTCTAATGTTTTACATATTATTTTAAAATAAAATAATTATTGTATTAAACTGCAATATTAACAGGATCAGTGAATAAAAAAATAGACTTTGTCAAATCATGAAAAGTATAAAAAAAAAAGGGAAAAGGAGCAAAACTGCTGAATTGATAACTTTTATTGATAACCCTTTCTGGATAAATACATTTGTCCTATGCACTGATCCTGGCAAGCAGACCCTCGGAAACCGTCGGGAATACAGATTATTTTTCCCGAGCTGTGGGTTTCAGCCTTCAGCCACCTCAGCTGTGCACATGCTGCGTGTGCAAGACTTGGTTCAGTAGGCTCACAGCTGCACAGGGAATAGACTACATTAATGTAAATGGATGTTCTTTTTGCAGAAGTGCACTGAGCCGGATGTCTGTAGCGGAGCACAAGCATGAACACAAGGCTGTAACAGGTTGTGTGAGCACCCACCTACAACAGGAGGTCCACTCTGTCTGCGAGGCTCCTTAAAAAACAAACAAACAAACAAACAAACAAAAAGCAAAAACATCATTCCATAAGATTTTTATGCTGAAGTTGATTTTTTTTTTTTTGGCCATTTTGGCTTCAATAGGAACTGGGCTGTTCCAAAATGATGGGGATCAAATGTTATAACCCCTGTTCCCCTTCCTGGAGGGTCACTTCCATTTCAGCCCCCTTATAACTAACAGTATGCCTACTACCACTATACACTGACACATTTTCAGAAAGCTACAGTATTCCAGAAAGAGCCAGCAGGGTGTAGGGTTTCTTTGCAGCCACTGACTGCAGCAGGTGATTTCACTGATGAACTCATCCCATCCGCTCAAAGTGATGTCAGTCAATTTATAAATAACCTTTACTTAACAAGGTAAAAACCCACTGAGATTGTGACTTCTTTTACAAGAGGGACCTGGCCACATAAGGCAGCAACACATGTCATAATAGACAACTAAACAACATCAGGATGAGCATTAAAATATATAAAACACAAGCAGTTAACAAATAAAACAATCATTTCAGTCATGTTCACGATAAATAAATTAAGACCATTTAAGATTAAAAACACAGGCACTGTTCAAAATATTTCCATTGTCATTTTCTTAAAATAGAGCAGAAAGCATTCAGAGAAATCAACTCTGACAGTTTCAGTTCAGTTTGGAGAACATTCCAAGCAGAGGGAGCAGAAAAACTAAAATCTTTCTTTCTTGTTTCAGTTTGAAAGTGAGGTACACGAAAATACAACATATTATTCGAATGTAGAGCATAATGGCTTTCGGATCTCAGAACCAACCCAATAAGTGCCTTGTAAACCAAAGTCATCCAATGTGTCTATCACCTTAAATTCAAAGAAGGCATGCCAGCATTAGCATGCAGTGGTGCACAGTGGTGGGTGGGGTGGCTACAACCAGTGATAAATCTCAGAGCACAATGGTACACCAGAGTCGAGGACTGTAGACACTTGAACAGAGTGGGTGCAATTTAGAGGACATATGCCTTGGTCTTCCTGCCCCATGGGGGCTAATTGAGCTTGACAACTGTGGCTGCAAAGCATGTTGCTCCGGATGCTACAGCTGCTCAAAGAACAGCTTATGATCAGTTCTGTTGGGGAGCGGAGACTTGGAGTGACCCCCTGCCCACTGAAGAAACTTAGGGGAAGGATGGGTAAGAAAATTTGAACCCCATTATTTTGGGACAGTCTGGTCTGGTTTGTAATGTCCAATATGTTATGTGTGGGATGAAAATGTTCATTCTGAGGGACAGTGGCCTGCTGATGGACAGTGTGAGAGAGTGAGGGAGAGAGGGCGAGCAAATGAAAGATAACATATGACACATATTGTGGGATGTTGGGCAACAGCGAATACACACATATGGGGCCTCGACACAATACATGTCAAAGCCATAACATCAAAATCACTAAGGGCCCTTGGGCAAGGTCCTTAATCCCCTAGTTGTTCCCGGTGTGTAGTGAATACCTTGTATGGCAGCACCCTCACATCGGGGTGAATGTGAGGCATTATTTGTAAAGCGCTTTGAGTGTCTGATGCAGACTGAGAAACACTATATACGAGGTCTGTTAGAAAACTATCTGACCTTTTTATTTTTTTTAAAAAACTATATGGATTTGAATCATGTGCGCTTGCATCAGCCAAGCTTGAACCTTTGTGCGCATGCGTGAGTTTTTTCACGCCTGTAAGTTGCGTCATTCACCTGTGGGCAGGCTTTGAGTGAGCACTGGTCCAGCCCTCTCATCGGATTTTCATTGTCAGGGAAATGGCTGAACGATTGGAGCAGCGCTGAATCAAATTTTTCCAGAAACTGTGAGAGACAGCCAGGTGGAAACCATTTGGAAGATTCAGACGGCTTCGGTGGCTTTTCAGTCATCAAGTGAGTATCCGAGAAATTGTGTAACAGCTGGGCATGTCACAACTTGTCCTGGGAGACTTCCAACACGGACGTGCTTTTTGTTGCGCGCCATTGCGGCTCCGTCCCGACGCGCAAATTCCTCCGCATGTCTTTCATTACAAAATCTCCTGTAACAGTGGAATGTGCCGCAAAAGTGCTGATGTCCACCTCTTCTGCAATTTCTCTGGTAGTCAGACGACGTCCCGGATCAACACAGCGTTCTGGTCATTTCAGCCTGTCGATGGCTGCTTGAAGCGCGGCGCACCCTCCGCCGCTGTGGGCCATCTTTAATCCGGTTGTAATGCTCCTTAATCTGTGTGACGCCCAGAGTATCCTCACCGAAAGCCATCTGAATCTTCCAAATGGTTTCCACCTGGCTGTCTCTCACAGTTTCTGGAAACATTTGATTCAGCGCTGCTCCAATCGCTCAGCCATTTCCCTGACAATGAAAATCCGACGAGGGGGGTGGACCAGTGCTCACTCAAAGCCTGCCCACAGGCGAATGACGCAACCGACAGGCGTGAAAAAACTCACAAATTCGCACGAAGGTTCAAGCTTGGCTGATGCAAGCGCACATGATTCAAATCCATATAGTTTTTGAAAAAAAAATAAAAACGTTGGATAGTTTTCTAACAGACCTCGTAAATGCACTCCATTTACCATGAACTGCTTGTTATAACAGGTGCATGCACGTTACCAAATGTCACTAAGCTGCATTTCGTCCACTTAGACTGTGATTTATTATCACTGCATCAAAATTAATACATTTATCAGATTAAAAACCTGTTCAACTTGACATGAAATCACACTTAAGAAAACTCTGCAATTAATCAACGGCTCGCATGCATTCCTAAACACTAGGGGCTGTACCAATCAACTATCTGTTATACCACGAGTTAATATAGAACATTTGTAGATTAAAAAATAACATGCATGTGTTTTTTCCATATGACATATATGAATGCAAACTGTTTTGCTCCACCCACTGAAAAACAAAAGCCACAAGTGTTTTTCATTTATACTATCAGAATGTAGGTGCTTCTTCATAGGATTGGTTAATATGTACTGTGCTCACGCAAAAAAACATAATTTTTATAGATGTGGAGTTTTGCAGAAATTGCATGCCTTTTTCAACAGATTTTTGATGTATTGCTGTATTGTGAAAGGTTTTGTGCTTAGTCTGAGTCTTTGCAAAAAAAAGTTTCTCGTTTAAAATTGTGCCAAGGCAAACAGAAAGAACTGCAATATAATTAGATAAAGAAATATCTTCAGAACAAAAATAAAATATAATGAAGAGCAGTGATTCTATGGCACCCTTGCACTTTTATTATAAGGAATTATTTATGTTTACAGATATTGTTTTCTGTCAACTATGGATTTTATTGTCAGTTGCATGCATGAGGGAACATGTCTTACCACTGGTGTTTTTTCTTGAGTCTTCTACTGAGCTTTGATGAGTATCAACTGCATCTATACTTTGTGCATGACTGGAATTTACTGATGGCTGTAAGAAAAGAAGAGAGGCTCTATTCAAGAAGAAGGTCACTGAAACTGGAATTGCATAGAACAAAGATTAAGAACTTCACATGTAGCCCTGCTGTAAGTGACATTCGACTGGTAAAGAAAATAACTTAAGCACACAAAACAGTGACTGCAATGGCCAGTGTTCTAAATAGCATAATTTTTAATATGACAAATTATGAATTTTCTTAATTTCTGCCTTTAATTTTGTAATTTTGATCTCCAAAATATTGGCAAAGGTGACAGCACCCCCACAACCTGATCCTGGATTAGCACTGAAGATGAATGAGTGACAGGTCCAAGGTGAAGGTTTGCGTTATGTTTGCTGGCCTACCAAAACCCCACTGAGGTGCTTATGGCATATGGTGAGTATGCACCCGGTCATCTCCCTAGGGAGGTCTTCCAGGCAGGGCCAACTGGTAGGAGAATCCAGAAAGTCCCAGGACATGCCAAAGGGATTACATTTCCCAGATGGCTTGTAAACACCTCGATCCCCAGAGAAGTCCTACAGGGAAGAAATTATCTTTCTTTTTCTTTTGCTTTGTTTCTTTTCTGTGACCAGTTGTCCTTTGCCTGCAGAGGATAGAGCAGTTTCTCCTGGAACTAGCTTTTCTCTGTTTACAGAGGATAGAACTGTACATTAACTACAAAACATTTAACAGGTAGGTACTCAAATCTTTGACGTTAGACTTCATAAATGTTTGTAGCTATTAAGCTTTGTTTACCACACCTGCAAAGGTATGTTTGCAGTCTTAAAATTATCGGACCAAAATTTATTGGAAGATAATTAGTCCACTGATGGTTTTCAAAATTATCTGAAAAACGAATCCAATAATGAAAACATTAGCTTCGATAATTAGCAGTTAGCGGAACTGTGCCCACCACTGGCATCTTATATGTCAACATTGTGAATCAGTGAGTCTGACCATGATGATTCACCATAATTCAGGTTGAAGATGTCAAAAATATTTTGTTGTCAAAAGCAACAGGAGTTTTAGTTAAATCTTCAAGACATTTCACTGTTCAACCAAATTTATTTTTTCTTTCCAGGATCAGTTGATATGGTGGCCCCAGTTATGCCCCTGAGTGAGAATGTCACTATTGGTTAATGAAGGTTTTTGGCTGCACCCGCATATCTCTGGTGGCACAGTGAAGCTAGCAGGCCTCACCATTCACCACTATGACTGGACCAACCAAAACCTCAGGTAAAACTATGTGTTTACATGCTTGAAGACTGGTGGTCGGACAGCTGAGTAATAGACACCCACTGCTCACTGGACCTAGAGGCCATGTCTGTCCAGTGCCGACCCTTCTACCTGCCACGGAGGCTAATGGTAGCCATTGTGACTGCTGTTTACATAATCCCAAATGGTAATGTTAGCATGGCACACGGCCTGCTTCAGATCATGGTGTCTAAACAACAGAGGGCTCATCTGGATGGCATGCACATCATTGCTGGGGACTTAAATAATAAATAAAACATGCCTGCAGACTATTCTCCCCAAATTCCACCAGCACAGAGTGTGCAATGATAAAGCATGCCTACAGAGCAACCCCCTCCCCCCACCATGGACAATCAGACCATCTTCCTCTGATCCTCTTCCTAGCTTACAACTCCTCTCAGAAGGCAAACAAAACCAGCCATCCAGACAATTAAAGCCTGGCCTGAAAATACCATTGCCCAGCTGCAGGACTGCTTTGCCTGTACAGAGTGGAGCATTTTTGAAGATCTGTCTGTCCTCTTCTGTATCAGATGCTGTGTAGAAAAACAGATGCATCCGGGTCTTCCCAAACAGGAAGTCCTGGATGACAAAGGACATCCAGACCCTGATAGGACTATATACAGTATATTTATTAGATTGAAATCCTGCACATAATTGAATTGAGTTCATCAAAAGAGTCATTTTTTTAGTGTACAGCACAGCTAGTGCTGATCCAAGGAGGGGCATCAAACAGGCTCAAGACTCCTATTAAAAGAAAATAAAGGGATACTTGGTGGACAGTAACCTGCGTCAGATGTGGAGGGACATCCAGGCCCTAACCAACAACAAAGGCCTCCCCCCTCCAATATCCTCCGGCACTAGCAGCACACTGGTGGAGGAGCTAACCAGCTTCTTTGCCCAGTTAGAGAGCACCATCACACACCTGCAGCCACTGCCTCTCCCTGATTCTAAACATCACCTCTCTCTCTCCAGGAGCATGAGGTGAGGAAAAAAATCCAAAAGCAGTGCACCCAGGCAAGCTGCTGGCCCTGATGGTATGTGTGGGTGGTGATTAATGCATGTGCAGACCAACTGGCAGGGATCCTCACCAAACTCTTCAACTTCTCCTTTCCATATGTCTGAAGGCTTCCACCCTTGTCACCATCTCGCCAAAAACCTGCCATAGACAGCCTGAATAATTACAGACCCATCGCTCTGACATCTGTAATCATTAAGTGCCTGAAGCAATCAGTCTCCCAGCACATCAGAGACTGCGTCCCTCCCTTCCTCGACCCATCATCAGTTTGCTTACTGGGCAAACCGGCCTATGGAGGATGCCATTGCCCTCACTCTCCACACACCGCTGAGCCACCTGAAGAACAAGAAGAGCTATATGAGGATGCTCTTTGTGGACTATAGCTCAGCATTTAACACCATCATACTGGACATTATCATCACCAAACTGCTGACATAACAGATTCCTGTCCCCACCTGTAACTGGATTATAAACTTTCTGACCAGCAGCCAACACTTTGTGAGACTTGGCCCCTACCACTCCTCCACACTCACACTCAGTGCTGGTTTGCCTCAAAGCTGTGTTCGTAGCCCTCTACTGTACGCCCTGTACACCCGAGACTGCTCTCCAACGCATGCAATCGACCACATTATAATTATATACAATATGTGGATTATGCCACAGTGGTTGGACTCATCTGCGACGGGGACGAGACAGCATACAGGGCCAAGGTGGAGAAACTGTCACTCTGGTGCTCACAGAATAACCTGACCCTGAGTGTTCATAAGAGAAAAGAACTCATCATGGACTTCAGGAAGAACAGCCAGGACCAACCCAACCCTCCTCATAAATAGAGAATGGGTGGAAACTGTCACCACCTTCAGGTTTCTGGGCACATATACATCTCTGCAGACCACTTGTGAACCTCCAACATCATGCCTCTGGTTAAGCAGGCTCAGCAGTGGTGACACTTCCTGCGTGTCCTCAGGAAGAACAACCTGGACACAAAGCTGCTGCTGGCCTTCTATTACTCACTGGTGGAGAGCATACTGACA
This sequence comes from Thalassophryne amazonica, assembly GCF_902500255.1. Taxonomy (NCBI): domain Eukaryota; kingdom Metazoa; phylum Chordata; class Actinopteri; order Batrachoidiformes; family Batrachoididae; genus Thalassophryne; species Thalassophryne amazonica. Next base: position 78,988,046 of record NC_047115.1, read on the forward strand.
TACTGTCTGGGTGTGTGGTATATCAGTATACAGTACATATTTCATATTTAAACTATTTTTTGTGGTGTGTAAGACGTCTTGTTTTTCTTTTTTTTGTACGTAGTGTACAGTAGCTCTGCGGGAACACCCCCTATTTCATCGTACTACCTCCCTTGAACTTGAACAAAAATTGGCCAAGTGACCAACAGGAGAGGAAGGGTCTCATGCATACATTTTTGTAAACTCTCAAATTTCTTGTACCATTTTTATGAGGGTCAACTGAAAAGTTTTGCCTTTAAGGGGATTATTTCAATGACAAACATGATGTCAAAGTGAAAGTGGTATGACCTTTACCTATGGCTTTTTGCTACTACTCCAAATGGTTTTTACCTGAAATTTCAGGCATGCGCAGAACATAACACATGTCCACAGTACTTTGTAAAAACAGTGATCTACATGGACATCCATTTGAAATAATGTGCTGTTATTGAATTCTTCATGAGTTTTGCCTATGGCAGCTGTGTGGATGTCAGCAAGCTCAGGAGGTGGGCTAAGAGTTTGAAGGATGACCAGGCCCACAGCAGGAGGCCCATAACAGCCACAGAAGCACAGCATCAAGTGCAGGTGCAATGGCATAGTCCTCAGAGAACGTTTGGAACATGTTAACACTGTCAAACCCGACTGATACTATGTGGACATTTAGTAAAAGCTGCATGCTTGATTTAAATCAAATCAAATCAAAACAATTTTATTTATATAGCGCCAAATCAAAACAGTCGCCCCAAGGCGCTTTATATTGTAAAGCAAAAGCCATACAATAATTACAGAAAAACCCCAACGGTCAAAATGGTCAAAATTCTTCTTCTTACTTATAAGGTTTTGAATAATCAGGTCCCATCTTATCTTAGGGACCTCGTAGTACCATATCACCCCAATAGAGCGCTTCGCTCTCAGACTGCAGGCTTACTTGTAGTTCCTAGGGTTTGTAAGAGTAGAATGGGAGGCAGAGCCTTCAGCTTTCAGGCTCCTCTCCTGTGGAACCAGCTCCCAATTCAGATCAGGGAGACAGACACCCTCTCTACTTTTAAGATTAGGCTTAAAACTTTCCTTTTTGCTAAAGCTTATAGTTAGGGCTGGATCAGGTGACCCTGAACCATCCCTTAGTTATGCTGCTATAGACGTAGACTGCTGGGGGGTTCCCATGATGCACTGTTTCTTTCTCTTTTTGCTCTGTATGCACCACTCTGCATTTAATCATTAGTGATCGATCTCTGCTCCCCTCCACAGCATGTCTTTTTCTTGGTTCTCTCCCTCAGCCCCAACCAGTCCCAGCAGAAGACTGCCCCTCCCTGAGCCTGGTTCTGCTGGAGGTTTCTTCCTGTTAAAAGGGAGTTTTTCCTTCCCACTGTAGCCAAGTGCTTGCTCACAGGGGGTCGTTTTGACCGTTGGGGTTTTACATAATTATTGTATGGCCTTGCCTTACAATATAAAGCGCCTTGGGGCAACTGTTTGTTGTGATTTGGCGCTATATAAAAAAATTGATTGATTGATTGATTGATCATCATCAACTTTTGTGATATGATGGACTGGATTCAGCAAATGCTCATAAATTCAGATAATTACATAAATTACATTCATAAACTTCATGAACTTCATGGACTTATCATAAATAACACACCAAAAGTACTGAATAAGGCTATTGGTCAAAGGTGTCTAATCAGGACACTGGGATCATCCACACTGAAGGACCTTTTTCCCAAAAAGAAAGTTTAGCCATTGGAGATTGAAATCCTACTCTCAGAAGAACAAGTGTAACTGTTAATGATTTAACAGTGGTGGGCAAGTTGGAGGCTTAGTGGTTGGCACTGTTGCCTCACAATGTGAATATACTGGGATCGCTTCTCAACTGGGTCTTTCTGTGTGGAGTTGCATGTTCTCCCATTTCCATGTGGGTTTGCTCCGAGTGCACCAGGTTCCTCCCACTTCCAAAGGAGGATATGTGAATTTGTGATTCAAAATCAATCGTCCAGGGTGTACCCTGCCTCACGCATTATGAATGAAGGGACAGGCTGCAGCCCTTTGTGAGCCTTGACTGGAGTAAGCGGGAACTTTAAATGAATGAATGAATGTAACACTGGGGAGGGAGGTACTTTATATATATATATAATTTATTCACATTCATCCCCACTCCCCTAGTAGCTTGCAATATGGCGTCTTTTGCTGTGGTCCCATGTGGGGATACCAGAACTCTGCAACAAGACCAGCCCAACATGCTCCCCAAAAACAGAACGCAAGCTGAGGAAAAAGTTTAAGTTATTCAGTATAACTTGCAATGCTTCAAAAGTAGCCCATTCTGCAGAAAACTGCATACCTGCTAATACAACTCCCACTACATTGTAATAGAGTTTCAAATATTACTGACTATGTAGCTTATTTTGAGTTGTTTCATGGTCTCAACATCCTGTAGCTTGTCTAGCAAGTTAAATTATGCAATACAGGATTAATCAATCATACTGCTTGTATGACAAGTTGTTTTTTTATGGCAGTAGATGATGAGGAAATATTTTGCAGTTCTCCTGCAGTTAGCGATCACTCTACATGAATATTGCTCCCAAGTCCGAGAACACCTCTCCAAGTGGTACTCCTGGAGGAATATTTTATTACATCTTAACTGAGTGACATTGCTAGGCTGGGTGAATAAATATACTCATACAATTAGTCTACATTTCAAATTGTAGAGTTAAAGGGACTAATCTCAACATACATATCCACACTTCTGATGTGTACTTTATGGAGTATATTGAAACTAAAGCTGTATCAAAGTATTGAAATAGTCAATCAATAACAAAAAAAAAAAACAAATCACAGCAGTCTAATTGCATGAGTTGTTCTGTAGGTCTGAGCCACTCATAGACTTTGTTCATACCTACAAAAAAAGTCAAGATATGATAACATTGCTGAGTGCTGTAAGTTCTCTTAATTCAATTGTTTATGCCATATATGAATAAATTTAAGTGCAAGTCATTCTTGCCTCAACCACAACCATTCGTGCACATAAGCGGACGAAAGACAGCGAATACCCTGCATGTGCCCATTCAACCCCTCTCTCTGCAGGTGTTGGCCAAATTTCAGGTGCCACACACAAACATCTAACACTGCTCACCAGCACTTAGAAAAGGTGTGGCTATTCATGCTCCTGGCTCAATAGCAGACACCAGGTGACCACAAATGAGCTGTTTGTCAAAAGTGTCTAAATGCCCCATGATTGTGGCCTTGCCAAGCAACACATATTGGAGTAACTGTACTGACCCCACCAACACACACACACACAAATGGAACATGGAGTGCCCCCCCCCCCCCCACACACACACACCCCCCGCCCAACACACATGCACACACGCATCATGAATCCAACATTGTCAGCTGTGGCTGGGGGTCCCTTAGTGTGGTGATTGTCCAGCACAGTGCGCTGCCTGACCGCTGTGCGCTGAACCTCAGCTGGTGAACACGCAATGCACGTGTGTGTGGGCATTCATGCCCTCATGAGGAATGCCCAGTGTCTGAGCATGTGGCACAGCCGGCCGGGCAGGCTCATGTCACTTCCACCATGTAAATTGTAGTTTACATGACATGCAGAAAGAATGGAAATTAAATAAAACACATTAGGGTAAATGCATGAACCCATTCATGTCTGATCACTTTGCTCATATGCTTTGCTGTGTACATACAGTGTCTGTCAGCTGACTGCTGACTGACTGACAGCTGGACCTGAATGTACACACAAGGTGTTACATTACAGACACAGACATCAGACAGATAATGGACAAAAAAATAACACATACATTAAATTTAAATCACAAAACAAAGCAAAAGAGAGAGAGCCTTTTTTTCTGTGACCTGACGAGGTCCGCAGACAAAAGTGGGCATGTCCCCCTGCGACATCCAGCTGTTCAGATATCTGTGCTAGCAAGCCACAGCTGGGGAACAGCTGTACTGGTTTGTAGGATATGACCTGGCATAACATTGCCATGAGGCACAGACATCAGCATGCTCTCCTCATGTTGAAATAAATTCAAACATATCGCTGCAGCTGATCACCGTATCAGTGCACCGCAATGCTGGTGAATATCGTGGCATGCAGAAAATCACCACGAGGCATGTGTCACTGTGGAATTTCCTCATACTGTAATAATTACAACACATATCACATTTGCAACGCAGTCACCAGCGGAACACTGCTTGCTGGACGCTCCATGCCGGTTGATGCATTCATGACATGACTCCTCATGAGACAGGAGACTGACTCCTCATGAGATGGGAGCCCACCTGATGTCTTCATGTGAGAGGGGCGCATCAGGTAATGCATGTAAAACATATAAGGGTGAACATTAATCCACGTCATTTCATTACTTCCTGGTGTACATCTAGGCAGAGTCTAAGTCTCGTCTTTATAACAGGAAATAAGTATTAGAAATTGTGGTGGGTTTTTTTTTATATATATTTTGATCTGCTGCTGTGTGCGTGACTTTCTATGTCCTCGCACTGTGTTCGTGCGCATAGACACAAGCGTGCACGATACCGTCGCCGCGGTATTGTGCCCGCCTGTCCAACCGTGTGTCCCTACTGACAGCACGTGGAATGTTTTGTGGCTCTCCATTTCGTTTTTGGTATGCGGATTTTCTTCAGGTTCCTACATCTTTCCGCCAGCGTTGTGTTATGTGTGAAGGGGCCCTCAGTGTTGTCTTCCCTTAGTTCAGTGGTGGTGCAACATCCCATAGCTGGACAAGACAAGTCCAGTCACTGTGTTTACCAGCTGGTATTCTGATGGTTAGAGATCATTGTAGTGACATTTACCAAACTAAGCATGCATTTCTGCAACATGAAAAGTGCAATTTCCTGCATCTTTCAGCACAAATGCACATTACTTATCTTTCTATTTTCTTATACAATAACTCATCAGAGCTGTTAGGATGTCAACACTTTGGGTGGAGATGAGGTTAATTTACGCTGTGAAGTCTGCAGGTGAGACTGATGTGTTTGTTGATAGTGTACCTGGTGAACTCTGTAGATGAGGTTGTTCCACACAGTCTCAGCATCTGTCCCTTGATGTGTTAAGTAAGTTTGACAAATCTGCAAGAGACCCACATGGAAACAGAGTGTTATCAATGCCTAGTCACTCACAAAGCTATCAAAACTGGCTAAAGTTTTTTTTTTTTCTTCTTCTTCTGTAGAGCAACTAAATGTTTTGTTTAATTTCGTATCAGTTATTTGGAAAGAAACATTTCTGATTTTTTTTTTTTTTTTAAGAAAGGACTGATGGCATAATAAATGATGGCATTTGCATGAAGTGCTCCACAGTCAAAAGGACAAAGCACTTTTACAAAGTGGATTCACATGTGAATAATGAAAAACTGATTTTTTTTTAAGTATATGCCTATTTGAAACAAGGCCACTTTCATAAGCGATGTCTGCATATTGACATGCAAAATCAAATCAAGTTTGTTGTGTGGGCCGCTGAAGAGGAGGTACTGCTGGCCCACCACCACCAGAGGGCGCCCTGCCTGGAGTGCGGGCTCCAGGCACCAGAGGGCGCTGCCGCCTTACGAGAGCAGCCAGGGTGACAGCTGTCACCCATTACTGGACACAGCTGACTCCACTCAGCACGGAGGTATATCACCAGGACGGCGTCTCCACCTCAGTGCCGAGATATTGCCTTAAGATAGAGGTAACGATTCTCTGCTGTATTATTGCCTTTCTTATTGAGCATTGCAGGACAGCTGTCTACTCAAAGCCGTTGCTTCAGATAAGTACTCACCTTCCTGCAGTATTGTGACGTGAGGTGGAGACGGCTTCTCCCCTCTCTGTGTTACTGGGTGCAGCCGCATCCACACCTGTGTGTTTTGTTCTCTTGCCAGCAGTACCGGATCCGACGAGCGGAGGCAGTGGCCACCTGGGAATTCGGGACTTGGCGGTTCCAGTACTTCCAGGGTTCGGTGGCAGAGGAAATCTGGGTGGTTCCGGTTCGACTTGGACGGACGTCTCCTACCTTCGAGCCTGCCCACACGACACCAGTGGAATTCGGCTTAACCCCAAATTGTCAATTGTTGTATTAGTTGTGCACGTTTCACAACAGTAAAACCTTGTTATTTACCTTCTCCATTGTCCGTTCATTTGCGCCCCCTGTTGTGGGTCCGTGTTCCTACACTTTCACAACAGGATATCTCGGCCAGCGTCATGGATCCCGAGGGGCGTCAACCGGCTGTTGAACGGCCAATGGAAGAACAGGGCGCGTCGGCGTCTTCGGGAGGGGTAATCGGTGAGTTGCAGCGGATCCTCACCGCTTTCACCACTCGGATGGATTTAATGACCGAGCAGAATGTTCTCCTAAACCGCAGGGTGGAGGCTCTCGCCGCACAAGTGGAAGCGCACCCTCCGGGCGCCGCTGCGGCTCTCCCTCCCGTGGATCCTGCGCGTGATAGTGACGTTCCACTGGTCGTTCAACGGCCCCTCCCTCCGTCCCCAGAAGCATACATAAGCCCTCCAGAACCGTACGGAGGCTGTGTGGAGACATGCGCGGATTTTTTGATGCAGTGTTCGCTCGTCTTCGCACAGCGTCCCGTGATGTACGCGACTGACGCTAGCAAAGTAGCTTATGTAATAAACCTGCTTCGTGGGGAGGCACGCGCTTGGGCTACAGCGCTCTGGGAGCAGAACTCACGGCTCCTTCATACATACGATGGGTTTGTGCGGGAGCTCAGAACGGTGTTCGATCACCCCAATAGAGGAGAGACCGCTTCAACCGTGCTACTGTCAATGAGACAGGGGCGTCGGAGCGCAGCTGCCTATGCAGTCGCCTTCCGCATCGCGGCGGCGAGATCCGGCTGGAATAGCACTGCCCTCCGCGCCGCCTTTGTAAACGGACTGTCACTGGTCCTAAAAGAGCACCTGGTGGCGAAGGACGAACCGCGGGACTTAGATGGGCTCATCGATCTAGTCATACGACTCGACAACCGGCTAGAAGAACGCCGTCGGGAACGAGGCGAAGGGCGTGGCCAGGCACGCGTCGTCCCTCTCCCTTCCGGTTCCGCCCAGGCTCCGCCCTCCCCACGCTCCTCTGTTCCTGCGCTCCGTGCGCCTACGGCTCCCCCTGCTGACGAAGCTATGGACACGAGCAGGGCAACATTTAGGGCACCTGGAGCACAAAGGAGGCGGGCCTACGGAGCTTGTTTTGTTTGTGGCTCGAGTGAGCATCTTGCAAGCGACTGCCCCGAGCGGTTAAACTCCAACGCCCGCCCCTAGAGACTGGGCCAGGGGTGGGCCGAAACATTCACGTGGGACACACCCACATTGCCACACGACTCCCAGTCACGATCCTGTATGAGGATTCAACCCTGAAGGCCCCAGCACTGGTGGACACGGGCTCTGAGGGGAATCTGCTAGACAGTAGATGGGCCAGGGAGATAGGGCTCCCTCTGGTGGCTCTTACCTCGCCTGTACAGGTTCGGGCACTAGATGGCTCCCTACTCCCACCGATCACGCATAAGACACCACCAGTAACTCTGGTGGTGTCAGGTAACCACCGGGAGGTGATCGAGTTCTTTGTGACTCAAGCCACCTCCCGTGTGGTTTTGGGTTTTCCCTGGATGCTAAAGCACAATCCCCGGATCGATTGGCCGTCCGGGGTAGTGGTGCAGTGGAGCGAGACCTGCCATCGGGAGTGTCTAGGTTCCTCGGTTCCTCCCGGCTCCCACGCTAAGGAGGAGGTCCGAGTCCCGCCCAATCTGAAGGCGGTGCCGGCGGAGTACCATGACCTTGCAGACGTGTTCAGCAAGGATCTGGCTCTCACGCTTCCTCCCCACCGCCCGTATGATTGTGCCATTGATTTGGTTCCAGGCAGTGAGTTCCCGTCCAGTAGACTGTACAACCTCTCACGGCCGGAACGCGAATCAATGGAGACCTACATCCGGGACTCATTAGCTGCTGGGTTGATCCGAAATTCCACCTCCCCGATGGGTGCTGGTTTCTTTTTTGTGGGTAAAAAAGATGGCGGGCTTCGTCCATGCATTGATTACAGGGGGTTGAACGAAATCACGGTTCGCAACCGATACCCGTTGCCCTTGTTGGATTCTGTGTTCACCCCCTTGCATGGAGCCAGAATCTTCACCAAGCTTGATCTTAGGAATGCGTATCATTTGGTTCGGATCCGGAAGGGAGACGAATGGAAGACGGCATTTAACACCCCGTTAGGTCATTTTGAGTACCTGGTCATGCCGTTCGGTCTCACTAATGCTCCCGCGACTTTCCAAGCGTTGGTAAACAATGTCTTGCGGGACTTCCTGCACCGGTTCGTCTTCGTGTACCTAGACGATATACTCATCTTTTCCCCGGATCCTGAGTCTCATGTCCAGCATGTCCGTCAGGTCCTACAGCGGTTGTTGGAGAACCGTCTGTTTGTGAAGGGCGAGAAGTGTGAGTTCCACCGCACCTCTTTGTCCTTCTTGGGGTTCATCATCTCCTCTAACTCCGTCGCCCCTGATCCGGCCAAGATTGCGGCGGTGAGAGATTGGCCCCAACCCACAAGCCGTAGGAAGCTGCAACAGTTCCTCGGCTTTGCTAATTTCTACAGGAGGTTCATTAAGGGCTACAGTCAGGTTGTTAGCCCCCTGACAGCCCTGACCTCACCAAAAGTCCCCTTCACCTGGTCGGATCGGTGCGAAGCCACGTTCAAGGAGTTGAAACGGCGCTTCTCGTCTGCACCAGTTCTGGTGCAGCCCGACCCTAGCCGCCAGTTAGTGGTTGAAGTGGACGCCTCGGACTCAGGGATAGGAGCGGTGCTCTCCCAGAGCGGGAAGACCGATAAGGTCCTTCACCTGTGTGCCTATTTTTCCCGCAGGTTGACCCCGGCCGAACGGAACTATGACGTCGGCAATCGAGAACTCCTTGCGGTGAAAGAGGCCCTCGAAGAGTGGAGACATCTGTTGGAAGGAACAGCCGTGCCGTTCACGGTTTTCACTGACCATCGGAACCTGGAGTACATCAGGACCGCCAAGCGGCTGAACCCCAGGCAAGCCCGCTGGTCACTGTTCTTTGGCCGTTTTGACTTCCGGATTACCTACCGTCCCGTGACCAAGAATCAAAGATCGGATGCATTGTCCCGGGTACACGAAGACGAAGTCAAAACGGAACCGTCGGATCCCCCGGATCCCATCATCCCGGAGTCTGCTATCGTGGCCGCCCTCACCTGGGACGTGGAGAAGACCGTCCGGGAGGCCCTGACCTGTGACCCGGACCCCGGCATCGGACCAAAGAACAGACTCTACGTCCCACCGGAAGCCAGAGCGGCAGTGCTGGACTTCTGTCACGGGTCTAAGCTCTCCTGTCACCCTGGGGTGCAAAGGACCATGGCAGTCGTCCGGCAGCGCTTCTGGTGGGCGTCCCTGGAGGCCGACGTCCGGGACTACGTCCAGGCCTGTACCACCTGCGCCAGGGGCAAGGCCGACCACCGAAAGACCTCAGGGCTGCTACAGCCGCTGCCCGTGCCTCATCGCCCCTGGTCCCACATCGGCCTGGACTTTGTCACGGGTCTCCCGCCGTCCCAGGGAAACACCGTCGTCTTCACGATAGTGGACCGTTTCTCCAAGGCGGCCCACTTCGTGGCCCTCCCGAAGCTACCAACGGCCCAGGAGACAGCGGACCTCCTGGTCCACCACGTCGTCCGTCTGCATGGGATACCATCAGACATCGTCTCCGATCGCGGTCCCCAGTTTACCTCACACGTTTGGAGGAGCTTCTGCCGGGAACTGGGGGCCACGGTCAGCCTCTCGTCCGGGTATCACCCCCAGACCAACGGGCAAGCAGAGCGGGCCAACCAAGAACTGGAGCAGACACTACGCTGTGTGACAGCCGCGCACCCGACGGCCTGGAGTACCCACCTGGCCTGGATCAAGTACGCCCACAACAGTCAAGTGTCATCAGCCACCGGCCTCTCCCCGTTTGAGGTGTGCTTGGGGTATCAGCCCCCCTTGTTTCCGGTGGTTGAGGGAGAGGTCGGTGTGCCCTCGGTCCAGGCCCACCTACGGAAGTGCCGTCGGGTGTGGCGTGCCGCCCGCTCTGCTTTATTGAAGGCCCGGACGAGGGCGAAGAAACATGCAGACCGGCGGCGGGCCCCGGCCCCCAAGTATCGTCCTGGGCAGGACGTGTGGTTGTCCACCAAGGACATTCCCCTTCAAGTGGACTCCCCGAAACTCCAAGAACGATACATCGGTCCCTTCAAAATTCTCAAAGTCATCAATCCCGCCGCAGTGAGGCTCCGGCTTCCGGCCTCGCTGCGGATTCATCCAGTGTTTCATGTCTCCCGGATAAAACCCCATCACACCTCACCCCTCTGCACCCCGGGTCCGGCACCACCTCCTGCCCGGATCATCGACGGGGAACCGGCTTGGACCGTGCGCCTGCTCCTCGACGTCCGTCGAATGGGCCGGGGTTTTCAGTACCTGGTGGACTGGGAGGGGTACGGCCCCGAAGAACGCTCCTGGGTGAAGAAGGGCTTCATCCTGGACCCGGCCCTCCTGGCCGACTTCTACCGTCGCCATCCGGACAAGCCCGGTCGTGCGCCAGGAGGCGCCCGTTGAGGGGGGGGTCCTGTTGTGTGGGCCGCTGAAGAGGAGGTACTGCTGGCCCACCACCACCAGAGGGCGCCCTGCCTGGAGTGCGGGCTCCAGGCACCAGAGGGCGCTGCCGCCTTACGAGAGCAGCCAGGGTGACAGCTGTCACCCATTACTGGACACAGCTGACTCCACTCAGCACGGAGGTATATCACCAGGACGGCGTCTCCACCTCAGTGCCGAGATATCGCCTTAAGATAGAGGTAACGATTCTCTGCTGTATTATTGCCTTTCTTATTGAGCATTGCAGGACAGCTGTCTACTCAAAGCCGTTGCTTCAGATAAGTACTCACCTTCCTGCAGTATTGTGACGTGAGGTGGAGACGGCTTCTCCCCTCTCTGTGTTACTGGGTGCAGCCGCATCCACACCTGTGTGTTTTGTTCTCTTGCCAGCAGTACCGGATCCGACGAGCGGAGGCAGTGGCCACCTGGGAATTCGGGACTTGGCGGTTCCAGTACTTCCAGGGTTCGGTGGCAGAGGAAATCTGGGTGGTTCCGGTTCGACTTGGACGGACGTCTCCTACCTTCGAGCCTGCCCACACGACACCAGTGGAATTCGGCTTAACCCCAAATTGTCAATTGTTGTATTAGTTGTGCACGTTTCACAACAGTAAAACCTTGTTATTTACCTTCTCCATTGTCCGTTCATTTGCGCCCCCTGTTGTGGGTCCGTGTTCCTACACTTTCACAACAAAGTTTATTTGTTGAGTACTTTTATGCAAGAAAAATCAATTCAAAGGACTTCTTAGGGCACAAAATTAAATAAGCAGTGTAAAATAAATAAATAAATGAAAGAACAAAAACAGGGTTAGGGTTAGAACACGGGACATGTTCTGGCATGTCCAGGCACATCCACAATTTCTCGGATAATCACTCGATGGAAAAACCACTGACAGCTGTCTGAACGCCATCTCAAAGCCGTCCTGTGAGACCAAAACGGAGGTGGTTTTGTCTCGCTCCAGTAGCGAATCCATCGTGACGCACGAAGCCTCCGCTCAGCTTTCCATGACAAATTCTCTTGTTAAAAGTGAAATCTGCCGGAAAATGGTTGATGTCCAGCTCTTGTGATAACCAGAGAAATGGCACACGATGGTCACGGATCCAGACAGCCATCCGTTTAGAAACGAAATGGTCGTTCAGCCTGTCGATGGCAGCTTTGGAGCGCGGCATGCCCCACAGATGCTGGGGGCCGTCCTTAAAGTGACAGTAACACTCCTTATTCTCTATCAAGCCCGTAACATTTTCACCGAAAGCCAGATAAATTTTTCTAATGGTTTCCAGCTGCCAGTCTCTAACAGTTTCTGAAAAAATTCTGATGGAAAAAAAGCCCAAATCATTCCGCCATTTCCTGACAATGAAAATCCGATGAGTGGCTGGACCACTCCTCACTCAAAGCCTGCTCACAGGCGAATCACGCAACCGACAGGCGTGGAAAAACTCACGCATGCGCACGAGGGTTCAAGCTTGTCTGACGCAATCACACGTGATTCAAATCCATATGGTTTTTGAAAAAAATAATAAGGTTGGATACTTTTCTAATAGACCTCGTACATAGACTCAAAGTTAATGTGTTGTTTTGCTTTAATTTTTGCATATCACATTAAATGCGCCAAGGTGCATTTTTGCATGAAGTGATGGATGCCAGTGCTCTCCTAGTAAAACTGGGTTTTGTAAGACGCATTGGACAAAACAAGAATCAAGTATAACTCTGAGCTGATCTCTGAATGCATCTTAATTTGGCATGACAACGGTTTTTGCTGGCATGTACTGCTGAGGTTTCAAACTGCAACCAAATCAGTAACTGCACATTGCACCTCAAAAAGCTGAAACACAGACAGATGCAGAACTGGAGCATTGAGAGACATCATGAAGACAGATAAGGTAAATAAAATTATGTGGCTGTTTTTGTTATGCTGATTATACATGTTTTCATGTATAATCAGCATAACAAAATTGTCTGGGTTTAGCTGGCTATGCAGTTTTACTGTCACTGTGTAGTCTTCACAGAAGTTCAGATATGTGTGCAGATCTGTTCCTGTTAAGTTATTGAACGATAGTGCACAGACGATTAGTAAAATATAATCCACTCATCTAATCTAAGTGGGATGGAGAAGTAATGTTAGAATCCATGTTGTTAGCTGCACAAATCTCCCTGGCACTGTTCAGCACTGCATATAAAAGTGCAGCTTATGTAAGCACATGGATTTTCCCACATCATTAACCAGCATCCTTTATGGTAATGCTGTTACACAAATAATGAATACGTTTGAGTCATGGGCGCAATTTGGTGGGGAATAGGGGGGACATGTCCCCTCCCCCACCTTTTCAACCAGAGGGTACAGAATATGATATGTACCTCGCACCTTCTGACATATATGTGTGTACTTGAAACATGCTATGCCAGTCTTATGTGCAAAACCATGTCAGAATAGTATCTTTGTTTCTGCAAGTTTGTATTATTAGTAGCATTGACTTGTTTACAACACCTGTTTCTTGTTTGTCACATTTGAATTTTCTGGGAATGCATTTGCCCAGATTTGAATCCAAAAATAGTTGCCTCGAGGGACTAGTGTCTACACATAAGTATCAATGGACCATATGCTAATTTACTAAATTCTGAAAGTTAGAAAAGGAAATCAGAAAAGCTATCTGGGACCTCAGAAAGCCCATCTACAATTATTGCTTGATCTCCAAAATCAGTCTATGCAAGTGAAATTATGAGTTTTGTCATTAGCGTTACTTCGAAAATTAAATTCATGATAACTAATTTATCCTAAACTTATGGTCTGTTGTTTTTTTCAAACTTATGCAAAAAACAAGTACTTGTGTCCACAGTTTCAAATTATATAAGTCAAATGGTGTCCACTTTATGGTCTTCTCAAAACATTAAAATTAATGTTCTGGATGCTCAAAATGTATCTGAGCTTATCTAGAAACCGTTGGCTTCTTGGGGCCTAAAGTGTCCCCCAGACCCCCGACCTATGGGCTTCGGCCCTGCGGGCCTCGCGCTTAGTCCTCCCAATTTCTAGTTCTAAATTGCGCCCTTGGTTCGAGTTGAATGGTACATTCTAGCTTTCACCAAATGAAATATTTGTTTGATTGAAAGATTGTATAAACTTTCATTATTTGTTTTATATATTGACTAAAATAGATCTTTGTCATTTGATATTATATTATTTATAAACAACAGAAAAGAGACTTAAATTTTGGTGTGCATCACTGGTGCTTTGACAGCAACAATCCAACACAAACTTTAAATAGGAGTCCAAAATTGTTCTCAATCAAATTGGAAAAACAGTTAGATAGTTCAGAAATATTTCTGATGATGTAGTCTGTGATACTTAAAAAAAAAAAAAAGTACTTCCTCAGTCCAGCGAAAAATCATGTCTGAAATTTGTTTAGGTTTTGATCCGAAATGCTCTTCATGCCCCCAGACAACTTATGGCGTAGTGGATTTGTTTTGTGTGTGTTAGAAGAAATAACACTGTCAATTAGCTCATTCAAATCGGCATCAGTCAGTAAAACAAACTCTGCCATGTTTAGCTAAACACCACCCCCACGTGCTGTGCAGCGTGCAGTAGTACATGGAATTGCACGCTAAATGCAACTCAACACAAATGGGCTGAATAATCCATGTCACGACATATGAAGCACCAATCAAATAATAAGGATCCACTCAGCCGTTATATAATGCAGCGTATTGGATGGGTTGCAGAATGAAACCTTGCCAAAACACGTGATCCAACATTCTGTGATGCGACTTTGTCAGTGGAGGATTTCCTTGTGTTCTTGTGTCTACTATGTACAGGGTCAAAACCAAAAACAAACAAACAAAAAAAGTTGATGTGAAAAAAAAAAAAAAACTCAGCAAAACTGACAATTCCACTGTATGTGGTGGATTAAATAAAGAAAAATGAACAAAAATCACTTTTTTAACCATGACAATAGAGGGTCTCTCAATGGGTGTCCTCTTGGCCATCTCAAGGAGCAGCCTCTTCAACTTGCAAGGTACTGCAAGCTTTTCATTAGGTGATAAACTGAATTTCGCCGTGGCCCAGAGAATGGCAGCAACTGCGTACACACATGCCTGTGGAATCACAATAAAGAAGAGTTTGTAACACTAAATTACATTTACAATTAAACCAATTCATTATTGAAACTTAATGCAAAATTATAATAATGATGCCACCTTCTCAGTCATAATTCCATGTTCTTGATATTCAGGAGCAAGATAAAATACATCACAGGATCCTATAAAGAGCAGTGGAAACCAGTTACTGAAGGCCACACAAACTGACACTCTACTTAAAAGTAAATCCTACCTATAGTTTTAGGTTTTATGAACAGAACGTCTCCCTCATAGTCCACATAAAGTGTGTCCAGGCATAGATAGGCTAAGGAACAAAAACAAAAAAGAAAAGAAACAGTTCTATGAAACAGTCATGAACACACTTGTGCCTTATATCAAATCCTGCTTTTTGGACAACGACTGTGAATAACTTAAACCAACTCATCAGACCTTAAATATTACTTTTGATGTTGTGGCAATCCTTCAGTGGTGAGGAAGATTGTCTCTTGATTGATTCCTGGATGGGGCGATGGATGCAGCGATAACTGAACAGTCTTGACGCACATTCAATCAATCAATCAATCAATCAACTTTTTTCTTATATAGCGCCAAATCACAACAAACAGTTGCCCCAAGGCGCTCTATATTGTAAGGCAAGGCCATACAATAATTATGAAAAACCCCAACGGTCAAAACGACCCCCTATGAGCAAGCACTTGGCTACAGTGGGAAGGAAAAACTCCCTTTTAACAGGAAAAAACCTCCAGCAGAACCAGGCTCAGGGAGGCAATAACACACAGTAAATTCACCATTGTAAAACGAACACTGACAGTGTAAAATTAACACTACCAGTGTACATATCGTCCTAGTCTGCTCAGAGTGGGACTATATGTTCACTGTCAGTGTTAATTTAACACTGGTGATTTTACTGTGTAGATTATTTTGTGAGTAATTATTTATGCATGCAACCATGCATGTTACCATCACTGGTTAATGAATAAATTAATTAATTACACTGGGTTGACACAAGACACAATGACAACAATAACACCAATCAAATCGGACAAAAAAAATAACAGTTGTTTAGATCACTAATGATTAAATGCAGAGTGATGCATACGGAGCAAAAAGAGAAAGAAACAGTGCATCATGGGAACCCCCCCACAGTCTACGTCTAAAGCAGCATAACCAAGGGATGGTCCAGGGTCACCTAATCCAGCCCTAACTATAAGCCTTAGCGAAAAGGAAAGTTTTAAGCCTAATCTTAAAAGTAGAGAGGGTATCTGTCTCCCTGATCTGAATTGGGAGCTGGTTCCACAGGAGAGGAGCCTGAAAGCTCTGCCTCCCATTCTACTCTTACAAACCCTAGGAACTACAAGTAAGCCTGCAGTCTGAGAGCGAAGCGCTCTAATGGGGTAATATGGTACTACGAGGTCCCTAAGATAAGATGGGACCTGATTATTCAAAACCTTATAAGTAAGAAGAAGAATTTGAAATTCTATTCTAGAATTAACAGGAAGCCAATGAAGAGAGGCCAACACGGGTGAGATATGCTCTCTCCTGCTAGTCCCCGTCAGTACTCTAGCTGCAGCATTCTGAACCAACTGAAGGCTTTTTAGGGAACTTTTAGGACAACCTGATAATAATGAATTACAATAGTCCAGCCTAGAGGAAATAAATGCATGAATTAGTTTTTCAGCATCACTCTGAGACAAGACCTTTCTGATTTTAGAGATATTGCGTAAATGCAAAAAGGCAGTCCTACATATTTGTTTAATATGCGCTTTGAATGACATATCCTGATCAAAAATGACTCCAAGATTTCTCACAGTATTACTAGAGATCAGGGAAATGCCATCCAGAGTAACGATCTGGTTAGACACCATGTTTCTAAGATTTGTGGGGCCAAGTACAATAACTTCAGTTTTATCTGAGTTTAAAAGCAGGAAATTAGAGGTCATCCATGTCTTTATGTCTGTAAGACAATCCTGCAGTTTAGCTAATTGGTGTGTATCCTCTGGCTTCATGGATAGATAAAGCTGGGTATCATCTGCGTAACAATGAAAATTTAAGCAATACCATCTAATAATACTGCCTAAGGGAAGCATGTATAAAGTGAATAAAATTGGTCCTAGCACAGAACCTTGTGGAACTCCATAATTAACTTTAGTCTGTGAAGAAGATTCCCCATTTACATGAACAAACTGTAATCTATTAGACAAATATGATTCAAACCACCGCAGCGCAGTGCCTTTAATACCTATGACATGCTCTAATCTCTGTAATAAAATTTTATGGTCAACAGTATCAAAGCAGCACTGAGGTCCAACAAAACAAGCACAGAGATAAGTCCACTGTCCGAAGCCATAAGAAGATCATTTGTAACCTTCACTAATGCTGTTTCTGTACTATGATGAATTCTAAAACCTGACTGAAACTCTTCAAATAGACCATTCCTCTGCAGGTGATCAGTTAGCTGTTTTACAACTACCCTCTCAAGAATCTTTGAGAGAAAAGGAAGGTTGGAGATTGGCCTATAATTAGCTAAGATAGCTGGGTCAAGTGATGGCTTTTTAAGTAATGGTTTAATTACTGCCACCTTAAAGGCCTGTGGTACATAACCAACTAACAAAGATAGATTGATCATATTTAAGATTGAAGCATTGAATAATGGTAGGACTTCCTTGAGCAGCCTGGCAGGAATGGGGTCTAATAAACATGTTGATGGTTTGGCTGAAGTAACTAATGAAAATAACTCAGACAGAACAATCGGAGAGAAAGAGTCTAACCAAATACCGGCATCACTGAAAGCAGCCAAAGATAACGATACATCTTTGGGATGGTTATGAGTAATTTTTTCTCTAATAGTCAAAATTTTGTTAGCAAAGAAAGTCATGAAGTCATTACTAGTTAAAGTTAATGGAATACTCAGCTCAATAGAGCTCTGACTCTTTGTCAGCCTGGCTACAGTGCTGAAAAGAAACCTGGGGTTGTTCTTATTTTCTTCAATTAGTGATGAGTAGAAAGATGTCCTAGCTTTACGGAGGGCTTTTTTATAGAGCAACAAACTCTTTTTCCAGGCTAAGTGAAGATCTTCTAAATTAGTGAGACGCCATTTCCTCTCCAACTTACGGGTTATCTGCTTTAAGCTACGAGTTTGTGAGTTATACCACGGAGTCAGACACTTCTGATTTAAAGCTCTCTTTTTCAGAGGAGCTACAGCATCCAAGGTTGTCTTCAATGAGGATGTAAAACTATTGACGAGATACTCTAACTCCCTTACAGAGTTTAGGTAGCTACTCTGCTCTGTGTTGGTATATGACATTAGAGAACATAAAGAAGGAATCATATCCTTAAACCTAGTTACAGCGCTTTCTGAAAGACTTCTAGTGTAATGAAACTTATTCCCCACTGCAGGGTAGTCCATCAGGGTAAATGTAAATGTTATTAAAAAATGATCAGACAGAAGGGAGTTTTCAGGGAATACTGTTAAGTCTTCTATTTCCATACCATAAGTCAGAACAAGATCTAAGATATGATTAAAGTGGTGGGTGGACTCATTTACTTTTTGAGCAAAGCCAATAGAGTCTAATAATAGATTAAATGCAGTGTTGAGGCTATCATTCTCAGCATCTGTGTGGATGTTAAAATCGCCCACTATAAATATACCCACATTGTTTCTTACAGACGCTGCACATGGTTGGTGTGGGAAGCTTCTGCCAGCCATGATCTTGCTCTTACTCCTTCATTGTTCTTCTCTTCTCCTCTGCATTGTTTGACCACATTTTTTAAGACTTCCACTCCTGTGTGGCCTTAGATCAGAGGTGGACAACAAGGGCCAAGACAGCGCAGGTCTTCCTTGCAACCAATCACCTCAGCAAGTGGATTTGCTGATGAGCTTCTCCCCTGAACGTAAACACCTGATCGTCAATGAAATCACCTGTTGAGGTGATTAGGTGCAAGGAAAACCTGCAGTGTCTTGGCCCTTCATGGCACATGATTGCCTACCCCTGCCTTTGATCCATACAGGATAGCTGACATGATGACAGCTTTGTAGGTGAGAATTTTCATATTGTGTCCAATATTTCTGTTGTTGAAAACATGGGTGTGAAGCCAGCCAAAGGAAGATCCTGTACTCTTGAGTCAGTGTTGGATCTTGTCATCGATTTTGCCATTTGATGACATGTGGCTGCTCAGGCATGGAAAGAGTGTCACATTCTCCAGGACGTGTCCATGCAGTTTCACAACAAGAAGCTGTGGATTGACCATGTTGGGTGGAGGCTGACAAAGGATCTGTGTCTTCTTCAGGTTGACATGAAGAACAAGCTTGGAATAGGTTTAAAGGAGTTAATGAAGACCTTCTTTCATAAAGAATGACACACTGCTGTTTTCAGCATAGTGGAAGTCCAAGAGTGCAGTGGTCGTGATTTTCTTCTTGGGTCTCATCCACTCTGTAGACAGTGTTAATTAATGGTGTCACCTTGTTCTAGATCAGATCAACCTCATGAAAAAAATAATTTGGTCAAAATTTCATGAATTTTGTTTAACATTTACCGGGTTCACATCAGGATTGAAAAAAAAAATGAAAATAATGATGAACTCATGAAAACTCAAGATGGTGATAACTTCATTCTTGTAGGTAATGAAACCAATTTTGGATTTTCCAGAATGTTATTTGCAATGAAGGCAGCTGTTTCAGGATGAGCTACTCGATGAGGTGTTTTTCCCTGTGATGGACCAGAGGTGACCAAATCTTCACGCATCATCTTCATCTTGACTGCTATCACTGTCAGGCAGCTGAACAGTTTCACAAGCTGGTTCTCTTTCTTTCTCAGCCTTCTCTTGGAATTGCCTTTGTTTTAGTGCTCGTAATTCTTTACATTTGATCTGGGATGCCATTGCCTGATGATAAACACCAAATGAGGCACCTCTGTTAGTTTACTTTGACTGAAGAAATTTAATAACTTCTTCGTTTTTCATAACTTGCTCTGCATCTCTAGTCCACAGAGGAAAAGTCTTCTGCATATCATTTTCCACATCTTTCAGATGGAGATGAGCCACAGTCTATTGGTATTTTTCAAATTTCAGTATTCTTCTCAACCAGTTCTACAATTTTCTCACATCTTTTCTCTAAAATCATAGGGTTCTTTCCTTTCTGATGCAATGGAATTATCTTGTCCAGAACAATATGTCTCTCTGTGTACTGTTGGAAGCTGTACCCTGTGCTGATCCTTCACAATGATGAAACATGTAACATCTTATGACCTGCTTGTTGGTTGGCAGCCTGCAGCCTGTAATTTCTTCATCCTTCTCTGTTATGACAGCTCCAAGAAAAAATATAGCAGCAGTTTCATGAGTATTGCTTGCTTTTCTTTTTAGCTGCTTTTGTTATTTTGCCATTCTCTGTAAATGCACAATGTAGTACATGTGTGTATACTGTATTAACCATTTAAAATTCTAGGAATATGAAAACATTAGTGCTTGCAGTAGTTTATAATCAGGTGTTCTGTAGTTTCGAATATTGCCATTATTTCAGATTTTTTTGGCTGATGTGGACCTAATGCAATTAGACTGCTGTGATTTGTTTTTTTTTGTTATTGATTGACTATTTCAATACTTTGATACAGCTTTAGTTTCAATATACTCCATAATGTACACATCAGAAGTGTGGATATGTATGTTGAGATTAGTCCCTTTAACTCTACAATTTGAAATGTAGACTAATTGTATGAGTATATTTATTTTTATATGATTGCTAACTGCAGGAGAACTGCAAAATATTTCCTCATCATCTACTGCCATAAAAAAAACAACTTGTCATACAAGCAGTATGATTGATTAATCCTATATTGCATAATTTAACTTGCTAGACAAGCTACAGGATGTTGAGACCATGAAACAACTCAAAATAAGCTACATAGTCAGTAATATTTGAAACTCTATTACAATGTAGTGGGAGTTGTATTAGCAGGTATGCAGTTTTCTGCAGAATGGGCTACTTTTGAAGCATTGCAAGTTATACTGAATAACTTAAACTTTTTCCTCAGCTTGCGTTCTGTTTTTGGGGAGCATGTTGGGCTGGTCTTGTTGCAGAGTTCTGGTATCCCCACATGGGACCACAGCAAAAGACGCCATATTGCAAGCTACTAGGGGAGTGGGGATGAATGTGAATAAATTATATATATATATATATATATATATATATATATATATATATATATATATATATATATATATATATATATATATATATATATATACGAGGTCTATTACAAAAGTATCCAACCTTATTATTTTTTTTCAAAAACCATATGGATTTGAATCACGTGTGATTGCGTCAGCCAAGCTTGAACCTTCGTGCGCATGCGTGAGTTTTCTTCACGCCTGTCGGTTGCGTCATTTGCCTGTGAGCAGGCTTTGAGTGAGGAGTGGTCCACCCCTCTCGTCGTTTTTTTCATTGTTTAGGAATGGCTCAGAGACTGCCGCTTTCCTTGATCAAACTTTTTTCAGAAACTGTGAGGCACATCCAAGTGGACACTATTCAAGAAATTCAGATGGTTTTTGATAAAAATTTTATGGGCTTCAAAGAGATTACGGAGTGTTACTGTCGCTTTAAGGACAGCCCAGAGCGACTGGTGGTGCGCCGCGCTCCGAAGCCGCCATCGACAGGCTGAGCGACCATTTCATTTCTAAACGGATGGCTGTATGGATCCGTGACCATCGTGTGCAGTTTCTCTGGTTATCACAAGAGCTGGACATCAACCATTTTCCGTCAGATTTCGCTTTTAACACGAGATTTTGTCATGGAAAGCTGAGCGGAGGCTTCGCGCGTCACGATGGATTCGCTACTGGAGCGAGACAAAACCACCTCGGTTTTGGTCTCACAGGACGGCTTTGAGATGGCGTTCATTTAGCTGTCGGTGGTTTTTCCATTGAGTGATTATCCAAGAAATTGTGGATGTGCCTGGACATGCCAGAACATGTCCTTGTAGGCTTCATCATGGCGTTGTTTTGCGCCATGCGGCACTGCCGCAACGCACAAAGCCTCTGCTCCTCTTTCCATGACAAAAACTCCTGTAACAGTGGAATGTGCCGTTCATTTCCAAACTGGACGCTGTGTTTTATCCGGGATGTCATCTGGCTAGCACAGGAATTGTGAAAAGACGTGGACATCAGCACTTTTTTGGCACATTGAGACAGACGTGCGGAGGAATTCCGCGCGTCACGGCGGTGCCGCATGGAGCAAAGCAATGCCGTGATGAAGCCTCACAGGACATGTTCTGGCATGTCCAGGCACATCCACAATTTCTTGGATAATCACTCGATGGAAAAACCACCGACAGCTGTCTGAACGCCATCTAAAAGCCGTCCTGTGAGAACAAAATGGAGGTGGTTTTGTCTCGCTCCAGTAGCGAATCCATCGTGATGCGCGAAGCCTCCGCTTGGCTTTCCATGACAAAATCTCTTGTTAAAAGTGAAATCTGCCGGAAAATGGTTGATGTCCAGCTCTTGTGATAACCGATTGTGATAAACGATGGTCACGGATCCATACAGCCATCCGTTTAGAAATGAAATGGTCGCTCAGCCTGTCGATGGTGGCTTCGGAGCGCGGCGCACCACCAGTCACTCTGGGCGGTCCTTAAAGCGACAGTAACACTCCGTAATCTCTTTGAAGCCCATAAAATTTTCATCAAAAACCATCTGAATTTCTCGAATGGTGTCCACTTGGATGTGCCTCACAGTTTCTGAAAAAAATTTGATCAAGCAAAGCGGCAGTCTTTGAGCCATTCATAAACAATGAAAAAAACGACAAGAGGGGTGGACCACTCCTCACTCAAAGCCTGCTCACAGGCGAATGACGCAACCGACAGGCATGAAAAAACTCACGCATGCGCATGAAGGTTCAAGCTTGGCTGACGCAATCACACTTGATTCAAATCCATATGGTTTTTGAAAAAAATAATAAGGTTGGATACTTTTCTAATAGACCTCATATATATATATATATATATATATATATATATATATATATATAGTTCAGTCAATTATGGATATAGACGGGTCTTCATGGCAAAACCAACACCATGGATTTGCTTCTCCCATGGACGGCCTTCTCCTGATCTTCTCATTTCACTCAAGACAATGACAGTGAGGTCACATTTCTGGACTTTGCATGAGATGAGACATGTTCACCTGTCTGGTCAGGACATATTTTTGTTGTCCATCAAGTTTCGTATGTTCCATGTACCAAATTTCATCACTTGTGTTTTTGCGTTTCTACCACAGAGCTGGTGACCATCTGGATGTTGTAGTCCATACAGGTTTAGATGAAGCTGACAATTTTTAGGGGACCTTTTCTAGTCCCCGTCCTGTTCAGGATGTGCAGAATGGATCCTAAGTAGGGCTGCTCAGTCACAATTGGAGCTACCGAAAAAGCCTCCTGCTTCTACCAAGCATCTGACGAATGACTCACACATCTACAGGTTGTGTGCCGGCTTAGAGCTAAGGTCTATCAGGTTCACAGTACCGCATGGTCCTTGACAGATTCTTAGCCTGGTGCAATGGCTGGGAAATCAAAGGCATTCAGGGTCTGAGGACCTGCTGCAGCCTTCATCTGATTTCACAGCTGTTGGGTTACAAGCCATCACCATCATAAAACTAACCTGTCTCAAGACGGTCTAATCCCTGCTCACGTTCCCTATGAGTGGGTGAACAATCCAACGCTTGGTGAATTCCTTATCAGCCATTGAGGAGTTCTTGTTTTTAAGCAGAGCCCTATTAGCCATCTTGGTTCAGGGTTACTGTTAGGCCTTCATTGTTGCAGTTGTGGTCATGGGGCACAGACGGTCCCCACCATACTGCATTTCACCCCAACAGGCAATCCCCTACTTGATCCTTTACATGGGTGTCACAACATGAATGAGGGGTTGGATTTGGACAGCCAAAATGGTACTTTATGAATGCACTGAAGGGCAAATCTAACTTTTCTTCTTGAAAAAAGTTAGTCTTTTCATTTTTTAAACAGTATCCAATTTCTTGGGAAACTTTTTGGTTTCCATGCATGAGCTCCAGAAATCACCTGGATAGTCAATATAGGATTGCAGTGATGAAAGGCATGCGTAGCACAGTGCCCATAGTTCATTGAATGTCAGCTTCCGTCCACAGCGAGCAAGTAGCCCCCTCAGAGAGATCCACTGTGTGAAAAAGTACAGAACAGCAGATTAAATAAAACCAGACACTGGTACCTCAATCAAACAGCCTTCTCAGCAGGCCGATCTCTGATATCTTATCAATGTGTCAAACAATTTTTGAATATGTTAAATGTAAGCAACGATTCACCATGGAGCACTTTTTAACAGCCGTTTTTTGCAATCAGGTAAACCTTTGCACAAAATGTGTAGGTATACACAGTTTACCTTAGCTGTGTGACATTGCTGGGTGATTGCCTGCTGCCATGATTTGATTTATTTATTTATTTATTTTGTGGTGGTTTGTTAGGAAAGACAAAGAATGTCTGGGTGATTCACATGCATTAAAATAAACCAATAGTAATAATAATAATAATAGTAATAATACTGCAATACTACTACTACTACTAATAACAATAATAATACAACTTTCCACAGGTTTATGTAGACTTGTTACCATGTAGTTTGAGTTCCAAATGCTGATGAGGAATTAGAAAATAATGGTTTTGTTTCATGGTTTAATAATGGTTCATTGTTTTCTGCTTTTGAACACATTGACAGAAATGTCTCACTCATGGACCCCATTCACTGTGTGTATGCTGCTTTGATCAGTGGCGGCGCTAGGAAATTTCTGTTGGGGGGCTAAGGGGGCTGGGTAAAAGTTGGAGGGGCTCCACAAAATGACGTCAAAATGAACAATATATAGTAAATTGCTTTATAAATACCAAGGTATATGTTTTGGTCACCCGTGCTCCTCTAAAATGTGGTATCAATGCACACACACACATCACTTCCTGAGCTCACCACGAGCTCAGGAAGTGGGCACTTGTTTTGGCTGAACAACGATATACAGCTTCTGTATATTCTGTGTTAGCGCGTGGCTGCGGCTGACGTACTTGATGAATTCCTGCACAAAAAGTAGTTCCCAGATAATTGTGATATATTCCTGTGAGATAATAAGTATATATCATCTAAATCAAATCTAAAATTTACCAGTAATAAAATTATAAAGATAAGTGAAGTTTTAAGAGTGGCCATAATAAATATTTAGGAAACCTAATTTTTTTTGGAGTATGGAGTTAAATTTGTCACATTAATACTTGCAAATGCACAAAGGGTGATTTACAAATATCCTTTGATTTGTACACATGTTTTGTGATTCATAAACACAAATTTCTGATTTGTAACTGTGTGGGTTTTTACAAATAAATGTTTATTTGCAAAACTGAAAATTCTGTTTTGCACCACCACTGGCTTTGATCATCTCTCCCCCCCCTATCTCTCTCTCTCTTTTACCACTAAAATCATGGGTTGCATGGTGGCTTAGTGGTTAGCATTGTTGCCTCACAACAAGAAGGTCCTGGGATTGTTTACAGCTTTGGTCTTTCTGTATGGAATTTGCATGTTCTCCCCATGTTCTTCTGCGCCCCCCCCCCCCCCCCCCCCCCCCCCCCCCCAGTGCTCTAGCTTCCTCTCATTTCACAAAGACATGCAGGTTCGGTGAAATGGAAACTACAAATTGCCAGTTGCTGTGCATGAGAGTGAGATTGACTTTGTCTGTCTATATGTGGCCCTGCAATAGACTGGTGTCCTGTCATCCTGTGCTATGACTGCTGGGATAGGTTTCAGTACCCCCTGTGATCCTTGACTGGCATAAGCATGTACAGAGAATGAATGAATGAGTTAAATTCATACAGAATTGAGCTGTGTGGATGTATGACTGAATCATTTCACTTAGAATGTAACTACTGTGAAACTATCATAATTTAATGTTTTACTTCTCTGCTTTATCAGATTTATTTGTGGAGAATGGCAAAAATTGACTCATTTATATAACGCTTTTCCATCTGCATAAGATGCTCAAAGCACTTTACAATAACGCCTCACATTCACGCCGATGTCAGTGGTCTCATTAACCATCCAGCAGGCAGGAGACACATCTGTGGAATATTACGTAGGCAAAAGAACAAATGTTCAAACCTAACATGAAAAGGTTTGTCCTGATTATCAGTCCTTCTAATTTGGTGTTACATCATGACAGCATTTGTTGTTTTCCATTTTTTGTGTTCACAAACTGGAGTGGATGGACTCATTCATCTGTTCACTCATTGTATTTTACAGTGTACATGTCACAGAAAAAAGTGAAGAATGTCCTTCAGAAGCATACCCATGACAATGTGACCACTGGCAGGTGAAAGTGTATAACATTGATTGTGCTGTTATAATAACATCTGTGGGTGGCATATGTTAGGCAGCAAGATAACATGTTTCCTCAAAGTTGCTGGGTTGGAAGTAGGAAATATGGGGATGCATAAAAATTTGACTGACTTTGATAAGGACCAAATTGTGTTGGTGAGATAAATGCGTTAGAGCATCTCCAAAACTTCAGCTCTTGTGGGATGTTCCTGGCCTGTAATGGTCAGTACCTGCCAAAGGGTGTCCAAAGAACTACTGGATGGTTAGCAGATCCTGGACAAATTACTGAAAATTATGAACAGGTGGTCGCAGAACAGTCGGCCACTTTTTACCCTTGCAAGGATATTAGAAGGGTCTTGGAGTGCCCTCCAAAAGTACTGGGCCCTTGATCTTTCACATATTTAATTTGTTTATGCCATTTCAAATACAAAAAGTAAATCAGACTTCTCAATACAAACATTTCTAAAATTACACTGGTCAACAATGGTTTTGTTACCTGGTGAATATTAGCTGATATAAGGTATTTCAGGTATGCTGATTCCAAATCTGTAATCATAATTTGTCTAGCACATCAGGTTCTTGAGTTATGCACATGCCAATATTTAGCTAATCTATTGCTATTATGGTGCTTCTCATGCAAATGTAGATTGTGTTAAAATTTTCTAATTGTAGAATAAAACAGAATTAGCACTAATTTGGATGATTTTGGGTTGCTGAATCCAAATATGGTAAAACAATTCAATCAATTAACTGCCAATATTGAGGACCAACATTGCCAGAAATTTGTAATTTTTTTTATAATGATTGCTTTGATCAGTCTACAGATGAAAACCAAGTTTTTGTGATACATGTACATCAAGTGATGGAATACTGCTGGAGCACTGAATACACACACACACACACACACATATATATATATATATATATATATATATATATATATATATATATATATATATATATATATATATATATATATATATATATATATATATATGTGTGTGTGTGTGTGTGTGTGTGTGTGTGTGTGTGTGTGTGTGTGTGTGTGTGTGTGATTAATCTAGCCTCAAAAATAGTTTGTTCAATGTTCTAAAATCAGAAATGCAAAATATGAAAAAAAGAGACCTAGAGATATTTGGCAAATGCATCAAATCTAGCACACTGCAAATGTTTATGAGAAAGGAACAATCTATCAAAATCAAAATCAAGACGTGGCCGGAACGAGTCCAACACACAGTTGGAAAACACAATGTAAAACACCAGGCATTGATTGATCCACAGAAAGTATACCTTCCTCCCCTGCATATAAAACTTGGCCTCATCAAGAACTTTGTGAAGGCAATGGATCATAGCTTAGATGGCTTTAAATACCTGAAGCAAAAATTTGGGGCAGTCCAAAGTGATGCCAAGCTTAAAACTGGGATTTTTGATGGACCTCAAATACATGAGCTTATTAGAGACAAAGACTTTCCATCGAAGCTCAGACCCCTTGAACTAAGAGCATGGGAATCATTTGTGCAAGGGGTACAGAATTTCTTGGGCAGCCACAAAGCCACAAACTATGAAGAACTAGTTGACAACTTGCTCAAATCATACAAACGCATGGGCTGCAGAATGTCACTTAAGATTCACTTCCTGCACTCTCATCTTGAGTTCTTTCCACCCAGTTTGGGTGATGTGAGTGATGAGCATGGTGAAAGATTCCACCAAGATATCTCTGAAATGGAGACCAGGTACCAGGGGCGTTATAATGCAAACATGATGGGTGACTACTGCTGGTTTCTACAGCGTGAAACGTCTGTGACTCACAAGCTCAAGAGCAAGTGTTTGGCTCACTTTTGAACTGTTAAGACTAATTGTGGAGTGTATTAATTTGAGTTTCCTCATAATGATTGATATTTTGGTATCTGTGTAATTTTTTTTCACCAGTTGTGTGTTCATTTCTAATAAAATCATTGAGAACAATTTGGCGACTGCCGTTTATTGGTATAGTCACATAATTCAAAATCTTGACGTGCTAGAGAAATTCTGTTTGCATATTTGAAATCAGCATACTCAAATTAGTCAAAATCAGTTGTTTCTCTTCAGGTAGCAGACAAAAAGTTTTTTTTTTTGTTGACCAGTGTTATCTTCCTGATTCTCAAACTCAAGACAAATCACCATTTATACAGCTTCATGATGAAATGGAGCAAAGAAGGCTTTTCTTTCACCAAACATCAAATCTAGGCTTGCATCACAGATGTACCTTTTTGCAAATCTTGCAAGTCTTCTTTTAAAGAAAATCCTCCTCTATACCACTTCATCATGAAGCTGTATAACTCATGATACAAAATGCAAAACATGCACTATGCACAATGTCTCCAATCACAGCCACATAAACCTACAACTTCTTCTGTGTTGTCTGGGTGTCTTGATGGCTTTCCTCACATTTCTCCTTCTTGCACAATCACTAAATTTTTTGAGAACTGTCTACTGCACACAGATTTACCATAGAGTGCCATACTGTTTATATTTCTTCAAAATTAATGTCAATAAAGTCCAAGACATATTCAGTGGCAGCTTTACCATAAGAAAGCCTCATCCACAACTATGTCTTAGTATGGTAGTGTCCTATGTATTATCCACAGTTAAATATTTTTTTTCTCGCTGCCCTTTTGACATTTTTATTTGTTGCAGGCAAATTTAAGTATAAGCCAGATATTTTGCAAAATAACTGCAGAAGATGGTTCTGGGGAGCATTAGCATGGGTTTGCACCCCAGCCATTCAACCTGGGCCCCCTTGACCCCCAGTCATTTTAAGCATTTTTCTTTATTTGCCTCTCACATGCCTGCCTGAACTTCTGACTAACCAATGCTTAAGTCCTACCCTCTGACCCACCAGTGTTTACCCTGTGGGGTCCATGGACTTGCAGGGGAATCCAAATCATTGAGGTTTTGTTTCTGGACTCCTAAGGGTTAAATCCTATCCTTTGACCTACCAAAGCTTAATTGTTAACCTCTGACCAACCAGTGATTAAGTCCTAAACTCTGACCCACCAGTGCTTAAAGTCCAAACCTTTGACCCATTGCTTAAGCACTCACATCTTACCCAGCAATGCATAATTCCTAACTCCCGATCCACCAATGCTTACAATTTAACCTGTGAACAACCAATGCTGCATATTTGTTTGAATCAGTCACAACTGTTCAAAATCAGAATCCCATAGAAAACACTCAAGCCTTTGTCAGGTATGCAGCAATTTCTTTGTAACAGATATAACAAGATATATAACGTGGAAATGAGCAATGCATGTGTGCAGTTTTGCAAACATTTGAAATGCGGTAGCTATTTGACCAACCTCATCTTGAGATTCTTCATTGAGGCACAGCATGCTTTTTGTCATGTGGTTATTTGGAACATAGAAGATGTTGCTTGATGTTTTTTCGTCCATAGAAGGCTCGTGTCCCACTTCTGCTTCATAACAGGAAGTGCAGCAAGTTTCAGAGTCTTTGGTGCCATCATTAATTTGACTTTCTTTGCTCATTTCAATCCTTGTTTCTCCACTGGGCAAAGTCTCTTCATTCTTTTGTGACACTTGGTCGACAGTATCTGAATTTAGACAATCATCACCATTGCTATGCACATAAGGCTCACAGGACTTGCCCCGACTGAGTCTTGTAAGCCTGTTGCTCCAAACAGATTCACAGCTCAAGTGTTCATCCTCTCCAATGTCTCCGATCTCTGTGAGGTCTGACACAGGTAAGCTGATGTCTCCATGAGCTGCAGGGGAAAGGCAGGCGGGGTTGTTGGAGTCTGGGACAGAGCAGGAGCGTTTCAGAGCCCCCCTCATCCTGCTGAACTTCTGATGAGGTCTCCTCTTTACTGTAGAGCTGTTCTGGGGTTGGTAGTCCATCTCCATGAAGATCAGGCTCTCTCCTTCCCTGCTGTTCATATCCTCAGCCCACAAAGATGAATCCCAGCCCCTGCACACCTGTAGATATGATTTCAAGAATCACATGGGGACATATTAACTAAATCATCATGAATTGCCTCAAAATTACAATTTTTTATAAATAGTTGACAGGAGTATCACTAAAAAGAGTTCCAACAAAAATATGTATCTCAAAATGGTTTAACAAGTATTTTGATCTAAGAAGGTTGTGGGATCGCTTCCCACCCAGGGCCTTCCAGTGTAGAGCTTGCATGTTCACATGAGGTCCATCCAGTTGCTCCAGCTTCCTCCCTCATCTAGTGGAGCAGATAAGTATGACTTTTGGCCAGAATTGTTCACATGGTTATGCAAGCATCAGATTTGGCATGAATGTTCTACATAAATCAGTGTTTGAGAAAAAAAAGTGCTAGCCACTTGAAAATCCAAAATGATGGCCAGGTAGGGGTCAATGAAGAATTACACAGGGGTCAAAATTTAAAAAATGCCCCATTCACATTGAAAGCTATACCATATTATGTGTCTGATCACAAAGATTCCAAAAAGGGATTGTTTGGGCTATCTATGACTGAATGTTATGGAGTTATGGGATAAAAACAGCAAGAATGATAAGAAAGGTCAGTTTCAGTTTGTACAGGGGTCAAAAATTAAAGTTCCTCCAATTTTTAATAAAAGTGATGCAAATTATTGGTTGAGTTAATAGGGTTTTAAAAAGGAATAGTTTGCACCATGTGTCATGCTTAGTTGTCATGTTACAGGGTAACATATGTTACATGTCATAGAATCCAATGTACGTCAACATTGTTTGACATTTACTCTGCAAACCAAGCATTCAACACAGTCAAAACTATTGCATTTATTAATGCTATTATTTCAACCAATAATTTGCACCACTTCTTACCAAAATTGGTGCAACTTTAACTTTTGACTCCCGTGCAAACTGAAACTGACCTTTGTCACCATTCTTGCTGTTTTTACCCCATTACTCCATAACATTCAGTCATAGATAGCCCAAACTATACCTTTTTGGAATCTTTGTAATCAGGCTCATAATGTGGTATAGCTTTCAATATGATTAAAGCATTTTTACATTTTGACCCCTGTGTAATTATTCATTGACTCCTACCTGGCTGTCATATTGGATTTTCAAGTGACCAGCAATTTTTTCTCAAACACTGATTTATGAAGAACATTCATGTCAAATCTTATGCTTGCATAACCATGTGAAGGACATACATGTTAGGTAATTGGGAAACTTTAAATTGACCGTATGTGTGCATGTGGGTGTGAATGTGTTTGTCTGTCTACATGTGGCCCTGCAATAGACTGGTGTCCTGTCCAGGGTCGACCCCACCTCATGTCCTGTGACTGCTGGGATAGGCTCCAGCTTCCCTGTCACCCTTAACTGGAGTGCATTTAATCATGACATTCATATATTGTCAGCTAAGAGTATTATAAAACATTTCAGGTCCTATCTTACTGTATGTGGCTGTCTGATAAAGAACATTCCAAGCTTTAAGCAGAAGTGTGATTCATGGGAGTATTTTGTTATTGAAATATTCACAAAGGATGAATAATTTTTCAGCGAGTCTTCTCCACATGGCGAGCAGGTATATTTGTCCTAGTTAGCCCTAAACTGGGCCACATACCTGGTGTCTGGACAGACCATTCGTATTTGCAGGATTTCCACACAGTTCTTTTGTATGATCATCTGAACTCAGTATTTCGAACAGACATCTGGGTTTTTGATGCTGCCATCTTGCTTCCCAGGAACATTCTTTTCCATCTGTAAATATACAAATACAGCATTTAGAGCTCTAATATTTCCCAGCATAGTGGAATATGGTTTAAAACTACCTTGAAATGTTGCTACTGATTCAATGGACAGCACCCGCCGTCCGACAGAAGACAGCTTCCGGCACACAGCTGCAGAAGAGGTATGAGAAAGCCTTGCTTCAGCCAGAAAGATGATGTCCTGTGGGAATATTAAACATAGCACTTTAGGCAAATATTTATGTTGTACTGAGTCTTATTCCTAGTTCTGCAGTGTTTTGGAATTTAAAAATTGTAATATGAATTCACATGTAATGAACATGAATATGAAATATTATCTGGCTTGCTTTGTGCTATACAACAGAAGAAAGACAAGTCTGTGATTCTGTCACAAAAGATTCTGATGTGTTTTATGGCCTAAACCTTGCATGTGTCATTATTAATTACAGCAGGGCTGCCCTATTTGGAGCCTGTGGGCCATATTTGGCTTGCACTGAATTTGATTTGGCCTGTCATGTTGCAGAGCATGATATTTAGAGCAAAATAGATATTTTGTATTTCTGCCCCAACAGTAGTGTGTTTGGGCATGCTGCAGATCCATATCTGACCCCAATTTTTGTAGAAACTGTTGGGTGCTGTGGAGTTTCTGTGATGATCAACCCTTTTTTGGATGAACATTGTCATCTAGTGGGCTGAGAAAACAGCATCAAATTCTTCATGAGGTTTCATTTTGCCATCACTAAGTCTTTGAAAAATGTTATGCATGTTCTGTCTGGGAGCATTTTGTGATGTGTAACTTAGAGCCCCTTTACACATAGTGTGAATACGTACAACTCCAGGGCAACTCACAGTGGTACAGCATATATGAGCGCACCACAAAACATCGCGCCGACGGGCAGGCATGCATGATGTCGGTGTGACAGTTCATGCACGCTGGAACACAGTGCCAGCAGCTGTGCAATGTGCGCAGCTGCTGGCACTGTGTGAAGAAAGAAATACATGCTGCAACAGTTCCGTGCACACGGGAACACAGCAGCTTTTCACAACAGCTGCACAATGTGGATGAAAAAAAAATTACATGCAACCCACACGAATCAAACCCGCACCTTCCAAAAGCTTGGATTTCCAGTCAGAAATTTTACCACTGAGCTACCGTCGCTGGCCTGTGAAAGGTGCAGGAAACTGCCTGATATCAGAAAGGAGATGGAAGTATTTAAAAAAAAAAAAAAAAACACACACCATATAAAAACACTCAATGAGAGGGAAACTAGAAATTAGAAGAGGAAATGTATGTCATCAGCACATATGTCATTTTGAAGCTGAAGAAGGAAAACTGTTGTATGAAGTTTCGGGGAGGAGATGGGACCAGTGCTGTGTGGTGGTGAATGAGGAAATACAGAAACATATAAGGAGGAAAAAGTTAGTGCAAAAGAACTGAGATAGTCAAGGTGATAAAGAACGTGCACAGGGAAGTACAAGCGGATGCAGCATATGGTGATCATAGAGGTAGCACAGAGTACAATATTTTCGAGGCTATATCTCACACTGGAAGTAGTATAGTGGCTTATTGGTTAGCACTATTGTCTCAGAGGGAGAAGGTCCCAGGTTCAATTCCATCCTGGCCCTTTCTGTGTGATATCTGCATGTTGCCTTTGTGTTTGTGTGGGTTCTGTCCAGGTGATTCAGCTTACTCTCACTTCCAAAGATATTGAGGTTGGGTGAATTGGTCACTTTAGAGTGTGAAAGTGTTTTTCTGTCTATATGTGCCGGCCGCACTGGCAGCCTGCCTATAGTGTGCCCCGCCCCCCACCCAGTGACTGCTGGGATGGGTTCCAGCCACCTGTGACCCTTGGAGCTCAGCATCTGTATGTGTTGCTGTTCTCCTGGCATTGAAAACATTTTTGATTTCAGTCTGAGAGACTGGTAGCCCTACCGACTGGAAGAAAGGACTTGTTGTCCCAATATGGAAAGGAAAGGATGATCGGGACTGGGATAACAATAGGGGCATCACACTGCTGTATGTGATAGCGAGGATGCTTACAAGGATTATTCTTAATAGGATTCAGTTCCATCTCAGTGACAGCAATAGTCTGGCTTCACTATAGACCTCATTCTAGCCTTGTAGGTACACAGGAAATTTTGCTGAGTAAAATTTACTCTACTAGACTAGCATTTGATCCCAGTCTAAATAGAGTTAATTAAACTCTTTCATTGAGTGAATCAGCTTGACATTTGTTGCAGATTGAACGGTCAGCCCCATAAATATTGGTCCACCCTGCCTCCACTGTGCATGTGTCATGCTGGAGCCCAGCCACCCATGTGACACAGTCTCCAAAAGTGATCAAATGGATTAATGTGATTATTCACAGATGACAATGCAAAACCTCTTGAATCATTCTAAAGTCAGTTTTAAGCAGAAACAAGGCCGTTTTAAGCAGAAATGAGGCTTTAAACGGTGACGCATTGAAATGACCAAGGTGCAGTGAACGCAGCAGCTAACAGCATGTGCAGCCACGGTGCTCTGATCGCTTCCTCTGTCTGTTATTATGGAATAATGCTGAATTTATGCAGATAGGATTATCGTACAAAAGCTTCAGATATCTGTTGCTGAGAGAGTTGATGACTGGAGTGCAGTTTTAAGCAGAAACAAGGTGATTATCAGTGAACCGTGGCTGATGACGTAAGTACAGTGAAGGCAGGGCTGACATAGCACTGTTTGGTCTGTGACATCATCTGTTCAGTGCAAGTGGTGTTACTCCAATAACTTTATTTTACACTGTTTTGATTTGATTTAGCTCTGTGATAAAATACAATTCACTCTATTTGGACTGGGATCAAATGCTATCCCAGCAGAGTAAATTTTACTCAACATAATTTCCTGTGTATTCACAGAAAGCAAGCATAAATATTGGCTGTGTTTGTTTGCTGCATGTGTTGATTTTCTGGTGTTTGTAATCACACATCCATTGTCAGTCCACCTCATGTATCAGAGGATTCATTTGTATTATCATGTTATCATGGCTGTCAGACCCCGTCCACATGGTCGCAGTGTTTGTCAAAACATCATGGAGACACACTGATGCACAGCGCCTGTGATAGTGATATAACATCCAGAATGACAAGGTAATCGCACATCCATTTTCAGTCCACCACATGTATTAAAGGATTCATCTGCATTATCATGTTATCATGGCTGTGAGACACCATCTAGATGGACACAGTGCACGTCAGCACGTCACAGAGATGTGCTGACTCACTGTGACACATGTATTCGGTGTGATCGCACAATGTTCATGTTTAGTGCACATGATGATCGTGGGCCACAGACTTTACACATTGAACAGGATGCAGGGGGGAGTGGAAGTCTAGCTCATCGGGGACACAATCAGGCGGTGTTGATGTGATCAGACTGCTCTGAATGCTGGTGTGTTGCCCTTTTATATGCCAGTTCGAATGCCATTCAAGCAAGCATTCACACAGCAGTACAACCTCTGTACGAATATTGCCTAGTTCAAATTCAGCACGATAGTTGTTTGTGCTGGCCATGCCAATTTGGCATATTTCCCTAAATGCTACATGTATGCTTTCCGAGGAATTTTAATTTAGCTCAAATACAGTTCGACAGCAGCTCGTATGCAGTTCAACTGCAGATCTAATTGCATGACTGACGTTTGAATGTCCATTCCTACAACAATAAGAATGCAGTATGACTGACTCCATCACCATTCGGATGTTTTCCAGCATAAGCAACAGACGAATGTGCCACTGCTCTAGGAATGCTGTATGAGACATTTGAGTGCAGTTCGAATGCAGCACAAATTGCACAAATGTCATTCGAATGTCAATTCGTATGGTATTCATACAGTTCATGCTCTAGTGTGACAGGAACTCAGCCACATGGGGTGTGCACCCAGTACATTCTGAGTGCCGGTCCCAAGCCCAGATAAATGAGGGTTGCATCAGGAAGGCCATGCGGCGTAAAACAAGCCAACCCAACTATGCAGACTAAGAATCGAATTTCATACCAGATTGGTCGCGGCTCGTGTTAACAACGTCCGCCTCCGGTGCTGTTGCCCAGCGGGGTGCTGGTGGAAATTGGGCAACTGCTGGGCAAAGACGACAAAGAAGAGGAGGAGAACGTTTCCACAAACAGCGGGAGAAGAAGAAAACTAGAAGGGTGGAAATGAGAGTGGGGACTTTGAATGTTGGTAATATGACTGGTAAAGGGAGAGAGCTGGCTGATATGATGGAGAGGAGAAAGGTAGATATATAGTGTGTGCAAGAGACCAAGTGGAAAGGGAAGTAAGAGCAGGAGCATCGGCGGTGG
Source organism: Thalassophryne amazonica (assembly GCF_902500255.1). NCBI lineage: Eukaryota > Metazoa > Chordata > Actinopteri > Batrachoidiformes > Batrachoididae > Thalassophryne > Thalassophryne amazonica. The sequence goes on from NC_047115.1 coordinate 79,024,171, forward strand.
GTACAACTTGTTGTACCATGGTGAGGACAGGAAGAGAAATGGTGTTGGGGTCATTTTAAAGGAAGAGTATGTTAAAAGTGTGTTGGAGGTTAAACGAGTGTCTGATAGGGTGATGAGTGTGAAGTTGGAAATTAAAGGGGTGATGATGAAGATCATCAGTGAATATCCTCCACACGTAGGTTGTGAGATGAAGGAGAAAGAAGATTTCTGGAGTGTGTTAGATGAGGTGGTGGAGAGTGTGCCCAAGCATGAAAGAGGGGTGATAGGAGTGGACTTCAGTGGGCATGTTGGTGAAAGGAACAGAGGTGATGAGGAAGTAATGGGTAGATATGGTATCAAGGATAGAAATGGGGTAGGACAGATGGTAATTGGTTTTGCAAAAAGGATGGAAATGGCTGTGGTGAATACGTACTTTACGAAAAGGGAGAACCACACGGTAACATATAAGAATGGAGGAAGGTGCACACAGGTGGACTACATTCTTTATAGGAGATGTGAGCTGAAAGAAATCAGAGACTGTAAGGTGGTGACAGGAGAGAGTGTTGTCAGACAGCATAGGATTGTTGTTTGTAAGATGATGTTAGAGGTAAAGAAGAAGAAGAGAGTGAGAGCTCAACAAAGGATCAGATGGTGGAAGCTGAAGGAGGAAGACTGTTGTGTGAAATTTAGCAAGCAGGTGAGAGAAGCACTGGTTGGAGGGGAAGCAATTTTGGACAACTGGGAAAGTACTGCAGATGTGGTGAGGGAGACAGCTAGGACAGTACTGTGTATGACATGTGGACAGTGTAAAGAAGACAAGGAGACTTGGTGGTGGAATGAAGAGGTCCAGGAAAGCATAAGGAGAAAGAGGTTGGCGAAAAAGTTTTGGGATAGTTGAGAGATGAAGAAAGTAGACAGGAGTATAAGGAGATGTGGTGTAAGGTGAAAAGAGAAGTGGCAAAAGTGAAGGAAAAGGCATACTGCGAGCTGTACAAGAAATTGAATAGTAAGGAACGAGAAAAGGACTTGTACCGATTGGCCAGACAAAGGGACAGAGCTGGAAAGGATGTGCAGCAGGTTAGGGTGGTAAAAGATGCACATGGTAATGTGCTGACAAGTGAGGAGTGTGTGCTGAGAAGGTGGAGGGAATATTTTGAAGAGCTGATGAATAAAGAAAATAAGCGAGAGAAAAGGCTGGATGATGTGGTGAGAGTAAACCAGGAAGCACAAGAGATTAGTAAGGAAGAAGTGAGGGCTGCTATGAAGAGGATGAAGAGTGGAAAGGCAGTTGGTCCAGATGACATTCCACTGGAGGCATGGAAATGTCTAGGAGAGATGGCAGCAGAGTTTCTAACCAGATTGTTTAATAAAATCTTGGAAAGTGAGAGGATGCCTGAGGAGTGGAGATGAAGTGCGCTGCTTCCTATTTTCAAGAACAAGGGTGATGTGCAGAACTGCAGTAACTGCAGAGGCATAAAGTTGATCAGCCACAGCATGATGTTATGAGAAAGAGTAGTAGAAGCTAGGTTTAGAAAACAGGTGAAGATCTGTGAGCAGCAATATGGTTTCATGCCGAGAAAGAGCACTACAGATACAATGTTTGCTTTGAGAATACTGTTGGAGAAGTACAGAGAAGGCCAGAAAGAGTTACATTGTGCGTTTGTGGACTTAGAAAATGCTTATGATAGGGTGCCAAGAGAAGAGCTGTGGTATTGTATGAGGAAGTCTGGAGTGACAGAGAAGTATGTTAGGGTAGTGCAGGACATGTACAAGAATAGTGTGACAGCGGTGAGATGCGCAGTTGGAATGACAGACTCATTCAAGGTGGAGGTGGGATTACACCAAGGATCAACTCCGAGTCCTTTCTTGTTTGCAATGGTGATGGACAGGTTGACGGATGAGAACAGACAGGAGTCCCCATGGACTATTATGTTTGCAGATGACATTGTGATCTGTAGTGAGAGTAGAGAGCAAGTTGAGTCTAGTCTGGAGAGGAGGAGATATGCTTTGGAGAGAAGGGGAATGAAAGTCAGTAGAACAAAGACTGAGTACATGTTTGTGAATGGGGGGGAGCCCAGTGGAATAGTGCAATTGCAAGGAGTAGAAGTGGTGAAAGTAGATGAGTTTAAATATAAGATAAGATAATAAAAGTCTTTATCCATCCCTCAATAGGGAAATTTCAGTGTCACATCGCAGCATAGAACATTAGGAATAGAAGGGCTTGCAATAAAACAGACAAGTATCTCTTAAAAAACAAGAACTAAAAAAGCACTGAGTGCCGGGTAACGCTAAGGCTACAATTGTTCAGTTCAATGCTGCACTGCCGGGATGATATACACTGTCGGGATGTAAAAGTGATCAGATAAAGTGACTTCAGCATGAATTGTACGATAAGTTACTGTGATATTTACAACATGGACAGGTTAAAATACAGTAGGTAAAGTGACTTGAGTTTGCACGATAAGTTAAATTATTGCACCTAATGGTTACCACAGTACTAGCATTATTCATTGTACAGTCTGACAGTAGCTGGGAGAAACGATCTGCGGAATCTCTCCCTCACACAGTGAGGGTGGATGAGTCTGTCACTGAAACTGCTCTCCAGAGCAGACAGAACGTCCTGCAGGGGGTGACATTTGTGGTCCAGCATAGATTTAAGTTTAGCCAGGACCCTCCTGTCCCCCACCTCCTGCACAGAGTCCAGAGGACAGCCCAGGACATATTTGGGGTCAACTGTTCAAAGTAATGAAGAGTGTGGTAGAGAGGTGAAGAAGAGAGTGCAGGCTCGATTGATCTGCTGTGGTGACCCCTAACGGGAACAGCTGAAAGACAAAGAAGATGCTCCAGTGTGACAGGGGTATAACTCAGCCAAGGCATCCAAAGACAAACTCTTCTTGGAGCCTTGAATTAACTTTTTACATGTTTGATATGAGGATTGGATGCCGAGTTAGGCTCTGCTGTTGAGCCACTCTGAGCTGGGCCAGAGTTTGCTCAGACTCCTTGCCTTTGGCCAGCATCCATTTGGCAAGCTATTGACTGACACGTTTCAGCAGTATCGCATACAAATGAAGATACTCCAGCAAACAGTCTTTAAAACCAGTATTCATCAGCACTGAATTTCATCTATGGGTAAAGTTGCAGCATGGACTCCAATGTTTTTTTTTTTTTTCCTGGTATCTGCTTGAAATGATGGTTACATCATGTAGTCAGACTAGGTTTACAACAAATACATTGCGGCCACTCGTGAATTAAAGGAGTCCTGCATCCTTTCCACCTTGCCTTTAAGCAATTTGAATTATTACATTACATTAATTTAGCTGACACTTGTATCCATATTGACTTACAAGTTAAGTCACTCACTTAAGCTGCAATTCAAATGAGGACTTCACTGTACAAATTAATACTAAATTGTTTAAAGAAGACTTAAGTATACTGATAAATACCATATTTTCATACACACACAAACCACCAAGTAATCAAAAATGCACATAATACCAGAGGGTGATGCTAGAGATGTTAGGAGAGGAGGTTGTCTCAGAAGAGCAAGGTTTTTAAGACCTTCTTAAGGGCCCCTTCACACCTAACATGAAAGTGTATGGGAGAAGCAGAAATCGGCCAAAAATCCATGAACAAAAAATGAAACGGGGAACCGCGAAACTTTCCACCTACTGTCGGGAGGGACACACAGTTGGACAGGCATGCACAATACCATGGTGACAGTTTCATGCATGTTCATGTGCGTGCACACAAACACAGTGCAAGCACCTGGAAAGTGTGGGACACACACACACACACCAAAAATAAAAAAAATAAAAAACACAGTAATATGTAATATTTAATCTGTTTTATCGAGCAGACAATACAAGTGTGATCCTTCTGTTCCTTTATATATGACCCGTGAATGAAGAAGTGCGCTCTTATCATGTCCACATCTGCTGGCCCGGCGTGTCCAGCCGGCAGCACACTGAAGGACACCGCATCATGTGGACCACAGCTCACGTGTGTAACGTGACATTCAGATTATCAGCTGAGTGTACACATGATGAGATGGTCCTTTTTACCTGGCACAGCCTGCCCATGTGTCTGCTGACACTGTTGCTCCAGCACGTTGCAAATGCGATATATGTTTTTATGTATTTCCATGTGAGGACAGCAAGCACACACGCGTGCCTCATAGTGGAGAGTTGTAAGGTCCTGTCCTTCAAAACACGGTACGTGTTCTCCAGCTGTGACTTGCAGGTCCACAGATCTCAACAGCAGTAGCCCATGCCCACCTTTTTGATCAACACACAGATAAAAGTGTCACTCACTGTTTCTTTGTTCTGTGATTATTTATTTTAGTTATTTGTTATGTAATTATGTATGTAGTTATTGTAGTATTCATTTATATACTTGTCCTGGCTGTGTTCTCTGTGTTTTTAATTAACATGTCATGGCCACTGAGCTGTCATTTCCAGCTGTCAGTGAGTGGCTGGCCAGTGATCAGCTGAGAGGCATCTTGCCATGCTGTGTGCACTCAGACGTGGCTGGAGAGTCCCCATGTGATCTTGTCTGTACATAATTATCAGCATGTCATGCAAGTGTGCCCCTCTGCACGCCACATGTGTTGCGGGGGAGAGGGGGCACAAGACACATGTACGCCACATGTGTTGAGTGGGGAGCAACACACTGACACACTGCATGTGTTGGGGGGCACACTTGCTTGACATATGTGTTGCTTGATAACAACATATTGTTGTGGCACTTAGACAATAACTTAAAGAATTGGCACGGCCAGCACAAATGTAGAGAATAGCTGTGCATCAGTGTGTCTCTGTGATGCTTTGACGAACACTGCGACCATGTGGACAGAGTCTGACAGCCATGATAACATGATAATACAAATGAATGAGGTGGACTGACAATGGATGTGTGATTACATGCTCATCCTAAATGTTAATCCACAATAACAGGTGCTGCATCAGCGTCTCTCCGTGACGCATTTACACACACTGCAAGGGTCCAACAGTCATGATAACATGATAATACAGATGAAACATGAGGTGGATTGACAATGGATGTGTGATTACATGCCCATTCTGGATGTGATCACAGGCACTGCATCAGCGAGTCAGTGCATCTCAGAGCTGTTTGACTGGGCTGTCAATGTGACGCTAAGCATCACAGTGATATTCAGTATACTGCTGATGGTGTTGAACTCGTTCGCTTTCTTCAACTCCATGAAGAACATGCTAACAGATGGCCCAGCTGTTAGCTCCTACGATTTCAATCTGTTTTTTCCGATGCTGTTTAGATATTTATGCAGTATGCTCATGTCCGACTTGGTTTTTCTAATTGTGTTTTTAGCTTCCTGGTTTGTAACAAAAATACATATTGTGGACCGATTTTCATGGAAACCGGTCTGACATGTGAAAATATTAGACGGGTAATCAGCCAATCAGAGTGCACGTAATGTCACAGCCATATAATAAATCAACATACTGTCAAATCAATTCAAATCAATTTTATTTATATAGCGCCAAATCACAACAAACAGTTGCCCCAAGGCACCTTATATTGTAAGGCAAGGCGATACAATAATTACGGAAAAACCCCAACGGTCAAAACGACCCCCTGTGAGCAAGCACTTGGCAACAGTGGGAAAGAAAAACTCCCTTTTAACAGGAAGAAACCTCCAGCAGAACCAGGCTCAGGGAGGGGCAGTCTTCTGCTGGGACTGGTTGGGGCTGAGGGAGAGAACCAGGAAAAAGACATGCTGTGGAGGGGAGCAGAGATCAATCACTAATGATTAAATGCAGAGTGGTGCATACAGAGCAAAAAGAGAAAGAAACAGTGCATCATGGGAACCCCCCAGCAGTCTAAGTCTATAGCAGCATAACTAAGGCATGGTTCAGGGTCACCTGATCCAGCCCTAACTATAAGCTTTAGCAAAAAGGAAAGTTTTAAGCCTAATCTTAAAAGTAGAGAGGGTGTCTGTCTCCCTGATCTGAATTGGGAGCTGGTTCCACAGGAGAGGAGCCTGAAAGCTGAAGGCTCTGCCTCCCATTCTACTCTTACAAACCCTAGGAACTACAAGTAAGCCTGCAGTCTGAGAGCGAAGCGCTCTATTGGGGTGATATGGTACTATGAGGTCCCTAAGATAAGATGGGACCTGATTATTCAAAACCTTATAAGTAAGAAGAAGAATTTTAAATTCTATTCTAGAATTAACAGGAAGCCAATGAAGAGAGGCCAATATGGGTGAGATATGCTCTCTCCTTCTAGTCCCTGTTAGTACTCTAGCTGCAGCACTTTGAATTAACTGAAGGCTTTTCAGGGAACTTTTAGGACAACCTGATAATAATGAATTACAATAGTCCAGCCTAGAGGAAATAAATGCATGAATTAGTTTTTCAGCATCACTCTGAGACAAGACCTTTCTAATTTTAGAGATATTGCATAAATGCAAAAAAGCAGTCCTACATATTTGTTTAATATGCGCTTTGAATGACATATCCTGATCAAAAATGACTCCAAGATTTCTCACAGTATTACTAGAGGTCAGGGTAATGCCATCCAGAGTAAGGATCTGGTTAGACACCATGTTTCTAAGATTTGTGGGGCCAAGTACAATAACTTCAGGTTTATCTGAGTTTAAAAGCAGGAAATTAGAGGTCATCCATGTCTTTATGTCTGTAAGACAATCCTGCAGTTTAGCTAATTGGTGTGTGTGTAAATGTAAATGTTATTAAGAAATGATCAGACAGAAGTGAGTTTTCAGGGAATACTGTTAAGTCTTCACTTTCCATACCATAAGTCAGAACAAGATCTAAGATATGATTAAAGTGGTGGGTGGACTCATTTACATTTTGAGCAAAGCCAATTGAGTCTAATAATAGATTAAATGCAGTGTTATCTGACCTAAGCACTAAGTCAGACAAAAGGTCTGAAAATTCACAGAGAAACTCACAGTAACGACCAGGTGGACGATAGATAATAACAAATAAAACTGTTTTAACACTGGGACTTCCAATTTGGATGGACAAGACTAAGAGTCAAGCTTTCAAATGAATTAAAGCTCTGTCTGGGTTTTTGATTAACAGTTTTATCTGAGTTTAAAAGCAGGAAATTAGAGGTCATCCATGTCTTTATGTCTGAAAGACATTCCGGCAGTTTAGCTAATTGGTGTGTGTCCTCTGGCTTCATGGATAGATAAAGCTGGGTATCATCTGCGTAACAATGAAAATTTAAGCAATGCATCTAATAATACTGCCTAAGGGAAACATGTATAAAGTGAATAAAATTGGTCCTAGCACAGAACCTTGTGGAACTCCATAAATAACCTTAGTCCGTGAAGAAGACTCCCCATTTACATGAACAAATTGTAATCTATTAGATAAATATGATTCAAACCACTGCAGCGTAGTGCCTTTAATGCCTATGGCATGCTTTAATCTCTGTAATAAAATTTTATGGTCAACAGTATCAAAAGCAGCACTGAGGTCTAACAGAACAAGCACAGAGATGAGTCCACTGTCTGAGGCCATAAGAAGATCATTTGTAACCTTCACTAATGCTGTTTCTGTACTATGATGAATTCTAAAACCTGACTGAAACTCTTCAAATAGACCATTCCTCTGCAGATGATCAGTTAGCTGTTTTACAACTACCCTTTCAAGAATTTTTGAGAGAAAAGAAAGGTTGGAGATTGGCCTATAATTAGCTAAGATAGCTGGGTCAAGTGATGGCTTTTTAAGTAATGGTTTAATTACTGCCACCTTAAAAGCCTGTGGTACATAGCCAACTAATAAAGATAGATTGATCATATTTAAGATCGAAGCATTAATTAATGGTAGGGCTTCCTTGAGCAGCCTGGTAGGAATGGGGTCTAATAGACATGTTGATGGTTTGGAGGAAGTAACTAATGAAAATAACTCAGACAGAACAATCGGAGAGAAAGAGTCTAACCAAATACCGGCATCACTGAAAGCAGCCAAAGATAACGATACATGTTTGGGATGGTTATGAGTAATTTGTTCTCTAATAGTTAAAATTTTATTAGCAAAGAAAGTCATGAAGTCATTACTAGTTAAAGCTAAAGGAATACTCGGCTCAATAGAGCTCTGACTCTTTGTCAGCCTGGCTACAGCTGAAAAGAAACCTGGGGTTGTTCTTTTTTTCTTCAATTAGTGATGAGTAGTAAGATGTCCTAGCTTTACGGAGGGCTTTTTTATAAAGCAACAGACTCTTTTTCCAGGCTAAGTGAAGATCTTCTAAATTAATGAGATGCCATTTCCTCTCCAACTTACGGGTTATCTGCTTTAAGCTGCGAGTTTGTGAGTTATACCACGGAGTCAGGCACTTCTGATTTAAAGCTCTCTTTTTCAGAGGAGCTACAGCATCCAAAGTTGTCTTCAATGAGGATGTAAAACTATTGACGAGATACTCTATCTCACTTATAGAGTTTAGGTAGCTACTCTGCACTGTGTTGGTATATGGCATTAGAGAACATAATGAAGGAATCATATCCTTAAACCTAGTTACAGCGCTTTCTGAAAGACTTCTAGTGTAATGAAACTTATTCCCCACTGCTGGGTAGTCCATCAGAGTAAATGTAAATGTTATTAAGAAATGATCAGACAGAAGGAAGTTTTCAGGGAATACTGTTAAGTCTTCAATTTCCATACCATAAGTCAGAACAAGATCTACGATATGATTAAAGTGGTGGGTGGACTCATTTACATTTTGAGCAAAGCCAATTGAGTCTAATAATAGATTAAATGCAGTGTTGAGGCTGTCATTCTCAGCATCTGTGTGGATGTTAAAATCGCCCACTATAATTATCTTATCTGAGCTAAGCACTAAGTCAGACAAAAGGTCCGAAAATTCACAGAGAAACTCACAGTAACGACCAGGTGGACGATAGATAATAACAAATAAAACTGTTTTTTGGGACTTCCAATTTGGATGGACAAGACTAAGAGTCAAACTTTCAAATGAATTAAAGCTCTGTCTGGGTTTTTGATTAATTAATAAGCTGGAATGGAAGATTGCTGCTAATCCTCCGCCTCGGCCCGTGCTATGAGCATTCTGCCAGTTAGTGTGACTCGGGGGTGTTGACTCATTTAAACTAACATATTCATCCTGCTGTAACCAGGTTTCTGTAAGGCAGAATAAATCAATATGTTGATCAATTATTATATCATTTGCTAACAGGGACTTAGAAGAGAGAGACCTAATGTTTAATAGACCACATTTAACTGTTTTAGTCTGTGGTGCAGTTGAAGGTGCTATATTATTTTTTCTTTTTGAATTTTTATGCTTAAATAGATTTTTGCTGGTCATTGGTGGTCTGGGAGCAGGCACCGTCTCTACAGGGATGGGGTAATGAGGGGATGGCAGGGGGAGAGAAGCTGCAGAGAGGTGTGTAAGACTACAACTCTGCTTCCTGGTCCCAACCCTGGATAGTCACGGTTTGGAGGATTTAAGAAAATTGGCCAGATTTCTAGAAATGAGAGCTGCTCCATCCAAAGTGGGATGGATGCCCTCTCTCCTAACAAGACCAGGTTTTCCCCAGAAGCTTTGCCAATTATCTATGAAGCCCACCTCATTTTTTGGACACCACTCGGACAGCCAGCAATTCAAAGAGAACATGCGGCTAAACATGTCACTCCCGGTCCGATTGGGGAGGGGCCCAGAGAAAACTACAGAGTCCGACATTGTTTTTGCAAAGTTACACACTGATTCAATGTTAATTTTAGTGACCTCCGATTGGCGTAACCGGGTGTCATTACTGCCGATGTGAATTACAATCTTATCAAATTTACACTTAGCCTTAGCCAGCAGTTTCAAATTTCCTTCAATGTCACCTGCTCTGGCCCCCGGAAGACAATTGATTATGGTTGCTGGTGTCGCTAACTTCACATTTCTCAAAACAGAGTTGCCAATAACCAGAGTTTGATCCTCGGTGGGTGTGTCGCCGAGTGGGGAAAAATGGTTAGAAATGTGAATGGGTTGGCGTGTACACGGGGCTTCTGTTTAGAACTACGCTTCCTCCTCACAGTCACCCAGTCGGCCTGCTTTCCCGGCTGCTCGGGATCTGCTGGAAGGGAACTAACGTGGCTAAGCTACCTTGGTCCGCACCGACTACAGGGGCCTGGCTAGCTGTAGAATTTTCCACGGTGCGGAGCCGAGTCTCCAATTCCCCCAGTCTGGCCTCCAAAGCTATGAATAAGCTACACTTATTACAAGTACCATTACTGCTAAAGGAGGCCGAGGAATAACTAAACATTTCACACCCAGAGTAGAAAAGTGCAGGAGAGACAGGAGAAGCCGCCATGCTAAATCGGCTAAGAGCTAGTAGCTGCGCTAAGCTAGCGGATTCCTAAAAACACACAAAGTGAATAATGTGTAAATAATTTAGAGGTGATTCAGCAGAGGGAGTGCTTTAGTTAAGGCACGTGAAGATTACACTGTGAAACAAATCGTTATCTAGTTAACTAGATCAATCTAACTGCGCAGATTAAACAGCTAACAGATACAGAAAAACACCGCTGTGCTCCGGAACAGGAAGTGATACAATACCGCAGTGAGAGCCAACCACCAGTAGAGGCCCTTATATACTGTAATATATAAATGACGTTATTACCTGCAGAAGTGGCCTGTCCTCTGGATTTTCTTCTTGCATCTTTTCCAAGAGCCTTTGGACTTCATCCCCCACTTCAGCTTCCAGCTCTGGCTCAATGACAAAGCTCAGTGCAGCAGAAAGTGTACAGCCAAGAGAGTAAACATGCCCCTGCAGCCGAGGTAAGACAAGGAGATGACATGACTATCAACAGGAAACAACAGTAATTCTAAATGTAATTAATTAATCTAAAAGACACATTTTTTAAAAAAAAAGGTCTTGTGCTTTGTCCTGGTGATCAACTGCAAGCTTTTGGTTTAGTTTCTCCTTTTATGTCAAAGTAATGGAGTGCTGTCTTCAAGGTAGACAGCAAGTTAATCATCAGTTTGTTAGTTGTGTTTCCAAGGTTCTGCTGTAACTTTAGAACAATGATGTAAAGTCTGCATGGTCCCAAGGAGTACCTTGGGACCATGCAGGCACAATCAATTCATACATTGTTTCAAGATTGTTCCAAAAGAAAAATGCCACCTGTGGAGATAAAATTCTGCTCCAGAAGCCTTGGTTGAGTTTCTCTCACTCACTCATCTTCAACCACTTACTCAAAGTAAGGGACATGGGTGGTGGAGGTGGGCTGGAGCCTATCCCAGCACTCTTAGAGCATGAGGGAGGGTACATCCTGGACAGGAAGCCAGCGTGTCACAGGGCCACATATAGATAGACAAACACATACACACCCACACGCACACCTATGGACAATTTAAAGCTTCCAAACCACCTAACCTGCACGTCTTTGTAAGTGGGAGGAAGCCAGAGCACCAAGAGGGAAGACACACAAACACGGGGAGAACATGGAACCTCCACACAGAAAGGCCACAGATGGGAATCAATCCCATGAGCTTCTTGCTGGGATGAAACAGTTCTAACCGCTAATCCACTGTGCTGCCTGGTTGAGTTTTCGTACAAGTACCTCTGCCAACGAAGTTGGAGGAGGTTACAATTTTGACCCAATTCATATGTCATTATGAATTTTTTACTGAAGATTCATATCCTGACAGGCAAGAAGTGGTTCAGTTTTCAAGCTCAAAGGTCAAAGTCAGAAAAAATCTTGGAAAACTGGAAAAATGTTCAAAAAGTCATAACTCTGTCAAAAATGATCAAATTCCTTTCAGATTTGACAATATTATGTAGGATTGCATCATTTATTGACTGACAAAATTTTGTTCCAGATAATGGAAGATGTGGGTATTTAAATTTTACACTGAAAATCCAATTTAATGTATATTTTACATTATATCTTAATCAAATATGCCTCAATCCCTGTCATATTTGAAAGTGAGGTGCAGACTGTCACTCCCTATTGCCTGACAAAGTTTGATCCTGATCTGATCCGGACTGTTGATTTTGTTTTTAATATTAATAAATCCAATTGGTGTACATTTTGCTTTATTTCTCAATCAAAAGTGCCTCAGTCACTCTCATCTTTCTGTTATGGATTTACTTACACCACCAAATTTGGATGGAGGTTCCAATTTTATGCCTGTTTGTCTATCTTCCAGTTATCAGTCAGAAACCAAGTGCCAAAAAGCAATAACAAATTGTGCATAGCAAAGATGACATATGTTCTGTCAAAATTTTCTTATGCAGGGAGCTGAGGTGGAGGCTGTGGATTGCTTGAAGTACCTTGGGCTGTGGATGGACAGCAAACTGGAATGGACAACCCACACCAACCACCTGTACAGGAAGGGACACAGCAGGCTGTACTTTCCGAGGAGGCTGCTCTCATTTAAAATCTGGATGTTTAACCAGTCTGTAGTAGCCAGCATCCTCTTTTACACCTTATTTACATGCCACCCATGGGATTCAAACCTGTAATTTCCAAAAGCTCTGATTGCCAGCCAGAAACTTTACCACTAAGCTACCATCTCTGTCCTGTAAAAGGTGTGAGAAAATGCCTGATATCAAGCAGGACATGGACGTATTTAACCAAAAATAAAAGCACACACCATATAAAAACACCACATTTTATTGAAATCCTCTCATCAAGCGGGCAGTACAAGTATGATCCGTCTGTTCCTCTGTAGATGTCCTATGGTCACAGATGTACAGTCATGAAATAACAAGAATAATGAAGCAGGGTGGTCTTATCATGTCCACATCTGCTGGCGGCATGTCCAGCCAGCCCTGCACACATGTGAGCTGTCAGTGAGTCTCTGATCAGCAGCTGACAGGCACCTCGCTGTGCTGTGCACTCTGACCTGCCTGTCCAGCCCCCATGTGATCATGTCTGTGCAGCATATATATCAGCATTTTATGCAACTGTGCTCCCCCCTGGCATACCGGATGTGTTGGGGGAGCAGGAGAGGTGGCAAGAGCCACACGTATGCCACATGTGTTCGGGGGGGGACGGAGGTGGGGTGACACACGCACACACATGCGATACACAGGCAGACCCAGCCCACTCTCAAGTTTTTTTTTTTTTTTTGTCGTGCACCCGTCTCAAAATGATTCAAATTTTCGTGACAGGTTTTTTTTTTAACTCACTATTACTAACCCTACTCCTACCCCTGTTTTCATGCTAACAGCACAAATGGCCACACATTTTCTAAGTGCCAAGTGAACGGTGTAGATATTCGTGTGTGTCACTTGGAATTTGTCTGACACCTGCTGTGTCTTTCAGCCGCTAGTGTGCGCAAAATAGTTGTAGTTGTCGCAACAGGTGTATGAGGCATTGGAGGCAGCTACGATTTTACACATGCGCAATTCATGCGCAATTGGACCACACACACACACACACACACATATATATATATATATATATATATATACACACACACACACACACAAAACCCCAATTCCAATGAAGTTGGGATGTTATGTAAACTGAGGACACTAATTGTTGAAGTTTTGTCGGTGGAATTCTTTCCCATTCTTGCTTGATGTACGACTTCAGTTGTTCAACAGTCTGGGGTCTCCGTTGTCGTATTTTGTGCTTCATAATGTGCCACACATTTTTAATGGGTGACAGGTCTGGACTGCAGGCAGGCCAGTCTAGTACCTGCACTCGTTTACTATGAAGCCACACTGTTATAACACTTGTAGAATGTCGCTTGGCATTGTCTTGATGAAATAACCAGTGACATCCCTGAAAAAGACGTTGCTTGGATGGCAGCATGTGTTGCTCTAAAACCTAGCTGTACCTTTCAGCATTGATGGTCCATCACAGATATGTAAGTTGCCCATGCCATGGGCACTAACGTACCCCCATACCATCACAGATGCTGGCTTTTGAACTTTGTGCTGGTAACAATCTGGATGGTCTTTTTCCTCTTTTGTCCGGAGGACACGATGTCCATGATTTCCAAAAACAATTTCAAATGTGGACTCATCAAATCACAGCACACTTTTCCACTTTGCATCTGTTCATTTCAAATGAGCTCAGGCCCAGAGAAGGCAGCGGCATTTCTGGATGTTGTTGATGTATGGCTTTCGCGTTGCATGGTAGAGTTTTAACTTGCACTTGTAGATGTAGCGATGAACTGTGTTAACTGACAATGGTTTTCTGAAGTCTTCCTGAGCCCACCTGGTAAGATCCTTTACACAATGATGTCGGTTTGTAATGCAGTGCCACCTGAGCAATCGAAGGTCATGGACATTCAATGTTGTTTTTCAGGCCTTGTCGCTTACATGTAGAAAGTTCTCCAGATTCTCTGAATCTTCTGATTATATTATGGACTGTAGATGATGGAATCCCTAAATTTATTGCAAGTCAACGTTGAGAAACATTGTTATTAAACTGTTGGACTATTTTTTTATGCGTCTTTGCTTGTGAACGGCTGAGTCTTTTGGGGATGCTCCTTTTGTACCCAATCATGACACTCATATGTTTCCAATTAGGTGTTCCTTGAGCATTCATCAGCTTTCCCAGTCTTTTGTTGCCCCATCCCAACTTTTTTGAAATGTGTTGCAGGCATCCATTTCAAAATGAGCACATATTTGCACAAAAGCAATAAAGTCTATCAGTTTGAACATTAAATATCTTGTCGTTGTGGCGTATTAAATTGAATATAGGTTGAAGAGGATTTGCAAATCATTGTATTCTGTTTTTATTTACATTTTACACAATGCCCCAACTTCATTGGAATTGGGGTTGTATATAATGTTTTGATTATCAACAATTTAGGAAACACAATTTATTCTGAATTGTGGAAGCATTTGTCTGCTCCAATATATGCTGTTGACAGAACAGTGACCCCACTGTCAACATTTCCACTGAGAAATTCAGAATCTTTAGAAGCTAAATTTCACATCACATCAGATCCAGTTCAACATCATCACAAAACTCCACATTCAGGATTCATAATAAAAATTATAAAATGATTCGAGGTGACAAAGATGTATGAGGAATTATGTAAATATTCATTAGTGCAACAACTAATTTCCAGTCAACCTTCATGATTATCAGCTCCATGTTTCTTCAGAGAGATCATTTTGTGTCCATCAATAACTGGATTAATATGACATGTATTGTATTCCTGATGACCACATCAAGTGAGTTTTTAATCACATTTCATGGTTATTGGTGAGCAGATTTTATTTTATTTTATATTTATTTAACAGTAGCAACTAGGAAAAAAATGATTTTGTTAAAAATAAGTAACAAATTAGTTTTAGACAAGACAAACACAACAACACCCTCTCTCTAGTGTGAGAGGTTGAAGGCTGAAGATAGGAAACTTAATGACAAGAATACTATAATGAATGCATATATATTCAGATCCAGGAGATGTTAGAAGATATGAAGCCTTGTCAGGTGGTAGATAAAGGTTAAGCGACTGAATGAATATATCTTAGAAACAATTAATGGAACTGTTGTGATGCCACAAGAACCTTGGCAACTTCAAGTAAATATTTATTAAGACTGAAAGACTTCAGTGAAGTGTACAATGGGAAAATTTTCATAGCAAAGAACAGAAAAACAAGGACAATTCTTCAAGGATGCTGCCCAAAAGCAAATTAACATGAATATGATGTTACACTGAGTTTCTCCAGAGGTTTTGTGTGAAGGTTGTTTTTTTTTTATGTTTCATGCTGTTAAAAACTTTTTTTTTAAAGTATATATCATGAAATATGAATCAATGGCATTCATGAATATGTACAGCAGGTAGCTTGGCCTGACAACATGTAGACCTGGGTTTGACTCTTCTTCATGCTCCCTGTATGTGTCTTTAGAAAATAAACTTAATCTACAGCATCTCAGTGCACCCAGCTGTAAGTGGGTACCAGCCTTGACTGGGGAAGTAATCTGTGTCAGACTGGAGTCTTGTCAAGGGGGGAGGGGACGCGATGGAATCCAAAGATAAGGATGGACACCAGTGGGCCTCAGGACCTACATATAAATTGCCACTGACTACAATATATTCGATGTTTAACAGCCCATACTGATGCCATCCTTTTTATTGAGACACATACGGGAATTCCTCTCACATTCTCAGGAATATATACGAGGTCTGTTAGAAAAGTAGCCGACCTTTTTATTTTTTGCAAAAACCTGATGGATTTGAATCACGTGTGCTTGCATGAGCAAACCTTGAACCTTCGTGCGCATGCGTGAATTTTTTCGATTGCGTCATTTGCTGGTAAGCAGCCTTTGTGTGAGGATGGGTGTAGTCTCTCATCGGATTTTCTTTGCAAGGAAATGGCAGAACGACTGGAGCAGCACGAAGCTGGAAACCATTCAGATTATTTCGGTGACGATCCTATGGGCATCACACGGATTAAGGAGCGGTACAACCAGTTTAAAGATGTCCGCACAACGGTGGAGAGCAAGCCACACTCGGGGTGGCCATCAACATGCTGAAATGACCAAATAATTTCCAAAGTGAACGCTGTGGTGATGCGGGACTGTCGCGTGACTATCCAAAAAAATTGCAGAAGAGGTGGACATCAGCACTTTTTCAGTACATTCCATTGTGAACATTTGGGCATGAAATGAGTTGCAGCAAAATTTGTGCCGATGGCTTCAGCATAAAGCTGATGGCGGAGCAAAAGCACCTTCATGTTGAAGCCTCACAGGACATGTTGTGACATGCCCACCTCTTCCACAATTTCTCGGATAGTCACACGACTGAAAAGCCACCAAAAGCCGTCTGAATAATCCAAATGGTTTCCACCTGGCTGTCGCCCAGTTTCTGGAAAAATTTGATGCGGTCGCGCTGCTCTAGTCATTCCACCATTTCCTTGCAAAGAAAAATCCCGACGAGAGACTACACCCATCCTCACACAATGGCTGCTTACCAGCAAATGACGCAATTGACAGGTGTGAAAAAATTCACGCATGCGCACGAAGGTTCAAGGTTGGCTCATGCAAGCACACATGATTCAAATCCATCAGGTTTTTGCAAAAAATAAAAAGGTCGGATACTTTTCTAACAGACCTCGTAAATATATATATATATATATATATATATATATATATATATATATATATATATATATATATATATATATAGTCAAAGGAATTGTCTGCAGATTGTCTTGAGGCACAAATCTGGGGAAGGGTACAGAAGCATTTCTGCTGCTATGAAGGTCCCAATGAGCACAGTTCAAGTTCAGGGCCACCAGGGCTCTTCCTTGAGCTGGATCCACATCTAAGCGATCGGGGGAGATGGGCCATATACAGGGAGGTGACCAAGAACTCAATGGTCACTCTGTCAGAGCTCCAGCATTCCTTCGTGGAGATAGGAGAACCATCCAGAAGGACAACCATCTCTACCACAATCCACCAATCAGGCCTGTATAGTGGAGTGACCAGACAGAAGCCACTCCTTAGCAAAAGGCACATGGCAGCCCACATGGAATTTGTCAAAAGGCAGCCGAAGGACTCTCAAACCATGAGAAACAAAACTATCTGGTCTGGTAAAACAAAGATTGAACTCTTTAGCATGAATGCCAGGTGTTATGTTTGGAGGAAACCAGGCACCGCTCATCACCTAGCCAGTACCATCCATACAGTGAAATGTGGTGGTGCCAGCATCATGCAATGGGGATATTTTGCAGCGGTAAGAAATGGGAGACTAGTTAAGATTGTGGGAAAGATGAATGCAGCAATGTACAGAAAGATCCTGGTTGAAAACCTGCTGCAGAGTGCTCTTGACCTCACACTGGGGCAACAGTTCATCTTTCAGCAGGACAGTGACCCTAAGCACACAGTCAAGACAGCAAAGGAGTACATATACAGAGATAGGACAACTCTGTGAATGTCCTTGAATGGCACAGCCGGAGCCCAGACCTAAGTCCAATTGAACATCTCTGGAGAGATTTGAAAATGGCTGTGCACCAACGCTCCCCTTCCAGCCTGATGGAGCTTTAGAGGTGCTGAAAAGATGATTGGGCAAAACTGCCCAAAGATAGGTCCACCAAGCTAGTACCAGGGTATTCAAGAAGTCTTGAAGCTGCAATTGCTGCCAAATGTGTATCAACAATGTACAAATGTGTGAATAATTGTGTACATGCAATTTCTTAGTTTTATTTATGTATTTATTTATTATTATTATTATTATTATTATTATTATTATTATTATTAACACATTTGCAAAAACAAACAGACAAAAACAAACAAACAAACTTTAAAAATAAACTTTTTTCATGTTGCCATTATGGGGTGTTGTGAGTAGAATTTTGAGGAAAAAAAATGTATATACTCCATTTTGGAATAAGGCTGCAACATAAGAAAATGCAGAAAAAGCGAAGCACTGTAAATACTTTCCGGATGCACTGTATATAGCCACACTTTTAATTTAAGTTTGATGATTATTCTGCCTTTGTTGGACATAAATCAACGTCAGTGTTGTCTTATGGTGTAACAGAAAATTTGGCATGAATTTTCATCAACTATAATATATTTATTTTGGTTATAATAGACTCGGCATATATTGTCACCTTCAACAATTTATATGCGGTGATAATACATGCCATATGACAAGAGTGAACATGGATGCTCTGCTGTGTTTCTTTCCTTATAAAACACATTTTTCAATGGAGGTTTCCTTGCATACAAAGCAGTCATTAAAGGTAATTATAATACTCAAATACTCGATTGCTAGTAACGCTTGTTCACTTTTTTTTTTAACAACCACATTCTTATTCAACCATATCTGAGTATCATCCATCTATCACACCTTTAGATCTGATGCCAGAAGACTGCCATTAGCATGGCATCCCTCAACAACTTCAGAAAGATTTGCATAACTGTGACTGTTTGATATAATAACAGCACAACAAGCACAACATAAGTACTTGTCAGAAAAATAAGATGTGTCATTATTGGCAAACAGTACAGAAAGGGCTCATGTAAAACCTCACCTCAAATGTGGTGCCTGTGTTGTCAAATTCAGGTGGCACAAAGGAGCCTTCTGGATCATCTGAAAAAAAAAAAAAATAATAATAATAATAATCACCATAAAATGTGAACTGGTGATATCTACATATTCTTCATTGCCATAAGAAAGCAAAGCATTTGCTGTTTTCTGTGAAAGCCCATAAAACTCTTGGAGCTACATTGTATGGTGAGGATGCTTCTGAGATATGGAAACTGAACTACCCGTTCAAGTGGTGTGTTTGAGATAATAATATTGAAATCTGGGAGGGTTGATGTTGGGGCTACCTATGCAAGTATTTTGGTCTTCCTGACTTCAAGCTTGTCCTGTTGGTGTTCCAACAGGACAAGCTGTTTTGAGGTGACACTGAAGAATTTGGAGGTAGCCCTCCTTCTTCATTATTCAATCCACTTTTTGCAATGCACCGGTACCAATGGCAGCAAAATAGCCCCCGAGCTTGATGCTTCCACCACCATCCTTTACAGCTGGTGCAATGATCTTAGGTTTGAAAGAGTCATCTTTACTCCTCCAAACATTGTTATTGTGGCCAATTGTAGCTCAGTCTTTGTCTTGTCTGACCAGCAGACATTGTTCAGAAGGCATTTGGCATGTCCATGTGAGCAGATGCAAATTTCTGTTTAGGTTTTGGAGGAAGAGCTTCATTCTTGGTTGACACCATCTGAGTCCACGGTGATGTAAAACTCACTTCACTGTGGACAGTGACACTGGTGATCCAGCAGTTTCCAGGCCTGAGCCTTGGTGGTTCCTGAGTTGTTTCTGAAAATCTTAACCAATTTCTTATCACCTAAGGGTGACAGTTCAACCCAAACTCATGCCATTTTGTGATGGCATCACGAAAAGTAAATTGATCTATGGTTTGTGATACTGTCAGGAAAAGCACCTCATTTTTGTCACAGGAGCACAAATTCCTTTTGTGATGGGACCACAAAATGTGGGGTGATGGGGGGGGGGGGGTTCTGAGGGGCAGGGGTTATGGTTAGACTTGGGGAATGGGTAGGGTTGGAAAAAGTAAAATAAAAACACTGCGTCATGAAAATGTGACACATTTTGTGATGGAAGCATGAAAAAAATGTGTGAGACTTTGCTGGACAACTTGGGTCTTCTTCCACACCTCAGTAAAGTGGTGACACATCCAATTAACTTGTATTTACAACTGGTTGAACTGACAATCTTGAAAATGCAGTTGTTTAGAAATGGCTCCAAGAGACCTTCCCAACTTGTGTAAATCTACAGTGTTTCTTCGTAGATCTTTAATGAGTTCCTTGGACTTCTCCATTGTTCTGAGTATTGGTCAGTCCAATGAGTTCTGTCAAACACATCCTTTTTGTGCTGGCAAAGAACAGTTACCAGTTGTATTTAATTATGATCACTAACGAGGAGTTAAAAGACCTTGGCCTTGTCACATTAAATGATGCCGTGCAACTTTCAGTGGCCGAGATAAGTAAATGTCTCAACAAGGAAGGAGGAGGATGATGCGATGTGCAATCCAATAAGGATGTAGATCCAGCTATGCTGTAGTGACCTTGAGTGGTAAAAAACAACAGTGGAGTGTGGACTGTGGATCCTGCATCAGCAATAATATTTTTGAGATGCCCTTTGGGTGGGGTCACTCAGCTAGACATCAGCACGTCACGGAGACATGGCCTTTCCAGCAAGTCCCAGAGCACGTCCATTGGATACCTAGGACAGGAGAACAGTGGAGTTGATTCTGCAAGGACATCAACTGGCAAATGGCTGAGTGCATTGTTCACACTCCACTTTTCTTTTTTTCCTCCATGAAGCCACACTAGCCTTGTTTTATTAGTATTGTTATTTATTATATATTATTTATATGTCTATTTGATGATTTACTTTATTATTAGGGGGGAAGGAGCCTGAGCTTGTGTGGCAGGTTGAGAGATACTGACTAGAAATACTCGGGCTCACCTCCACACAGAGCTTGGGCTCTGGTACCCAACTCCTGGAGAGGGGCTGGATGCTCCACTTTTCTGGCATTGCCCAAGGGGAGAGGCGGAGAGCTGGGGTCGCATTGCTTATTGCTCCCCAGCTCAGTCACCATGTGTTGGAGTTCACTCCGGTGAACGAGAGGGTCGCGTCCCTACAATTTCGGGTCGAGGACAGGTCTCTCACTGTTGTCTCGGCCTACGGGCCGAGTGGCAGTGCAGAGTACCCGACCTTCTTGGAGTCCCTGGGAGGGGTATTAGATAGCACTCCGACTGGGGACTCCATTGTTCTCCTGGGGGATTTCAATGCCCACGTGGGCGGCGACAGTGAGACCTGGAGGGGGGTGATTAATTTGTCCCCCAGCAAGCTCCACTTCTTGTTTCAATTATCAACCTCCAAAGCAACAGTATAGTACTTGTAATTTTTCTCCATGAATTCCAGGTCATTCCAGCATCATTTTAGCAACTCCTTCTTGTAACATTGGTCATATTTGCAGACATTTCAGATAGAAATTCCCATGTTTGGTCCATGATCGAAATGTAATCAGCATGCTCACTGCAAAAAACTAAAACAGCACCCATGTATTTCCTTTTAACCAAGGAAATACGGTGCCCACTTTCCTCGAAATGGGGAGTGTCAGTGTTGAACTTAATTTCATACCTCCTTAATTTCATCCAGACTACTCTGTCCGGTACACACAAGGGGTTTTTAATGGAAATGCATTGTGATTAATGCAACAATTTGTCCGATGTGAGTGAAAATCTGTTATACAAAAGCCTTTATATACAGTGTTTATTACATGGAAAACCAGTGGTGGGCACAATTCAGCTAATCCAATAGCAGATAATTATCGAAGCTAATGTTTTTGCTATTGGATTAGCTTTTCAGATAAATTTTTAAACCATCATCGGACCCATTATCTTCCGATAAATTTAGTTCAGATAACTTTAGTCCGACAACATTTTTTTTTTTTTTGCTGGTAAAGTTTAACACATAAAAACATGTGTAAACCCTAAAATCAAACATTTTAGTCCATTTGTTGTGTGTTTATCACCACGGATCAGATTGGCTGCCTGTCACTTGCTGATGACCATCATTAAGTGTAAAATGTGATTGGCCGGTCGATGCAGGGAGCATTGTGGATAGTGTAATTGAGGTTCACTTTGGACGTTACAGTGACTTGTCCACTCGACACAAAAACAAAACATACTAATTTTAACATTATTTTATTTTATTTCTTTGTGGCTGTAATTTAACTGCCAAGACTCGGTGGGGAGAGGAGCTCTCATGGCACAGCTGTGTGTACAGAGGGTGGGACTATTCTTCACGTTTTGAAATTGTTTTGCATTTAAAAAAAAGGACACTTTATGTGGATTATTTATTCAGATGAATCCCACTGAAACTAACAGGTAAGAATTTATATTTACTACATGTATTTTACCCTGCCAATCAATACAGTAATGGATGTATTTCAGTTGTTTAAGCCGCAGGGTTCAAAGCATGTGAAAAAAGCAGCAGCTTTTAGCTCGTAAAATACCAAGATAAACTGACTTCTAATACTTTTACTGCTTTTGAAAGATGATGACAGTGTTTGGAATTTTATTTTTTTTATTAATTCTTTTTTCGTGTGTTTGTGTTTGTGATCCTTGAATTTACCCAGCAGTTCTTGCTGCAGTTAAAGTGAAACTGGTTTATCAGAAGCTGACAATGTAATCTGACTGTGGCCTTGTCCAAATCAATACTAATAGTTATCGGTTATCGGTAATAAAGATAACTTTTTTTAGCAGTTTATCGGTTTATCGTTATAAAAACTTTTCAGTTATCTGATTAATGGTTATCGAAGCTAACGTTTTGGTTAGCTGTGCCCACCACTGTGGAAAACCATACAAAAGCATTGGGACTTTTGCTTCTGTCCAGTGAGTGCAAATATCCGGTTTATACGATGACGGTTTATGAGAGTTTTACTGTATTATTAAAGGTGCCATATTGTGCAAAACAATTTTCATCAATTTTTATATTTTCATGCTTAATACCAAGAAAGTCCCATAGCTAGACATTCCACTGCAGTAAATATAATTTACACTTAATTTAAACATAAGATCATTTTAGACTTCTGTGACATATGTAAGACAAATACTTTCACACTTCCAAAATGCTATAATTTCATGTCATACAATAAAAAGAAACCCTCACCCCCACCCCACAACTTCAAGTCTGAGAGCATGTAGTCCACCACACTATGGAACAGTGTTGGGTTTCAGATGGCAAATATCCAGACAGACATCCTGTCCATCACTATCTCTCAAAAATAACCATCCATGTGCCACAACCAGATGAAAAGTGGACATCCCCTAGGCCTTCTCCAGCCACTGAGGTGCTCAACATGGAGGCACCTGCGTTTTGGATCGTAACCTGAGAAATGCATCATAACACCAATATGTAGTTTCTTCACAATGCAAGTGACACTCCAAGTGTCTGAGTCTCCTTATATAACCATTCATTTGACAGAAAGTCATTGCATTTTGTACTCAGCAATTATCAAGAAAGACCAAGTACATAAGACAGCTAGTCATTGAATTAGGTCACTGGTTAGCATTACTGAGTCACATACAATAAGAAAGTAAGCACAATGACCCTAATGACTTAATCCTTCATTCTCCTACAACAATGTTGGTGTAGCCAAAATCCTCTGTCCAGTGACCTAATGAGCCAATAAGTTATTCCAAGACATCCCTTGATCTCAATGGCTAAGGGCCAGCAACATGAATGTCACTGCCAAGATAAAGGAATGCCCATCTAAGTTTGAGACTTTCACTACATACAGAAACTGAGGCTCAGGCCAACAATTCAGTGAAAACTTAGATTTTACTCATGATCTGGAACAATGATAAACCCAGATGCTCCTGCATTGTTGTGGTACTACCATGGCAAGCAAGGTATGCCTTGCAGATTTTGCATTGCACTTTTTTCTCTTTAATTTGGTTAAAATGTTCCCAAATTGTTGAGCTTCATTGCCAGCTAGCCATGATATTGTTTTGGCATAACTTTTCTGGTGACATCACAGCTGACCCAGATCTCCACTACTGAGTATGTTCGTCAAGGACAGAAAGGCAGCGGAACATACAGCAGCAGCTTTGAGAGAAAAACAAAGCTTAAAAAATAAACGATGACCATTGATTATTAAATTAGTCACTGACAATTTCGATAGTCTACGTAATCATGACTAATCGTGGCAGCCCTAATTTGAAACAACATGCTATTATCAAATTCTGTGGACATTGATTAGGGCCCATTCACACATAGTATGAATAAGTACAAATCAGGGCGAATCATGGTGGAACAGCTCATATGAACAAATAACGAAAACAGGCGTGAACAAACCCGCTGCGACAGTGTCGCGCACGCGACCATGTAGTGCAAGCAGGAACACATTGCAAGCAGCTGGGATGTGGTGCACCAATCCTGCCGCTAAAATAAAAACCAGCTCTGTAATTAGTGAACATCACTGGGTATCACTGGGTTGATATCAATGATATAAATAATAAATAAAATACACAACCCCATGGTTAAATAACCGTTGGTTGATTAAAAAATAAATTACACTCATGGGATTCAAATCTGCAATTTACAAAGCTCTGATTACCAGATGGAATCTTTACCACTGTGCTGCAATGACTGTCTTATAACAGGAGCGTGAAATGGCTACAATCAACAAGCAGATAAATGTATTTTTAAAATAAGAGAGAAAAGCACCATGATAACTGACCAATCTGCATTTGTTAGGGTGCATTTCTGCTGATACATGACTGAAAGTGGAGTATTTGTCACACTGTTGGCTTGTCATATAGTCCTGCACCACTCACAGGACATGTTGGCCAGACACACATGCGGGCCCGGCCCAACCCGCGTGCCCTGTCAGACAGACGTGACATTCAGATTGCCTGCTGAGTGTCCACATGAACTGGCGGTCCATTTCTCCAGCCTGTTGCAAAAGCGATATATGTTTTTATGTATTTCCACGTGAGGACATCAAGCACAAACACGCACGTGTCCGTCAAAAAAAGGTGTGTGTTCTGCAGCTGTGAAGGTCCACGACCAGAGATGTTTCAACAGCTGTTGGCAGCCAGCCACACCCCCGTCCATTCAGCGAACAGACCAAGGTTCACTCTGTGATCAGATGAGAGGTGCCTCACCTGTGGGGGGGTAGGGGGGGGGACCACATGCACACCATGTGTTGGGTGAGTGCGCAAAACACAAGCACATGTATTGTGGGGGGAGCCGACACACTGGCACGCCACATGTGTACTTAGCAACTTCACAGTCATGGGGGTACTTAATCAAATTTCACTGCCAGCTCGAAACTAATTGTCTGCTAACTGTTTTTGTGCTGACAGCGTGAATGGCCGCATATTTCCTAAAAGCCAAGCAAACGGTGTAGATGTTCGTGTGTGTCACCTGGAATCTGGCTGATATCTGTTGCGAGAGGGAACGAATGGGCTCTCACATGGCACACGCTGTCTTTCAGCTGCTGGTGTGTGCAAATAGTTGTAGTAACAGGTGTACGAGGCGTTGGAGGCAGCTACGATTTTGCATATATTGTATATGATTCTTGCTTCATGCACAATTCATGCACAATTCGACCGCATTCGTACTATGTGTGAAGGGGTCTTTAGTAAATGAGTGTTACCATATTTATTTCCTCATGAATGACAAAATTTAATGACAATTCTGTTAAAGTGCGCTTCATGCTGTTGAAAATTACACTGTTGGGAATAGAAAACACTGACACTGTTAAATATTTAACTGTTAGTACAATGTTAACTCTGGAAGTTGTGGAGTCAAATAAACATGGAAAAAGAGCAGTTTTTTTGGGGTGATGGGGTGGGGGTGGGGTGGTTGGTGGTTGTGGTATTGTTTGACTCCTGTGAGTTAAATGTACAGGTATACTCATAAATGTGAAAGGAAAAAGGATGCTGTCTGTGTGCATGTGCATGTAAGCAGCAGATTGAGAGCATGCGAGTTGAAAGCTGCCTGACTAAGTAAGCCATTGCCACAACAACCACCTTCCTGGCAGCTCAAACACTGCAGATCGAATCAGTGTTTTTCAGTTTCTGTCATTGGGAGATCAAGCACTGATTACATGTGTGTGTGTGTGTGTGTGTGTGTGTGTGTGTGTGTGTGTGTGTGTGTGTGTGTGTGTGTGTGTGTGTGTGTGTGTGTGTGTGTGTGTGTGTGTGTGTGTGTTAAAATGATGCACTAGAGTTTGTGTGCATGTGACAGTTATGTGACAGAATGAAAGAAAAGAGGGATGAAGGTAAACAGTAAATCTGAGAAAAGAATGACCGGTTGACCGGTGAGGCAACTAAAAGTAGTCAGCTATAAGCAGGCGGCATGCTGGCAGCTAGCAGCTTAGCATAAGTAACAGGACCGAGCTTATTAACCATTATGGGGCCAAAAAAGAGTGGCACAGAGACATCAGAGTCAAACATAAGATCAGTCCCTTTAAGCATAAGTCCAACCATTGAAAAGGAGCTAGAGGATATTAAGAAGTCTCTGAACTTTATAACACTGGACATGCAATACATATCGAACCAACAAAAAACAATTATAGACTTAATGGCCCAAGTGAATGAACTGAAACAGCAAAATATGGAGAAAGACGTGAAGATTAAAACTCTTGAAAATAGAGTATCAGAGCTTGAACAATATTCCAGGATAAACGATCTTATGGTTACAGGCCTTGACATCAAACCAAGAACTTATGCAAGAGCAGTAACCAACGAAGAGGAGCCTACTGACAAAGACCTGGAATCAATGGAGCAGCAGGTGGTCACCTTCTTTGCTACCAAAGGAATTACAATGAACACGCAGGATATAGAGGCATGTCATCTGTTGCCCCGAAAAGACAAACAATAAAAATCAGCAATAATAGTAAGGTTTGTTAACAGGAAACATAAGATAACCATATTAAAGCAGGGAAAGAAACTTAAAGGGACCAAGGTATACATAAACGATCATCTGACCAAAAAAAATGCAGATATAGCTAGAAAAGCCGTCTACTAAAGAAACAAAACAAAATCCAAGGAACATGGACCTCTAACTGCAGAGTTTACATAAAACTATTAGGTACACCAGAAGAAGCTAAGGTACTATGCATCAAAGAAGAACATGAACTGAACAAATACAATTGAAAAATTAAATATAAATAAAAAATCTAGATAGTTTTACCTTCAATTCAAAATGACAAATTAAACATTAACAATTCCCTGCCTATAGAGGACAATGAAAGTACAAAACCAAGAAATGCAATTAAAACTTTTGAATGTAGTGAATCTAAAATGCAACATGTTATAGATGAAGTTGACCCGGATATAAACTTTATAATGACATAAATGATGACTGCATGTATTATCAAGACCAGCAAATACCAACTCAGAATAAACCTAATGAGATGTTGTCAATTGTCCACTTCAATAGTCGCAGCCTTCATGCAAATTTTGAAAAGATAAAAGATTACTTGAACCAATTGGGTACTTTGTTTAATGTATTAGCAATTTCAGAAACTTGGATAAAAAATGATGAAACAAACAACTTTATGTTAGAAGATTATGAGATGTTTGCACAGAGCAGAAACAAAAAAATGGAGGTGGTGTGGCATTATATGTGGATAAAAACTTACATGCAAAACAGATTGACCACATGACATTGGCTATTGATGATATTATGGAGTGTATAACAATTGAATTGATAATGGAAAACAGAAAAAAATATATTGATTACAGATTGTGTTTACAGATCTCCTGGATCAAGTATTGAAATGTTTACGGAACTAATGCATAACTTGTATACAAAATGGAACATAAAGATGTTTTTATATGTGGGGATTTTAACATAGATTTATTTGTACACATAAGCCTACGGAAAATTTTATAGACACTATGTATAGCTTGTCATTCCATCCAAAAATAACTACACTGCACAGAGTTCATCACTAATTGATAATATTTCACTAACATATTAAACAATGACATTTCCAGTGGCATATTAATAAATGATATAAGTGACCACTTACCAGTATTTTAACTATGAAAATAAGTTATAACTATAGGAAAGCCAAGAAAATATTAAGATTACTAATTTCATAAGAGTAAAAACAAATGAATCAATAATGATATTCAAACAAAGTCTATTAAAACAAGACTGGAAAGTAATATTAGATGAAACTGAGGTTAACTCGGCTTATAACACTTTTTTGAATAGATTTTTGACTCTCTATGATCAATGTTGCCCTGTGAAATCAATCCAAATCAAACAACAAGCTAAAACCAACCCATGGATGACAAGCAGTTTAATTAATGCCTGTAAAAGAAAAAACTTGCTATACAGGGTATTTATTAAAGAAAGAACAATCGAAACAGAAAATAAATATAAAATATATAAAAATAAGTTGACATGTGTATTAAGAAATTGTAAAAAGATGTATTATAAAACACAACTAGAACAAAACAAGGGAAATATTAAGGGTCTCTGGAATGTAATAAATAGTGTCATCAGGAAAAAGGAGAACTGTAGTACCTTGCCGGACTATTTCATTGACAGTGATAAAAAGATCTATAACAATGAAGAGCTAGTAATGCATTTAATCATTATTTTGTCAATATAGGGCCAGAATTGGCAGCTGAAATAAAAATGCCATATTCAGCCTCAGAAATAGGTGCTGAACAAGTAAACTCAAATTCATTCTTTCTATCAGCAACAGACGAAATGGAAATAATAAACACTGTTAATGAATTGAAGGCAAAAAAAATCAGTAGATTGCAATAAGTTGGACACTACAATAATTAAACAAGTCATTAATGAAATTGCAAAACCTCTAAGTCATATCTATAACTTATCTTTATTAATGGAGAGTTTCCAAGTCAAATGAAGATTGCCAAAATTACACCTATATATAAAAGTGGAGATAAGTATCTATTCTCAAATTATAGACCTATATCTGTGTTATCTCAATTCTCAAAAATTTTAGAAAAACTATATACAGTTCGGTTAGATCATTACATTGAAAAGTTCAAGATATTAAATGATAACCGGTATGGTTTCAGAAAAAAATAGATCAACAACTTTAGCTTTAATTGATTTAGTGGAAGAAATAACAAATAATATTGATAAAAAGAAACATACAATGGCGATCTTCATTGACTTAAAAAAGGCGTTTGATACTATTAACCACAACATATTATTACGTAAATTGGAAAAAATTGGCATAAGGGGTATTGCACTAAATTGGCTCCAATCTTATTTAAACAACAGGCAACAATATGTACAAATAGGAGAATATAAATCTTTGTTTAAACAGATACATTGTGGAGTTCCATAAGGGTCCGTTTTAGGACCTAAACTTTTTTAATTTATATTAATGACTTGCAATTCATCTCTGAAAAACTGAAATTTATCCTCTTTGCTGATGACACAACGATAGTATGTTCTGGGGAAAACCTGGAACAACTTGTGATCGAAATGCAAATAGAAATTATTCAATTAAAAAATTGGTTTGATAGTAATAAATTGTCACTTAATATTTCAAAGACAAAATTAATGCTCTTTGGAAACCAATACAGGACATGTTCACATCTTCAAACTCCAGACATCTCCACGTCACTACATATTCAGTCCCTGATTGGTCATCGCGGCGCGACAAGACGAAAAAGTTCAAAATCACTTCACTTGCGTCGCTTCACTCGCGTCGCGCTGCGCGGTTTGGCGCCAAAAACGTGTCCTTACATAGGGATTACATGGCAACCTGTGGCTGCAGTCGCTCGTGTCACACCCGGTGTGAACGCGCTAGGGACCACTGAGGAATTTGTAATCTATCCGGATTTGGTGTGACTACAATACATGTCCAGTTATTTTCAGTGTGGCGCACAGCGTTGTTCGCAAGCCCCCCCCCCGCCCTTCTTTTTTTTCTGCACCGGAGCAACCCATCCTCTGCGCTCCGGGACCTCCCACTTTACAAATTAAGCACTGCACGTCACCCACATGAGCTCTGCTCCACATGATGTGGTGTCTGTCCTGCGGCACGACATCTACAAGACACGCGTGTTGGGCAGGACATGCACGTAGGGCTGGCTGGACACACCGCCAGCAGATGTGGTCATGATAAGAGTGCCCTGCTTCTCATTCATGTTATTTCATGACTGTACATCTGTGACCATGGGTCATCTACAGAGGAACAGACAGATCATACTTGTATTGTCTACTTGATAAGAGGGATTCAATAAAATGCGGTGTTTTTATATGGTGTGTGGATTTATTTTTTTATACGTCAATGTCCTTCTTGATGTGAGGCATTTTCATGCAGCTTTTACAGGACAGTGATGGTAGCTCAGTGGTAAAGTTTCTGGTTTGCAATGATATCTTTTGGAAAGTGCAGGTTCAAATCCCGTGGGTGGCATGTATTTTTCTTAATTTTTTATTTATGTTTTGTCTTCACAGCAGCTTCGCGATGTCACACATGCTGCAGCTGCTTGCACTGTGTTCCCACATGCACGAACCCATTGCAGCGGCATCATTCACACCTGCCTGTCGGCTTGATGTTTGAAGGGGCTATGTGGGGCCCTAAACTTTGCTTTGCATTGAAGACAGACTGTCATTTTGAAACTTTTTTATTCTATCAGCTTCTTGTTAGTTGTCACAACCTCAGTTCATCCATCTCAATCTCACCCTGTCTCTTCATCTTCTCTGTTATACCAGATCGCAGCATGCAACGGTAACCCTAACACCAGCCACAAGCAAAACATAGATGACTGTTTGATGTGGAAGTGAAGGGAAGGCCACAGTCCTTCACTCCCACAGAAAAATGATGCCGCTGTCAAAAAACACCTCACCCTACCCTTTGTGTAATAGGGTGGCTCAAAATCCTCACATCATGATGGAAAGGAGCACTGATCAAGTGTAAAAATTGAATGAATTTGGAGTGAAAGTGTGTTATTCTAACCACACTCTTCATTACTTTGAACATTTGATGCTAAAGTATCAAGTCAGGCTTATTTCCTCTGCTTTAATAATGACATTCCATTTTGGTGTTCATTTATGTGGCTTAATCCTGTTCAAATAAGCATCGGTTCACATGCTCCTGTGTTCTCACTCCAGTGCCAGAAAGTCTTTCCCCATGCACGTCTTTGGATACTTTTCTTCTGTGCCATTTGTGTTTTTCTAGAATTTTCATCTGCTTCTTTGTTACTTCTGGCTGGTCTGAATGTTGCTTGTGTTTTGACCTTCTGCCTGTGTTTTTGGTTTGCCTCTGTGATCCCTCATGGAGACTGCTGCCCTGTGGACTCCTTTCCACATGTTTGCTGACATCAGCCTGCTTTTTGACCATGATTAAAACGTTTTTAAACCACCTGATGTCGATGGACACATGGGGGCATCTCACTCTGTTTTTGTCATGTTTCTATTAAAAGATTACTGATAAAATGTCAGAGACGTCGTTAGACTACTTCCTGATACTACAAACGGTCTGTTTAAAATAGTAGGGGGTGGGAAGACCACACAGCCAATCCTAGAACCTAGAGAATGTCCCGTGGGTCTGTACAAATTTTGTACAGACCTGAGGGCTGAAATCAAGGTGTTGGACAAAGATAAGGCTCTTTTTCACTTTCATGGGCATGCATACTCGTAGGTTACATTCTATAACTGTGCTTGTGGAAAACCTCATGTTGATGTTATGGCACAGATTACAATGTTACGGCTTCAGAGATGTAAGGGACAACCGATGTATGTCAAAGTTTGTGCCTCAGTTCACTGTGGACCTTCTCCTGGAGGTCTCTAAGGATTTTAAAGGGATTGACTGAAAGTTTAAATATGCACAGATTTATGTAATTATGTTCATTTATCTGTGCTGTAGTCTCACCACTGAGCTGCTCCATGAAGCAAACATTCCCATGTGCGTTGAAGGCCAGAGTGTCGGGTGTGATACACAGCGTGTGGAAGAGGTGGGAGGGTCTGATGCTCTGCAGGGCCAGAATGCATTCTGCGCACACTGCCCACACCTCCTCTTCAGACAGGCAATTGTCCCTCAAAGAAAGTATGTCTGCCAGTGACACATTCTCCTGTGTGGACACACATACAGTGCAATCATGTCTAAGTGAGCATAAACACGTATACAACAAGGCATTCAGATTATTGCAGTGCCTCACTGTCACCACCTACAATTATTTGGCTTCACTTGACAATATTATTTGATGCCCTGATGTTAGATGTCTGATATGAGGGGTGAATAAAAGCTTTTGAGCCAGATCAAGAAGAAACCACAACTGAATTGATTCAATGCTTTATTTTCAGCATAATCCCCATGTAAATCCACACTTTTTCCAGTGTCACTGCAGTGCCTTAATACTGTTCTCACAGACGGTGTTTTCCTAGAGACCATGCCCTACTTTTTCTAGGTCAGGCTCAAAACTTATTTTAGATGATGGGCTGTGATTTGGCCTTCAAATGACCTGTGTGAGACAGTGTTGGGTCAGTACTTGAGAAAATACATGTACTTGGGCTCAAGTACATTTTGCAGAATGCCAAAAGTACTTATACTTGGACCAAGTACTTTTTAAAAGTACTTGTACACAGGTACTTTTAAATGCACTTGACCCAACTCTGGTGTGAAAGGACCACTCATTTAGTTTATCCACCAAGTTTATTTGAATCTCATCTCCATTTTCCATATGAAGTGCACACTTTTCAGGACATGGTTTGGAAGTACTTCAAACAAATTCAGATTGCATTATAACTAATCCAAAATCAGATTTTGTATTTAGTAACTGATTACACTTCAAAGTATGCATACTCAACTCTGCGTGTAACTTTCCCAACTCTGCTTGTGACACAAGCTGCAATTTTTTTTTTTTTTCATCAGTAGCAAGGACATTTGGTGCATAAACACTTTAATTTCAGTGGACTGGCTGCGCACCCACATGAACACAGTGCAGCATCTGTGAGCTACTGCTGCCAGATGTGGTTTCAGTATAGTCACTATACAGATTTCATCCACCTTTTAAACACAGACCAACACAAAAATATGAATGGGGGTGGGGGGGTGGTTGTACTTTTAGTAAGTCACAGCTACCTGTTAGTTTTACACTGGCGATTTTACTGTGTAATTGACAAATTAGTTTCAGACTTTCCTCTGGTAGGTGAACTCAAACAACTTGTTTTCTAACCTTACCCTCTCCAATATGCTATCACTGTGTCCTCACTGAAAGACATCCCAGCAGGCACACAAATTTTGATTTGATTTTTGATTTGTTTATTTAGCACAAAATAAAACTCATACAAAAATAATGAATATACATAAAGCAATAAAAGAGAGAGAGAGAAAGAGGAGAGAGAGAGAGAGAGAGAGAGAGAGAGAAAGGGGAGAGAGGAGAGAGAGAAAATACAATATAAGTAATGTGCAAGGGAGTGATGGAAGCCAAAAAGGCTCATAGAGAAACCACTCCCAAACAAAGCAAACATAACAACAGAATCACACCATTTTATCCAGATTATAACAATTCATTGTAAATACTCCTGCAGGATCTTTGCTTTTAGTCCACTTATATATGTATATAAGGTGATAGATGGATTTGCAAGATGTACCGTATCATTCCAAGATTTAACACCAATATCATCAAGAGCTCTGAAAACAAACGTACAGGTCAATAAGATTTATATGGAAGATATTTAAGAGCTGCAATTTAAAAAACAGAGGTGTACTTGGAGCACAAGGTTTTGAACGAGTAGCTATTCAAACATATTTTTGTGTAGAATAAATATTTTGCTTATATAAGTTGCTCTAAGTGTTATTTACGTGAAATTCATGTAACCCATGCACATGACAATTACGTAATTTTTGGTAGAATATCTTAGTTGAATTTATGTGTTTATTGTGATGTCATTACGTGTTTTATGTATGTTGAATATACGTGTTGAAAAACATGTAGTTTTCACATAAAATGAACCCAACGTATATTTGATCTCATTTTATTTTACAGGTATACACTGAAAACTGAATTCAGTTTAGATAATAAAACAGTATGGGAGCATGTTTGTTTTCAAATAATTGCAAAAAGTAAAGAATTGTCAATCAATACATTCCTAACACAAGTACATACAGCTATTTGAAAATACACTCAATGAGTTACTGTTAAATACACATGCCAAAAATTAGGTGTTGAGTGAACTATAGCTCTAAATTTTTAAATACAATGATTTTGTTAAAAATAAGTAACAAATTAGTTTTAGACAAGACAAACACAACAACACCCTCTCTCTAGTGTGAGAGGTTGAAGGCTGAAGATAGGAAACTTAATGACAAGAATACTATAATGAATGCATATATATTCAGATCCAGGAGATGTTAGAAGATATGAAGCCTTGTCAGGTGGTAGATAAAGGTTAAGCGACTGAATGAATATATCTTAGAAACAATTAATGGAACTGTTGTGATGCCACAAGAACCTTGGCAACTTCAAGTAAATATTTATTAAGACTGAAAGACTTCAGTGAAGTGTACAATGGGAAAATTTTCATAGCAAAGAACAGAAAAACAAGGACAATTCTTCAAGGATGCTGCCCAAAAGCAAATTAACATGAATATGATGTTACACTGAGTTTCTCCAGAGGTTTTGTGTGAAGGTTGTTTTTTTTTTATGTTTCATGCTGTTAAAAACTTTTTTTTAAAGTATATCATGAAATATGAATCAATGGCATTCATGAATATGTACAGCAGGTAGCTTGGCCTGACAACATGTAGACCTGGGTTTGACTCTTCTTCATGCTCCCTGTATGTGTCTTTAGAAAATAAACTTAATCTACAGCATCTCAGTGCACCCAGCTGTAAGTGGGTACCAGAGACTGGGGAAGTAATCTGTGTCAGACTGGAGTCTTGTCAAGGGGGGAGGGGACGCGATGGAATCCAAAGATAAGGATGGACACCAGTGGGCCTCAGGACCTACATATAAATTGCCACTGACTACAATATTCGATGTTTAACAGCCCATACTGATGCCATCCTTTTTATTGAGACACATACGGGAATTCCTCTCACATTCTCAGGAATATATACGAGGTCTGTTAGAAAAGTAGCCGACCTTTTTATTTTTGCAAAACCTGATGGATTTGAATCACGTGTGCTTGCATGAGCAAACCTTGAACCTTCGTGCGCATGCGTGAATTTTTTCGATTGCGTCATTTGCTGGTAAGCAGCCTTTGTGTGAGGATGGGTGTAGTCTCTCATCGGATTTTCTTTGCAAGGAAATGGCAGAACGACTGGAGCAGCACGAAGCTGGAAACCATTCAGATTATTTCGGTGACGATCCTATGGGCATCACACGGATTAAGGAGCGGTACAACCAGTTTAAAGATGTCCGCACAACGGTGGAGAGCAAGCCACACTCGGGGTGGCCATCAACATGCTGAAATGACCAAATAATTTCCAAAGTGAACGCTGTGGTGATGCGGGACTGTCGCGTGACTATCCAAAAAAAATTGCAGAAGAGGTGGACATCAGCACTTTTTCAGTACATTCCATTGTGAACATTTGGGCATGAAATGAGTTGCAGCAAAATTTGTGCCGATGGCTTCAGCATAAAGCTGATGGCGGAGCAAAAGCACCTTCATGTTGAAGCCTCACAGGACATGTTGTGACATGCCCACCTCTTCCACAATTTCTCGGATAGTCACACGACTGAAAAGCCACCAAAAGCCGTCTGAATAATCCAAATGGTTTCCACCTGGCTGTCGCCCAGTTTCTGGAAAAATTTGATGCGGTCGCGCTGCTAGTCATTCCACCATTTCCTTGCAAAGAAAAATCCCGACGAGAGACTACACCCATCCTCACACAATGGCTGCTTACCAGCAAATGACGCAATTGACAGGTGTGAAAAAATTCACGCATGCGCACGAAGGTTCAAGGTTGGCTCATGCAAGCACACATGATTCAAATCCATCAGGTTTTTGCAAAAAATAAAAAGGTCGGATACTTTTCTAACAGACCTCGTAAATATATATATATATATATATATATATATATATATATATATATATATATATATATATATATATATATATAGTCAAAGGAATTGTCTGCAGATTGTCTTGAGGCACAAATCTGGGGAAGGGTACAGAAGCATTTCTGCTGCTATGAAGGTCCCAATGAGCACAGTTCAAGTTCAGGGCCACCAGGGCTCTTCCTTGAGCTGGATCCACATCTAAGCGATCGGGGGAGATGGGCCATATACAGGGAGGTGACCAAGAACTCAATGGTCACTCTGTCAGAGCTCCAGCATTCCTTCGTGGAGATAGGAGAACCATCCAGAAGGACAACCATCTCTACCACAATCCACCAATCAGGCCTGTATAGTGGAGTGACCAGACAGAAGCCACTCCTTAGCAAAAGGCACATGGCAGCCCACATGGAATTTGTCAAAAGGCAGCCGAAGGACTCTCAAACCATGAGAAACAAAACTATCTGGTCTGGTAAAACAAAGATTGAACTCTTTAGCATGAATGCCAGGTGTTATGTTTGGAGGAAACCAGGCACCGCTCATCACCTAGCCAGTACCATCCATACAGTGAAATGTGGTGGTGCCAGCATCATGCAATGGGGATATTTTGCAGCGGTAAGAAATGGGAGACTAGTTAAGATTGTGGGAAAGATGAATGCAGCAATGTACAGAAAGATCCTGGTTGAAAACCTGCTGCAGAGTGCTCTTGACCTCACACTGGGGCAACAGTTCATCTTTCAGCAGGACAGTGACCCTAAGCACACAGTCAAGACAGCAAAGGAGTACATATACAGAGATAGGACAACTCTGTGAATGTCCTTGAATGGCACCAGCCGGAGCCCAGACCTAAGTCCAATTGAACATCTCTGGAGAGATTTGAAAATGGCTGTGCACCAACGCTCCCCTTCCAGCCTGATGGAGCTTTAGAGGTGCTGAAAAGATGATTGGGCAAAACTGCCCAAAGATAGGTCCACCAAGCTAGTACCAGGGTATTCAAGAAGTCTTGAAGCTGCAATTGCTGCCAAATGTGTATCAACAATGTACAAATGTGTGAATAATTGTGTACATGCAATTTCTTAGTTTTATTTATGTATTTATTATTATTATTATTATTATATTATTATTATTATTATTATTAACACATTTGCAAAAACAAACAGACAAAAACAAACAAACAAACTTTAAAAATAAACTTTTTTCATGTTGCCATTATGGGGTGTTGTGAGTAGAATTTTGAGGAAAAAAAATGTATATACTCCATTTTGGAATAAGGCTGCAACATAAGAAAATGCAGAAAAAGCGAAGCACTGTAAATACTTTCCGGATGCACTGTATATAGCCACACTTTTAATTTAAGTTTGATGATTATTCTGCCTTTGTTGGACATAAATCAACGTCAGTGTTGTCTTATGGTGTAACAGAAAATTTGGCATGAATTTTCATCAACTATAATATATTTATTTTGGTTATAATAGACTCGGCATATATTGTCACCTTCAACAATTTATATGCGGTGATAATACATGCCATATGACAAGAGTGAACATGGATGCTCTGCTGTGTTTCTTTCCTTATAAAACCATTTTTCAATGGAGGTTTCCTTGCATACAAAGCAGTCATTAAAGGTAATTATAATACTCAAATACTCGATTGCTAGTAACGCTTGTTCACTTTTTTTTTAACAACCACATTCTTATTCAACCATATCTGAGTATCATCCATCTATCACACCTTTAGATCTGATGCCAGAAGACTGCCATTAGCATGGCATCCCTCAACAACTTCAGAAAGATTTGCATAACTGTGACTGTTTGATATAATAACAGCACAACAAGCACAACATAAGTACTTGTCAGAAAAATAAGATGTGTCATTATTGGCAAACAGTACAGAAAGGGCTCATGTAAAACCTCACCTCAAATGTGGTGCCTGTGTTGTCAAATTCAGGTGGCACAAAGGAGCCTTCTGGATCATCTGAAAAAAAAAAAAATAATAATAATAATAATCACCATAAAATGTGAACTGGTGATATCTACATATTCTTCATTGCCATAAGAAAGCAAAGCATTTGCTGTTTTCTGTGAAAGCCCATAAAACTCTTGGAGCTACATTGTATGGTGAGGATGCTTCTGAGATATGGAA
The DNA here is from genome assembly GCF_902500255.1 of Thalassophryne amazonica. NCBI lineage: Eukaryota > Metazoa > Chordata > Actinopteri > Batrachoidiformes > Batrachoididae > Thalassophryne > Thalassophryne amazonica. Next base: position 79,062,273 of record NC_047115.1, read on the forward strand.
ACTGAACTACCCGTTCAAGTGTGTGTGTTTGAGATAAAATATTGAAATCTGGGAGGGTTGATGTTGGGGCTACCTATGCAAGTATTTGGTCTTCCTGACTTCAAGCTTGTCCTGTTGGTGTTCCAACAGGACAAGCTGTTTTGAGGTGACACTGAAGAATTTGGAGGTAGCCCTCCTTCTTCATTATTCAATCCACTTTTTGCAATGCACCGGTACCAATGGCAGCAAAATAGCCCCCGAGCTTGATGCTTCCACCACCATCCTTTACAGCTGGTGCAATGATCTTAGGTTTGAAAGAGTCATCTTTACTCCTCCAAACATTGTTATTGTGGCCAATTGTAGCTCAGTCTTTGTCTTGTCTGACCAGCAGACATTGTTCAGAAGGCATTTGGCATGTCCATGTGAGCAGATGCAAATTTCTGTTTAGGTTTTGGAGGAAGAGCTTCATTCTTGGTTGACACCATCTGAGTCCACGGTGATGTAAAACTCACTTCACTGTGGACAGTGACACTGGTGATCCAGCAGTTTCCAGGCCTGAGCCTTGGTGGTTCCTGAGTTGTTTCTGAAAATCTTAACCAATTTCTTATCACCTAAGGGTGACAGTTCAACCCAAACTCATGCCATTTTGTGATGGCATCCGAAAAGTAAATTGATCTATGGTTTGTGATACTGTCAGGAAAAGCACCTCATTTTTGTCACAGGAGCACAAATTCCTTTTGTGATGGGACCACAAAATGTGGGGTGATGGGGGGGGGGGGGGGTTCTGAGGGGCAGGGGTTATGGTTAGACTTGGGGAATGGGTAGGGTTGGAAAAAGTAAAATAAAAACACTGCGTCATGAAAATGTGACACATTTTGTGATGGAAGCATGAAAAAAATGTGTGAGACTTTGCTGGACAACTTGGGTCTTCTTCCACACCTCAGTAAAGTGGTGACACATCCAATTAACTTGTATTTACAACTGGTTGAACTGACAATCTTGAAAATGCAGTTGTTTAGAAATGGCTCCAAGAGACCTTCCCAACTTGTGTAAATCTACCAGTGTTTCTTCGTAGATCTTTAATGAGTTCCTTGGACTTCTCCATTGTTCTGAGTATTGGTCAGTCCAATGAGTTCTGTCAACACATCCTTTTTGTGCTGGCAAAGAACAGTTACCAGTTGTATTTAATTATGATCACTAACGAGGAGTTAAAAGACCTTGGCCTTGTCACATTAAATGATGCCGTGCAACTTTCAGGTGGCCGAGATAAGTAATGTCTCAACAAGGAAGGAGGAGGATGATGCGATGTGCAATCCAATAAGGATGTAGATCCAGCTATGCTGTAGTGACCTTGAGTGGTAAAAAACAACAGTGGAGTGTGGACTGTGGATCCTGCATCAGCATAATATTTTTGAGATGCCCTTTGGGTGGGGTCACTCAGCTAGACATCAGCACGTCACGGAGACATGGCCTTTCCAGCAAGTCCCAGAGCACGTCCATTGGATACCTAGGACAGGAGAACAGTGGAGTTGATTCTGCAAGGACATCAACTGGCAAATGGCTGAGTGCATTGTTCACACTCCACTTTTCTTTTTTTCCTCCATGAAGCCACACTAGCCTTGTTTTATTAGTATTGTTATTTATTATATATTATTTATATGTCTATTGATGATTTACTTATTATTAGGGGGGAAGGAGCCTGAGCTTGTGTGGCAGGTTGAGAGATACTGACTAGAAATACTCGGGCTCACCTCCACACAGAGCTTGGGCTCTGGTACCCAACTCCTGGAGAGGGGCTGGATGCTCCACTTTTCTGGCATTGCCCAAGGGGAGAGGCGGAGAGCTGGGGTCGCATTGCTTATTGCTCCCCAGCTCAGTCACCATGGTTGGAGTTCACTCCGGTGAACGAGAGGGTCGCGTCCCTAACAATTTCGGGTCGAGGACAGGTCTCTCACTGTTGTCTCGGCCTACGGGCCGAGTGGCAGTGCAGAGTACCCGACCTTCTTGGAGTCCCTGGGAGGGGTATTAGATAGCACTCCGACTGGGGACTCCATTGTTCTCCTGGGGGATTTCAATGCCCACGTGGGGCGGCGACAGTGAGACCTGGAGGGGGGTGATTAATTTGTCCCCCAGCAAGCTCCACTTCTTGTTTCAATTATCAACCTCCAAGCAACAGTATAGTACTTGTAATTTTTCTCCATGAATTCCAGGTCATTCCAGCATCATTTTAGCAACTCCTTCTTGTAACATTGGTCATATTTGCAGACATTTCAGATAGAAATTCCCATGTTGGTCCATGATCGAAATGTAATCAGCATGCTCACTGCAAAAAACTAAAACAGCACCCATGTATTTCCTTTTAACCAAGGAAATACGGTGCCCACTTTCCTCGAAATGGGGAGTGTCAGTGTTGAACTTAATTTCATACCTCCTTAATTCATCCAGACTACTCTGTCCGGTACACACAAGGGGTTTTTAATGGAAATGCATTGTGATTAATGCAACAATTTGTCCGATTGTGAGTGAAAATCCTGTTATACAAAAGCCTTTATATACAGTGTTTATTACATGGAAAACCAGTGGTGGGCACAATCAGCTAATCCAATAGCAGATAATATCGAAGCTAATGTTTTTGCTATGGATTAGCTTTTCAGATAAATTTTTAAACCATCATCGGACCCATTATCTTCCGATAAATTTTAGTTCAGATAACTTTAGTCCGACAACATTTTTTTTTTTTTTTCTGGTAAAGTTTAACACATAAAAACATGTGTAAACCCTAAAATCAAACATTTTAGTCCATTTGTTGTGTGTTTATCACCACGGATCAGATTGGCTGCCTGTCACTTGCTGATGACCATCATTAAGTGTAAAATGTGATTGGCCGGTCGATGCAGGGAGCATTGTGGATAGTGTAATTGAGGTTCACTTTGGACGTTACAGTGACTTGTCCACTCGACACAAAAACAAAACATACTAATTTTAACATTATTTTATTTTATTTCTTTGTGGCTGTAATTTAACTGCCAAGACTCGGTGGGGAGAGGAGCTCTCATGGCACAGCTGTGTGTACAGAGGGTGGGACTATTCTTCACGTTTTGAAATTGTTTTGCATTTAAAAAAAGGACACTTTATGTGGATTATTTATTCAGATGAATCCCACTGAAACTAACAGGTAAGAATTTATATTTACTACATGTATTTTACCCTGCCAATCAATACAGTAATGGATGTATTTCAGTTGTTTAAGCCGCAGGGTTCAAAGCATGTGAAAAAAGCAGCAGCTTTTAGCTCGTAAAATACCAAGATAAACTGACTTCTAATACTTTTACTGCTTTTGAAAGATGATGACAGTGTTTGGAATTTTATTTTTTTTATTAATTCTTTTTTCGTGTGTTTGTGTTTGTGATCCTTGAATTTACCCAGCAGTTCTTGCTGCAGTTAAAGTGAAACTGGTTTATCAGAAGCTGACAATGTAATCTGACTGTGGCCTTGTCCAAATCAATACTAATAGTTATCGGTTATCGGTAATAAAGATAACTTTTTTTAGCAGTTTATCGGTTTATCGTTATAAAAACTTTTCAGTTATCTGATTAATGGTTATCGAAGCTAACGTTTTGGTTAGCTGTGCCCACCACTGTGGAAAACCATACAAAAGCATTGGGACTTTTGCTTCTGTCCAGTGAGTGCAAATATCCGGTTTATACGATGACGGTTTATGAGAGTTTTACTGTATTATTAAAGGTGCCATATTGTGCAAAACAATTTTCATCAATTTTTATATTTTCATGCTTAATACCAAGAAAGTCCCATAGCTAGACATTCCACTGCAGTAAATATAATTTACACTTAATTTAAACATAAGATCATTTTAGACTTCTGTGACATATGTAAGACAAATACTTTCACACTTCCAAATGCTATAATTCATGTCATACAATAAAAAGAAACCCTCACCCCACCCCACAACTTCAAGTCTGAGAGCATGTAGTCCACCACACTATGGAACAGTGTTGGGTTTCAGATGGCAAATATCCAGACAGACATCCTGTCCATCACTATCTCTCAAAAATAACCATCCATGTGCCACAACCAGATGAAAAGTGGACATCCCCTAGGCCTTCTCCAGCCACTGAGGTGCTCAACATGGAGGCACCTGCGTTTTGGATCGTAACCTGAGAAATGCATCATAACACCAATATGTAGTTTCTTCACAATGCAAGTGACACTCCAAGTGTCTGAGTCTCCTTATATAACCATTCATTTGACAGAAAGTCATTGCATTTTGTACTCAGCAATTATCAAGAAAGACCAAGTACATAAGACAGCTAGTCATTGAATTAGGTCACTGGTTAGCATTACTGAGTCACATACAATAAGAAAGTAAGCACAATGACCCTAATGACTTAATCCTTCATTCTCCTACAACAATGTTGGTGTAGCCAAAATCCTCTGTCCAGTGACCTAATGAGCCAATAAGTTATTCCAAGACATCCCTTGATCTCAATGGCTAAGGGCCAGCAACATGAATGTCACTGCCAAGATAAAGGAATGCCCATCTAAGTTTGAGACTTTCACTACATACAGAAACTGAGGCTCAGGCCAACAATTCAGTGAAAACTTAGATTTTACTCATGATCTGGAACAATGATAAACCCAGATGCTCCTGCATTGTTGTGGTACTACCATGGCAAGCAAGGTATGCCTTGCAGATTTTGCATTGCACTTTTTTCTCTTTAATTTGGTTAAAATGTTCCCAAATTGTTGAGCTTCATTGCCAGCTAGCCATGATATTGTTTTGGCATAACTTTTCTGGTGACATCACAGCTGACCCAGATCTCCACTACTGAGTATGTTCGTCAAGGACAGAAAGGCAGCGGAACATACAGCAGCAGCTTTGAGAGAAAAACAAAGCTTAAAAATAAACGATGACCATTGATTATTAAATTAGTCACTGACAATTTCGATAGTCTACGTAATCATGACTAATCGTGGCAGCCCTAATTTGAAACAACATGCTATTATCAAATTCTGTGGACATTGATTAGGGCCCATTCACACATAGTATGAATAAGTACAAATCAGGGCGAATCATGGTGGAACAGCTCATATGAACAAATAACGAAAACAGGCGTGAACAAACCCGCTGCGACAGTGTCGCGCACGCGACCATGTAGTGCAAGCAGGAACACATTGCAAGCAGCTGGGATGTGGTTGCACCAATCCTGCCGCTAAAATAAAAACCAGCTCTGTAATTAGTGAACATCACTGGGTATCACTGGGTTGATATCAATGATATAAATAATAAATAAAATACACAACCCCATGGTTAAATAACCGTTGGTTGATTAAAAAATAAATTACACTCATGGGATTCAAATCTGCAATTTACAAAGCTCTGATTACCAGATGGAATCTTTACCACTGTGCTGCAATGACTGTCTTATAACAGGAGCGTGAAATGGCTACAATCAACAAGCAGATAAATGTATTTTTAAAATAAGAGAGAAAAGCACCATGATAACTGACCAATCTGCATTTGTTAGGGTGCATTTCTGCTGATACATGACTGAAAGTGGAGTATTTGTCACACTGTTGGCTTGTCATATAGTCCTGCACCACTCACAGGACATGTTGGCCAGACACACATGCGGGCCCGGCCCAACCCGCGTGCCCTGTCAGACAGACGTGACATTCAGATTGCCTGCTGAGTGTCCACATGAACTGGCGGTCCATTTCTCCAGCCTGTTGCAAAAGCGATATATGTTTTTATGTATTTCCACGTGAGGACATCAAGCACAAACACGCACGTGTCCGTCAAAAAAAGGTGTGTGTTCTGCAGCTGTGAAGGTCCACGACCAGAGATGTTTCAACAGCTGTTGGCAGCCAGCCACACCCCCGTCCATTCAGCGAACAGACCAAGGTTCACTCTGTGATCAGATGAGAGGTGCCTCACCTGTGGGGGGGTAGGGGGGGGGACCACATGCACACCATGTGTTGGGTGAGTGCGCAAAACACAAGCACATGTATTGTGGGGGGAGCCGACACACTGGCACGCCACATGTGTACTTAGCAACTTCACAGTCATGGGGGGTACTTAATCAAATTTCACTGCCAGCTCGAAACTAATTGTCTGCTAACTGTTTTTGTGCTGACAGCGTGAATGGCCGCATATTTCCTAAAAGCCAAGCAAACGGTGTAGATGTTCGTGTGTGTCACCTGGAATCTGGCTGATATCTGTTGCGAGAGGGAACGAATGCGCTCTCACATGGCACACGCTGTCTTTCAGCTGCTGGTGTGTGCAAATAGTTGTAGTAACAGGTGTACGAGGCGTTGGAGGCAGCTACGATTTTGCATATATTGTATATGATTCTTGCTTCATGCACAATTCATGCACAATTCGACCGCATTCGTACTATGTGTGAAGGGGTCTTTAGTAAATGAGTGTTACCATATTTATTTCCTCATGAATGACAAAATTTAATGACAATTCTGTTAAAGTGCGCTTCATGCTGTTGAAAATTACACTGTTGGGAATAGAAAACACTGACACTGTTAAATATTTAACTGTTAGTACAATGTTAACTCTGGAAGTTGTGGAGTCAAATAAACATGGAAAAAGAGCAGTTTTTTTGGGGTGATGGGGTGGGGGTGGGGTGGTTGGTGGTTGTGGTATTGTTTGACTCCTGTGAGTTAAATGTACAGGTATACTCATAAATGTGAAAGGAAAAAGGATGCTGTCTGTGTGCATGTGCATGTAAGCAGCAGATTGAGAGCATGCGAGTTGAAAGCTGCCTGACTAAGTAAGCCATTGCCACAACAACCACCTTCCTGGCAGCTCAAACACTGCAGATCGAATCAGTGTTTTTCAGTTTCTGTCATTGGGAGATCAAGCACTGATTACATGTGTGTGTGTGTGTGTGTGTGTGTGTGTGTGTGTGTGTGTGTGTGTGTGTGTGTGTGTGTGTGTGTGTGTGTGTGTGTGTGTGTGTGTGTGTGTGTGTGTAAAATGATGCACTAGAGTTTGTGTGCATGTGACAGTTATGTGACAGAATGAAAGAAAAGAGGGATGAAAGGTAAACAGTAAATCTGAGAAAAGAATGACCGGTTGACCGGTGAGGCAACTAAAAGTAGTCAGCTATAAGCAGGCGGCATGCTGGCAGCTAGCAGCTTAGCATAAGTAACAGGACCGAGCTTATTAACCATTATGGGGCCAAAAAAGAGTGGCACAGAGACATCAGAGTCAAACATAAGATCAGTCCCTTTAAGCATAAGTCCAACCATTGAAAAGGAGCTAGAGGATATTAAGAAGTCTCTGAACTTTATAACACTGGACATGCAATACATATCGAACCAACAAAAAACAATTATAGACTTAATGGCCCAAGTGAATGAACTGAAACAGCAAAATATGGAGAAAGACGTGAAGATTAAAACTCTTGAAAATAGAGTATCAGAGCTTGAACAATATTCCAGGATAAACGATCTTATGGTTACAGGCCTTGACATCAAACCAAGAACTTATGCAAGAGCAGTAACCAACGAAGAGGAGCCTACTGACAAAGACCTGGAATCAATGGAGCAGCAGGTGGTCACCTTCTTTGCTACCAAAGGAATTACAATGAACACGCAGGATATAGAGGCATGTCATCTGTTGCCCCGAAAAGACAAACAATAAAAATCAGCAATAATAGTAAGGTTTGTTAACAGGAAACATAAGATAACCATATTAAAGCAGGGAAAGAAACTTAAAGGGACCAAGGTATACATAAACGATCATCTGACCAAAAAAAATGCAGATATAGCTAGAAAAGCCGTCTACTAAAGAAACAAAACAAAATCCAAGGAACATGGACCTCTAACTGCAGAGTTTACATAAAACTATTAGGTACACCAGAAGAAGCTAAGGTACTATGCATCAAAGAAGAACATGAACTGAACAAATACAATTGAAAAATTAAATATAAATAAAAAATCTAGATAGTTTTACCTTCAATTCAAAATGACAAATTAAACATTAACAATTCCCTGCCTATAGAGGACAATGAAAGTACAAAACCAAGAAATGCAATTTAAAACTTTTGAATGTAGTGAATCTAAAATGCAACATGTTATAGATGAAGTTGACCCGGATATAAACTTTTATAATGACATAAATGATGACTGCATGTATTATCAAGACCAGCAAATACCAACTCAGAATAAACCTAATGAGATGTTGTCAATTGTCCACTTCAATAGTCGCAGCCTTCATGCAAATTTTGAAAAGATAAAAGATTACTTGAACCAATTGGGTACTTTGTTTAATGTATTAGCAATTTCAGAAACTTGGATAAAAAATGATGAAACAAACAACTTTATGTTAGAAGATTATGAGATGTTTGCACAGAGCAGAAACAAAAAAATGGAGGTGGTGTGGCATTATATGTGGATAAAAACTTACATGCAAAACAGATTGACAACATGACATTGGCTATTGATGATATTATGGAGTGTATAACAATTGAATTGATAATGGAAAACAGAAAAAAATATATTGATTACAGATTGTGTTTACAGATCTCCTGGATCAAGTATTGAAATGTTTACGGAACTAATGCATAACTTGTATACAAAAATGGAACATAAAGATGTTTTTATATGTGGGGATTTTAACATAGATTTATTTGTACACATAAGCCTACGGAAAATTTTATAGACACTATGTATAGCTTGTCATTCCATCCAAAAATAACTACACTGCACAGAGTTCATCACTAATTGATAATATTTTCACTAACATATTAAACAATGACATTTCCAGTGGCATATTAATAAATGATATAAGTGACCACTTACCAGTATTTTTAACTATGAAAATAAGTTATAACTATAGGAAAGCCAAGAAAAATATTAAGATTACTAATTTCATAAGAGTAAAAACAAATGAATCAATAATGATATTCAAACAAAGTCTATTAAAACAAGACTGGAAAGTAATATTAGATGAAACTGAGGTTAACTCGGCTTATAACACTTTTTTGAATAGATTTTTGACTCTCTATGATCAATGTTGCCCTGTGAAATCAATCCAAATCAAACAACAAGCTAAAACCAACCCATGGATGACAAGCAGTTTAATTAATGCCTGTAAAAAGAAAAACTTGCTATACAGGGTATTTATTAAAGAAAGAACAATCGAAACAGAAAATAAATATAAAATATATAAAAATAAGTTGACATGTGTATTAAGAAATTGTAAAAAGATGTATTATAAAACACAACTAGAACAAAACAAGGGAAATATTAAGGGTCTCTGGAATGTAATAAATAGTGTCATCAGGAAAAAGGAGAACTGTAGTACCTTGCCGGACTATTTCATTGACAGTGATAAAAAGATCTATAACAATGAAGAGCTAGTAAATGCATTTAATCATTATTTTGTCAATATAGGGCCAGAATTGGCAGCTGAAATAAAAATGCCATATTCAGCCTCAGAAATAGGTGCTGAACAAGTAAACTCAAATTCATTCTTTCTATCAGCAACAGACGAAATGGAAATAATAAACACTGTTAATGAATTGAAGGCAAAAAAAATCAGTAGATTGCAATAAGTTGGACACTACAATAATTAAACAAGTCATTAATGAAATTGCAAAACCTCTAAGTCATATCTATAACTTATCTTTTATTAATGGAGAGTTTCCAAGTCAAATGAAGATTGCCAAAATTACACCTATATATAAAAGTGGAGATAAGTATCTATTCTCAAATTATAGACCTATATCTGTGTTATCTCAATTCTCAAAAATTTTAGAAAAACTATATACAGTTCGGTTAGATCATTACATTGAAAAGTTCAAGATATTAAATGATAACCGGTATGGTTTCAGAAAAAAATAGATCAACAACTTTAGCTTTAATTGATTTAGTGGAAGAAATAACAAATAATATTGATAAAAAGAAACATACAATGGCGATCTTCATTGACTTAAAAAGGCGTTTGATACTATTAACCACAACATATTATTACGTAAATTGGAAAAAATTGGCATAAGGGGTATTGCACTAAATTGGCTCCAATCTTATTTAAACAACAGGCAACAATATGTACAAATAGGAGAATATAAATCTTTGTTTAAACAGATACATTGTGGAGTTCCATAAGGGTCCGTTTTAGGACCTAAACTTTTTTTAATTTATATTAATGACTTGCAATTCATCTCTGAAAAACTGAAATTTATCCTCTTTGCTGATGACACAACGATAGTATGTTCTGGGGAAAACCTGGAACAACTTGTGATCGAAATGCAAATAGAAATTATTCAATTAAAAAATTGGTTTGATAGTAATAAATTGTCACTTAATATTTCAAAGACAAAATTAATGCTCTTTGGAAACCAATACAGGACATGTTCACATCTTCAAACTCCAGACATCTCCACGTCACTACATATTCAGTCCCTGATTGGTCATCGCGGCGCGACAAGACGAAAAAGTTCAAAATCACTTCACTTGCGTCGCTTCACTCGCGTCGCGCTGCGCGGTTTGGCGCCAAAACGTGTCCTTACATAGGGATTACATGGCAACCTGTGGCTGCAGTCGCTCGTGTCACACCCGGTGTGAACGCGCTAGGGACCACTGAGGAATTTGTAATCTATCCGGATTTGGTGTGACTACAATACATGTCCAGTTTATTTTCAGTGTGGCGCACAGCGTTGTTCGCAAGCCCCCCCCCCGCCCTTCTTTTTTTTCTGCACCGGAGCAACCCATCCTCTGCGCTCCGGGACCTCCCACTTTACAAATTAAGCACTGCACGTCACCCACATGAGCTCTGCTCCACATGATGTGGTGTCTGTCCTGCGGCACGACATCTACAAGACACGCGTGTTGGGCAGGACATGCACGTAGGGCTGGCTGGACACACCGCCAGCAGATGTGGTCATGATAAGAGTGCCCTGCTTCTCATTCATGTTATTTCATGACTGTACATCTGTGACCATGGGTCATCTACAGAGGAACAGACAGATCATACTTGTATTGTCTACTTGATAAGAGGGATTCAATAAAATGCGGTGTTTTTATATGGTGTGTGGATTTATTTTTTTTAATACGTCAATGTCCTTCTTGATGTGAGGCATTTTCATGCAGCTTTTACAGGACAGTGATGGTAGCTCAGTGGTAAAGTTTCTGGTTTGCAATGATATCTTTTGGAAAGTGCAGGTTCAAATCCCGTGGGTGGCATGTATTTTTCTTAATTTTTTATTTATGTTTTGTCTTCACAGCAGCTTCGCGATGTCACACATGCTGCAGCTGCTTGCACTGTGTTCCCACATGCACGAACCCATTGCAGCGGCATCATTCACACCTGCCTGTCGGCTTGATGTTTGAAGGGGCTATGTGGGGCCCTAAACTTTGCTTTGCATTGAAGACAGACTGTCATTTTGAAACTTTTTTATTCTATCAGCTTCTTGTTAGTTGTCACAACATCAGTTCATCCATCTCAATCTCACCCTGTCCTCTTCATCTTCTTCTGTTATACCAGATCGCAGCATGCAACGGTAACCCTAACACCAGCCACAAGCAAAACATAGATGACTGTTTGATGTGGAAGTGAAGGGAAGGCCACAGTCCTTCACTCCCACAGAAAAATGATGCCGCTGTCAAAAAACACCTCACCCTACCCTTTGTGTAATAGGGTGGCTCAAAATCCTCACATCATGATGGAAAGGAGCACTGATCAAGTGTAAAAATTGAATGAATTTGGAGTGAAAGTGTGTTATTCTACCACACTCTTCATTACTTTGAACATTTGATGCTAAGTATCAAGTCAGGCTTATTTCCTCTGCTTTAATAATGACATTCCATTTTGGTGTTCATTTATGTGGCTTAATTCCTGTTCAAATAAGCATCGGTTCACATGCTCCTGTGTTCTCACTCCAGTGCCAGAAAGTCTTTCCCCATGCACGTCTTTGGATACTTTTCTTCTGTGCCATTGTGTTTTTCTAGAATTTTCATCTGCTTCTTTTGTTACTTCTGGCTGGTCTGAATGTTGCTTGTGTTTTGACCTTCTGCCTGTGTTTTTGGTTTGCCTCTGTGATCCCTCATGGAGACTGCTGCCCTGTGGACTCCTTTCCACATGTTTGCTGACATCAGCCTGCTTTTTGACCATGATTAAAACGTTTTTAACCACCTGATGTCGATGGACACATGGGGGCATCTCACTCTGTTTTTTGTCATGTTTCTATTAAAAGATTACTGATAAAATGTCAGAGACGTCGTTAGACTACTTCCTGATACTACAAACGGTCTGTTTTAAAATAGTAGGGGGTGGGAAGACCACACAGCCAATCCTAGAACCTAGAGAATGTCCCGTGGGTCTGTACAAATTTTGTACAGACCTGAGGGCTGAAATCAAGGTGTTGGACAAAGATAAGGCTCTTTTTTCACTTTCATGGGCATGCATACTCGTAGGTTACATTCTATAACTGTGCTTGTGGAAAACCTCATGTTGATGTTATGGCACAGATTACAATGTTACGGCTTCAGAGATGTAAGGGACAACCGATGTATGTCAAAGTTTGTGCCTCAGTTCACTGTGGACCTTCTCCTGGAGTCTCTAAGGATTTTAAAGGGATTTGACTGAAAGTATTAAATATGCACAGATTTATGTAATTATGTTCATTTATCTGTGCTGTAGTCTCACCACTGAGCTGCTCCATGAAGCAAACATTCCCATGTGCGTTGAAGGCCAGAGTGTCGGGTGTGATACACAGCGTGTGGAAGAGGTGGGAGGGTCTGATGCTCTGCAGGGCCAGAATGCATTCTGCGCACACTGCCCACACCTCCTCTTCAGACAGGCAATTGTCCCTCAAAGAAAGTATGTCTGCCAGTGACACATTCTCCTGTGGGGACACACATACAGTGCAATCATGTCTAAGTGAGCATAAACACGTATACAACAAGGCATTCAGATTATTGCAGTGCCTCACTGTCACCACCTACAATTATTTGGCTTCACTTGACAATATTATTTGATGCCCTGATGTTAGATGTCTGATATGAGGGGTGAATAAAAGCTTTTGAGCCAGATCAAGAAGAAACCACAACTGAATTGATTCAATGCTTTATTTTTCAGCATAATCCCCATGTAAATCCACACACTTTTTCCAGTGTCACTGCAGTGCCTTAATACTGTTCTCACAGACGGTGTTTTCCTAGAGAACCATGCCCTACTTTTTCTAGGTCAGGCTCAAAACTTATTTTAGATGATGGGCTGTGATTTGGCCTTCAAATGACCTGTGTGAGACAGTGTTGGGTCAGTACTTGAGAAAATACATGTACTTGGGCTCAAGTACATTTTGCAGAATGCCAAAAGTACTTATACTTGGACCAAGTACTTTTTAAAAGTACTTGTACACAGGTACTTTTAAATGCACTTGACCCAACTCTGGTGTGAAAGGACCACTCATTTAGTTTATCCACCAAGTTTATTTGAATCTCATCTCCATTTTCCATATGAAGTGCACACTTTTCAGGACATGGTTTGGAAGTACTTCAAACAAATTCAGATTGCATTATAACTAATCCAAAATCAGATTTTGTATTTAGTAACTGATTACACTTCAAAGTATGCATACTCAACTCTGCGTGTAACTTTCCCAACTCTGCTTGTGACACAAGCTGCAATTTTTTTTTTTTTTCTCATCAGTAGCAAGGACATTTGGTGCATAAACACTTTAATTTCAGTGGACTGGCTGCGCACCCACATGAACACAGTGCAGCATCTGTGAGCTACTGCTGCCAGATGTGGTTTCAGTATAGTCACTATACAGATTTCATCCACCTTTTAAACACAGACCAACACAAAAATATGAATGGGGGTGGGGGGGTGGTTGTACTTTTAGTAAGTCACAGCTACCTGTTAGTTTTACACTGGCGATTTTACTGTGTAATTGACAAATTAGTTTCAGACTTTCCTCTGGTAGGTGAACTCAAACAACTTGTTTTCTAACCTTACCCTCTCCAATATGCTATCACTGTGTCCTCACTGAAAGACATCCCAGCAGGCACACAAATTTTGATTTGATTTTTGATTTGTTTATTTAGCACAAAATAAAACTCATACAAAAATAATGAATATACATAAAGCAATAAAAGAGAGAGAGAGAGAGAGAGAGAGAGAGAGAGAGAGAGAGAGAGAGAGAGAGAGAGAGAGAGAGAGAGAGAGAAAATACAATATAAGTAATGTGCAAGGGAGTGATGGAAGCCAAAAAGGCTCATAGAGAAACCACTCCCAAACAAAGCAAACATAACAACAGAATCACACCATTTTATCCAGATTATAACAATTCATTGTAAATACTCCTGCAGGATCTTTGCTTTTAGTCCACTTATATATGTATATAAGGTGATAGATGGATTTGCAAGATGTACCGTATCATTCCAAGATTTAACACCAATATCATCAAGAGCTCTGAAAACAAACGTACAGGTCAATAAGATATTTATATGGAAGATATTTAAGAGCTGCAATTTAAAAAACAGAGGTGTACTTGGAGCACAAGGTTTTGAACGAGTAGCTATTCAAACATATTTTTGTGTAGAATAAATATTTTGCTTATATAAGTTGCTCTAAGTGTTATTTACGTGAAATTCATGTAACCCATGCACATGACAATTACGTAATTTTTTGGTAGAATATCTTAGTTGAATTTATGTGTTTATTGTGATGTCATTACGTGTTTTATGTATGTTGAATATACGTGTTGAAAAACATGTAGTTTTCACATAAAATGAACCCAACGTATATTTGATCTCATTTTATTTTACAGGTATACACTGAAAACTGAATTCAGTTTAGATAATAAAACAGTATGGGAGCATGTTTGTTTTCAAATAATTGCAAAAAGTAAAGAATTGTCAATCAATACATTCCTAACACAAGTACATACAGCTATTTGAAAAATACACTCAATGAGTTACTGTTAAATACACATGCCAAAAAATTAGGTGTTGAGTGAACTATAGCTCTAAATTTTTAAATACAAGTTTATTGTAAACATATTTCTTTTCAGGGTAAATAATCATGAGTAAACAATCTTCTTATTCTTCTTCGACATTCAGTGGCGGACAGCACCATCTTAAGGTGCATTTACCGCCACCTACTGGGCTGGTGAGTGATCACTAAGATTCTACAAAATTCTAGCTTCTAGCAGCCACAGTCATTTGTTTAGATGCATGGGTAATGCTTGCACGCAATGATATGAATTATGCCGATTATTCATCATAACTTTTCAAACTCGTAGAATCTACATTGAAAATACCTGAACACTGTCACGAAAAATTTGTGTTGAGTTTTTGATTTACTCTATACATAAAATTTATGCACACATATCACATGGGGATGCGTACTATCTTATGATGCGTCCTTTCTATGTATATTCATGTACATGTGCCTGCTGGGATAAGAACACTCTTTTCAAGAAACCTTCACTGACTGCAGGACAAGTACTTATATGTGTTTTTGTAACAAACAGGCCTGCTGCAGCTGCAGGAGGTGACTGCACATTATGTACCAAGCATACAGATATCATCCAGCAGAGTGAAGCACAATTACAGGGAAGAAAAGCATCTCTTCAACAGTTGCACCAGCCCCAGAAATAGACAGTGTCCCTAGAGAACACTGCAGAGGAAAGCACGAAGACGCCGTCACCCCCTCAAGTTAAATATGCTGTCCTACATAAGCTTCCCTGTAAGTGCCAAGGTTTTGATGAGGCTGGTAGTGGGAGCTGGATTCTTGAGCCTCTCCACTGTAAGAGCTTCACATTGAATCTAAAACAAACACAAAATTATACCTCTTGCTCTGCTATACTAGTTGTTTGCATGTTTGTGGCAGTAAATGTTTTGTGATGAAATACTAGTATTAACCAACTGCAAAACCTCTGTACACAAAAATGACGAATATGCCAAAAAAATACAACAGCAAAAGACCAGTCATCTCACTTGAAGATGTCACACTAGAATAATTTTCCTTCATGCACATCTTCACATTTGCTACGAGTGTGTGAAGCTTAACTGAAAACCACGAAGCTGTTTAGAAGGATTAGTTGGACTTATTTAGGGTCTGCTCCTTTCTCTTCCCCTGACCAAGACAGTATCTCTGCATCTGGAGTTGGTTCCCTGGTGCCAGACTCTGGCTGCCCACTGCTCCTAGTGGTTGGATTGAGTTGAACAGGGGTGGTGGCCGAGTGGTTAGTACACTTAGTTTCAGTGTGGAAGGTTCCCAGTTCAAACCCCACCCCTGCCACATTTCTCCATTTAATGCAGAGGTGTGCCAGGAAGGGCATCCAGTGTTAAACTTGTACCAATTCAACATGCAGATCCACTTCTGATTTCTTGTGGTGGCCATGAGTGCAAAAGAAGGGAGCAGCCGAAAGGACTTATGGACTTAGAAAGTCCATAAGTATTATGCATTCATTAAATGCAAAATTCCAATTTAGGCCCCCTTGCAGATGCCAGACTGGAATAATTTTCCTTCATGCACATCTTCACGTTTGGTACCATTGTGTGACTTTCATTGAAGTCCATCAAACAGTTTAGGAAGGGTGGCACCTATAACAATCATGGACAGATGGACATCTTGGATATACATTTCTCCAAATGATAGTCGTTTGTGTCTTGGTGTAGCCTTGTTCATGTATATAATCACAGTGTGCAGAATTAGCAATAAATATCATTAAAACTAAAAGAACCCACAGGTATCAGCTTGTGATGAAAAACCTGACTGGGTTAAATGCATTTTACGGAACCAGTGCTGACTTTTATCACAAAGTAGTACAGGTACAGATGTATATCAGCAGTGTGAACAATGTCAACGTTGTGTTTTTAATTGCTTTTGTTTTTGCTAGTACAGTTTCCATTGGTAATCAGTATTGTTGTCCTACATCATGCTTGTTTAATATTGAACATACTCAGCAGTGGTGGGCACAGTTCAGATAATCCGATAACAGATAATTATCTTAGATAATGTTTTCATTATTGGATTATCTTTTTAGATAACTTTAAAAACCATTATCGGACTAATTATCTTCCGATAAGTAGAGAAGCTTGAATCTTCGACTGGACTGGGTTGCTTGGCGTGAGGACGTTTCGCTTCAAATCACAGAAGCTTCCTCAGCTAAAATTCTTGCTCTGGTATCTTCCGATAAGTTTTTGTTCGATAACTTTTAGACCGATAACATAGTAGACATACAGTACGTTCACGATAGGACAAATGCATTTCAGACACTCTGTTCAGGCTCCACGGACAACAGCATTAAACTCTAGTGCCTAAAACTCTCGTGAATATATTCTCTGGGTTTATAGACGTTATTGTATTTGCGTTTGTTAAATTCCATGCATCTTAAATGTAGCAGACATGGATTATCTGGAATTTTGTTTTGGCAAGTTTTCACGGTCTCTACTGCCATCTACTGGCCAGTAGTGTTCATGGCAGTTCATGGCAGTATTCGTCCAGAAGCTGGGCAGACACTGTATGATATTTTTAATCACTGTACTCGGTTTTAGTTCAAACTGTACCACAGATCCGCAAGGTGTAAAAGTTCAGAGCATACAATTTATGTTCTTACACACACTGTACATTAAAAAAACACGTCAGATTTGTGTTTCCAGAAGCAAAACATACGTTTTTTTTTTCAAACTTAATTTACAAAAACTCTCGATGGGAGACATTATGTTATGTGGGCCGCTGAAGAGGAGGTACTGCTGGCCCACCACCACCAGAGGGCGCCCTGCTTGGAGTGCAGGCTCCAAGCACGAGAGGGCGCCAGACCCAGAAGAAGTGACAGCTGTCACTCATCGCACCAGCTGTCACTCATCTACACCACTATATAAGCCGGACTGCAACTCCACCTCCCCGCCGAGAAATCAACTACCGAGAGGTAATTTTCTTGCTGACTCGAAACGTTGAGTAATAATCTGAACTTCTTTTGCAGCCGTTATCCTGTGGTGTTTGCCTTATCTGTGGGATTGGCGTTTGGTGTGATCAGCGACGGCTTCGCCTCACACCCCAAACCAAGATAAGTGGTTAAACAGGAGCTGCACGAGTGTGTGATTGGAGGTGGAGGTGTGATTGGAGGTGGAGGTGCTCCCTCCTAACTGAGTGCAGACTGTGGATTACTGAGTGTGCGACTTCACACTCATCCATCCTGTCTTGTTTTCTGCCAGCAGTACCAGGGTCGACAGCCGAAGACAGAGGCCACCTGACGAGACTCGGGACTTGGCGGCTCCGGTGTTCTTCAGGCCGTTGGTGGTGGAAGCCGTGTGGGACGCAGCTCATCTCTCGTCAGGGGTCTTCTATCTTCGAGCCTGCCCACACGTCACCTGGTGTTAATTGACTATATATATTTTGTGTGTTTAGTTGTGTGTTGTCACAACATTAAATTGTTACTTATTGGCTTATTCATTGTCCGTTCCTTTGCGCCCCCTGTTGTGGGTCCGTGCTACGACACCTTCCCAACACATTAAAGTTTAAAAACAAAACAAAACAACAACAACAACAACAAAAACATTACAAGACAGGTCTGCAGTGTTTGCACATGCACAGTGTGAGCGTTTGGATGCTTGTAGCTCTTCAGCAGCAGGATATCCTCACGACGGCCGACAAGAATAATATCAAACACGTTTGATTTTCATTCGACCATACAATCGGCGATAAGGAGGTGGTCGTGAGATGTTAAACGCAGCTTGTTACTCCACGTACACTACACGATGCAGGACGCGCGATTAACCTGAAACTCAGTCCAAAAAATTCTCCCACAAATGAAAATTCATCTGAAAAAGGGCCAAAACTCGCACAGTGTAAAGCCAACATTTATGTGTCAAGACAATATTGAGTGCACATTTTACAATATAATAAAATGTGTGCACAATTAAAACATGCGCACAACATCATAAAACGTACACACAACATCATAAAACGTGTGCACAGCACAATATAATAAAATGAGCATGAAACGCACATGCTCTCCACATGCAAAACATTTTGCAATGACACTTCCAGGGCTCCGTAAAAATGCCTGTTTTTACAAAAAAATTGAATATTTTATAACAGCACATTTATCTGTAAACACCAACACACGACACACATCACATTAATGTGTTGGTTTACATAATGAATGACTGAACCAATCAGTGTTTAGCAGAGGCACATTTTACCCAGAATCCTTTGCGATCTGTCTGTGTTTGTTACAAAACCTCAGAATTAGTACATTATTCAATATTAAAAGATATATGTCATATTTTAACTTTGTATAAATGACAGAATTGACATTAATGGAGTAATTCTATCGGTATTAATGTTATTTATGAATCAAAACCATAAGTAAGTATGGCTTTATTTTCCAAGACCTCCACCTGACCGGAACATTGTGATTGAGTAGAAAGCTGGGTTTTTTTTGTGTGCGTGCGTGCGTGCGTGCGTGCGTGCGTGCGTGCGTGCGTGCGAGCGTGCGTGCGTGCGTGCGCGCTCAGCTGTGCTTGAAGCCATGTAGTTTACAAGAGTTTCCAGCAGGGAGCAAGATCTTCAAAGACAGAAGCGCAGGCTCATTGTTTGGGTTTGTTGTAGCTTTTGATGCTACTACAACCCCTGGCAAAAATTATGGAATCACCGGTCTCAGAGGATGTTCATTCAGTTGTTTAATTTTGTAGAAAAAAAGCAGATCACAGACATGACACAAAACTAAAGTCATTTCAAATGGCAACTTTCTGGCTTTAAGAAACACTATAAGAAATCAAGAAAAAAAGATTGTGGCAGTCAGTAACGGTTACTTTTTTAGACCAAGCAGAGGAAAAAAATATGGAATCACTCAATTCTGAGGAAAAAATTATGGAATCACCCTGTAAATTTTCATCCCCCAAATTAACACCTGCATCAAATCAGATCTGCTCATTGACATTGACCCTATGCCATGACATTGACCCTATGTGTCTTTTTGCAAGGAATGTTTTTTGCAGTTTTTGCTCTATGGCAAGATGCATTATCATCTTGAAAAATGATTTCATCCTCCCAAACATCCTTTCAATTGTCCAAAATATCAACATAAACTTGTGCATTTATTGATGATGTAATGACAGCCATCTCCCCAGTGCCTTTACCTGACATGCAGCCCCATATCATCAATGACTGTGGAAATTTACATGTTCTCTTCAGGCAGTCATCTTTATAAATCTCATTTGAAAGGCACCAAACAAAAGTTCCAGCATCATCACCTTGCCCAATGCAGATTCAAGATTCATCACTGAATATGACTTTCATCCAGTCATCCACAGTCCACAATTGCTTTTCCTTAGCCCATTGTAACCTTGTTTTTTTTCTGTTTAGGTGTTAATGATGCCTTTCGTTTAGCTTTTCTGTATGTAAATCCCATTTCCTTTAGGCGGTTTCTTACAGTTCGGTCACAGACGTTGACTCCAGTTTCCTCCCATTCGTTCCTCATTTGTTTTGTTGTACATTTTTCAATTTTTGAGACATATTGCTTTAAGTTTTCTGTCTTGACGCTTTGATGTCTTCCTTGGTCTACCAGTATGTTTGCCTTTAACAACCTTCCCATGTTGTTTGTATTTGGTCCAGAGTTTAGACACAGCTGACTGTGAACAACCAACATCTTTTGCAACATTGCGTGATGATTTACCCTCTTTTAAGAGTTTGATAATCCTCTCCTTTGTTTCAGTTGACATCTCTCGTGTTGGAGTCATGATTCATGTCAGTCCACTTGGTGCAACAGCTCTCCAAGGTGTGTTCACTCCTTTTTAGATGCAGACTAACGAGCAGATCTGATATGATGCAGGTGTTAGTTTTGGGGATGAAAATTTACAGGGTGATTCCATAATTTTTTCCTCAGAATTGAGTGATTCCATATTTTTTTCCTCTGCTTGGTCTAAAAAAGTAACCGTTACTGACTGCCACAATCTTTTTTTCTTGATTTCTTATAGTGTTTCTTAAAGCAAGAAAGTTGCCATTTGAAATGACTTTAGTTTTGTGTCATGTCTGTGATCTGCTTTTTTTCTACAAAATTAAACAACTGAATGAACATCCTCTGAGGCCGGTGATTCCATAATTTTTGCCAGGGGTTGTAGAAGCGATCGTGGTGTTAAAACTCAAATTCACTTTATTAGTAGTTGCAAATGTACCAGAGACAATACTGGAATTTATCGGTTATCTATAACTTCTGATAGATTTTTGGGTGGTTTTTAATTTTTGGTTATCTGTGCCCACCACTGATACTCAGTGAAAAATAGTAGAGATGAGATGTTGCTGCTTTATATCACAATTAGCATACATCCAAGTATTTCCATGGAAGCTTGTTTTGTTTGTTTGTTTTTAGTTTTGTCTAGTCTACTCAATTTCTATCAATTTGGAGTAGCTGACTGATGTAAACTGTGACCCAGACCTGGATAGTGAATGAATGACTGAATTAATGATGTACATGGCATAACCTGAGTTGCTATAGTAAATGTTGCTATTTCTTCTATTTGTTTGCCTTCCCATATTCAGCTCCATCTGTTTTCACTCACAAAAACAGAGATATACTGTAAGTTGGCCAAAAATTGTGCTGGATCTATTCCCATAAGAATTACAATTCTCAGCTTCATCATTATGTCTTCAAGCCAGAACACTGATTTGTCAACTACAAAATCAATCATTATATGGACTACATCCCCATTTCTACTTTTTACTTGAGAGATGGAGGGATGGACAGGGTAATACAGTAGTGTTCAGAATAATAGTAGTGCTATGTGACTAAAAAGATTAATCCAGGTTTTGAGTATGTTTCTTATTGTTACATGGGAATCAAGGTACCAGTAGATTCAGGAGATTCTCACAAATTCCACAAGACCAAGCATTCAAAACCAGTCCCAGCAGAAGACTGCCCCTCCCCAAGCTTGGTTCTGCTGGAAGTTTCTTCCTGTTAAAAGGGAGTTTTTCCTTCTCACTGTCGCCAAGTGCTTGCTCATAGGGGGTCGTTTTGACCCATTGGGGTTTTTCTGTAATTATTGTATGGCTTTTGCCTTACAATATAAAGCGCCTTGGGGCAACTGTTTGTTGTGATTTGGCGCTATATAAATAAAATTGATTTGATTTGATTCATGATATGCACACTCTTAAGGCTATGAAATTGGGCTATTAGTAAAAAAAAGTAGAAAAAGGGGGTGTACACAATAATAGTAGCATCTGCTGTTGATGCTATGAACTCAAAACTATTATGTTCAAACTGCTTTTTTAGCAATCCTGTGAATCACTAAACTAGTATTTAGTTGCATAACCACAGTTTTCAACCCCACCCACAGGGTAGGGTTTGAACTGGGAACTTTCCGGACTGAAACCAAGTGCACTAACCACTTGGGCACCACCCCTAGTGTATTACATATGTCATTTAGTATATTCTGTTATTCATAATATTCATACTGTATCTGTTATTTCATATATTCATCTTTCCACACATCAATTTTCACACATATTATATCTGTTTTTCACTATATTTGCCATTTTGTTTTATTCATCTTTGTTTTTAAGTGGAGACAGTGGCAAGAGAATTTCATTATTTCATTATTACTTTTACAAGGTGTAATGACATCTTGGAGTTAGACCAATTTAACATGAGTGCAAAGGTCTCAAATTTAGACCAGATGTCATCACCACATCCTTACAGAAACTATGTTGGATATGTACAAAGTACTTGTCAAAAATATGTAAATTTGTTTATGTCCGTATTCATTGTGAGAATAGACTCAATGAATAGTTCCCCTGAATGGGCTTGTCACAGAACCCCAAGAGCACAGACATGCACTCCAGTGACATGTATAACACTAACCAAAAGGAACAATGATGAGGTTATTTAACAAGAGATACATATTTTTCTGTAAAATGTAGATTAAAAACAACACCAACTTTACACAATATCACCCCTTCTAAGTTACCTCCAAATCTGTGTCATATTATTGATTTTTCATCCCCATTTCCATCCCATTTCAAAACTGAGAGAATTAGGCTTTGATTTTTTTTTTTTTTTTTAATTGGCCAAAATTTACAGTAGTGTTCAGAATAATAGTAGTGCTATGTGACTAAAAAGATTAATCCGGTTTTGAGTATATTTCGTATTGTTACATGGGAAACAAGCTACCAGTAGATTCAGTAGATTCTCGCAAATCCAATAAGACCAAGTATTCATGATATGCACACTCTTAAGGCTATGAAATTGGGCTATTAATAAAAAAAGTAGAAAAGGGGGTGTTCACAATAATAGTAGCATCTGCTGTTGACGCTACAAACTCAAAACTATTATGTTCAAACTGCTTTTTTAGCAATCATGTGAATCACTAAACTAGTATTTAGTTGTATAACCACAGTTTTTCATGACTTCTTCACATCTGCGAGGCATGGAGTCAACCAACTTGTGGCACCTTTCAGCTGTTATTCCACTCCAAGATTCTTTAACAACATCCCACAATTCAAAATCAAATCAAAACAATTTTATTTATATAGCGCCAAATCACAACAAACAGTTGCCCCA
The DNA here is from genome assembly GCF_902500255.1 of Thalassophryne amazonica. Classification (NCBI taxonomy): domain Eukaryota; kingdom Metazoa; phylum Chordata; class Actinopteri; order Batrachoidiformes; family Batrachoididae; genus Thalassophryne; species Thalassophryne amazonica. Next base: position 79,085,804 of record NC_047115.1, read on the forward strand.
AGGCGCTTTATATTGTAAGGCAAAACCCATACAATAATTACGTAAAAACCCCAACGGTCAAAACGACCCCCTGTGAGCAAGCACTTGGCAACAGTGGGAAGGAAAAACTCCCTTTTAACAGGAAGAAACCTCCAGCAGAACCAAGTTCAGGGAGGGGCAGTCTTCTGCTGGGACTGGTTGGGGCTGAGGGAGAGAACCAGGAAAAAGACATGCTGTGGAGGGGAGCAGAGATCAATCACTAATGATTAAATGCAGAGTGGTGCATACAGAACAAAAAGAGAAAGAAACACTCAGTGCATCATGGGAACCCCCCAGCAGTCTACGTCTATAGCAGCATAACTAAGGGATGGCTCAGGGTCACCTGATCCAGCCCTAACTATAAGCTTTAGCAAAAAAGAAAGTTTTAAGCCTAATCTTAAAAGTACAGAGGGTGTCTGTCTCCCTGATCTGAATTGGGAGCTGGTTCCAGAGGAGAGGAGCCTGAAAGCTGAAGGCTCTGCCTCCCATTCTACTCTTACAAACCCTAGAAACTACAAGTAAGCCTGCAGTCTGAGAGCGAAGCGCTCTATTGGGGTGATATGGTACTATGAGGTCCCTAAGATAAGCTGGGACCTGATTATTCAAAACCTTATAAGTAAGAAGAATAATTTTAAATTCTATTCTAGAATTAACAGGAAGCCAATGAAGAGGGGCCAATATGGGTGAGATATGCTCTCTCCTTCTAGTCCCTGCCAGCCCTCTAGCTGCAGCATTTTGAATTAACTGAAGGCTTTTCAGGGAACTTTTAGGACAACCTGATAATTATGAATTACAATAGTCCAGCCTAGAGGAAATAAATGCATGAATTAGTTTTTCAGCATCACTCTGAGACAAGACCTTTCTAGTTTTAGAGATATTGCGCAAATGCAAAAAAGCAGTCCTACATATTTGTTTAATATGCGCATTGAAGGACATATCCTCATCAAAAATGACTCCAAGATTTCTCACAGTATTACTAGAGGTCAGGGTAATGCCATCCAGAGTAAGGATCTGGTTAGACACCATGTTTCTAAGATTTGTGGGGCCAAGTACAATAACTTCAGTTTTATCTGAGTTTAAAAGCAGGAAATTAGAGGTCATCCATGTCTTTATGTCTGTAAGACAGTCCTGCAGTTTAGCTAATTTGTGTGTGTCCTCTGGCTTCATGGATAGATAAAGCTGGGTATCATCTGCGTAACAATGAAAATTTAAGCAATGCCGTCTAATAATACTGCCTAAGGGAAACATGTATAAAGTGAACAAAATTGGTCCTAGCACAGAACCTTGTGGAACTCCATAATTAACCTTAGTCTGTGAAGAAGATTCCCCATTTACATGAACAAATTGTAATCTATTAGATAAATATGATTCAAACCACTGCAGCGCAGTGCCTTTAATACCTATGTCATGCTCTAATCTCTGTAATAAAATTTTATGGTCAACAGTATCAAAAGCAGCACTGATTCAGCAAGCAATTCATTCACATTTCTTGGTTTTGCTTCAGAAACAGCTTTTTTGATGTCACCCCACAAGTTCTCAATTGGATTTAGGTCCCGGGATTGGGCAGGCCACTCCAAAACATTAATTTTGTTGGTTTGGAATCAAGATTTTGCTCGTTTACTAGTGTGCTTGGGGTAATTGTCTTGTTGAAACACCCATTTCAAGGGCATGTCCTCTTCAGCATAAGGCAACATGACCTCTTGACATATCCAAACTGATCCATGATACCTGGTATGCGATACATAGGCCCAACACCATAGTAGGAGAAACATGCCCATATCATGATGCTTGCACCACCATGCTTCACTGTCTTTACTGTGAACTGTGGCTTGAATTCAGAGTTTTGGGGTCATCTCACAAACTGTCTGTGGCCCTTGGACCCAAAAAGAACAATTTTACTCTCATCAGTCCACAAAATATTCCTCCATTTGTCTTTAGACCAGTTGATATGTTCTTTGGCAAATTGTAACCTCTTCTACACATGTCTTTTAATTAACAGAGGGACTTTGTGGGGGATTCGTGCAAATAAATTAGCTTCACACAGGCATCTTCTAACTGTCTTAGCACTTACAGGTAACTCCAAACTGTCTTTGATCATCCTTATTCTTCTATCCTTTTTGATGGTTGTTTTCCATTTTCTTTCACGAGTCTCTGTTTTGTTTTGTCCATTTTAAAGCATTGGAGATCATTGTAGATGAACAGCCTATAATTTTTTATAAGTTTTCCCCTCTCCAATCAACTATTTAATCAAACTACGCTGTTCTTCTGAACAATGTCTTGAACGCCCCATTTTCCTCAGGCTTTCAAAGAGAAAAGCATGTTTCAACAGGTGCTGGCTTCATCCTTAAATAGGGGACACCTGATTCACACCTCTTTGTTCCACAAAATTGACAAACTCACTGACTGAATGCAACACTACTATTATTGTGAACACCCCCTTTTCTACTTTTTTTTTAACTAATAGACAAATTTCATAGCCTTAAGAGTGTGCATATCATGAATGTTTGGTCTTGTTGGATTTGTGAGACTCTACTGAATCTACTGGTACCTTGTTTCCCATGTAACAATAAGAAATATACTCAAAACCTGGATTAATCTTTTTAGTCACATAGCACTGCTATTATTCTGAACACTACTATACGTGTAGTTGTAATCCTTACAATTGTCTTGTATTTTATATCTGATTACAGATACTTTTCCAAAAAGCAAAAATTTCCCTCTTAAATCTCAAAAATGTCTTCTGTTGAAGTTGCAGAAGAGGATGCTTCTGCTCAGAGAAGGGTAGGTCCTGATTACTGCATATTCCACCAGCTTGTCCACTTTTACCTGCTCTTACACAAGATTACCCCTGATTTGCACTTAAATCCAATTATTCACTTTTTTGATCACAATTCATCCCATTATCCAACCCGGTCCCACGCCATGTCGTGATTCAGCAGCACGAAATTTACATTAATCTATTGGTTCATGATATTGTCATGAAAAGGGCCACATTTTCATCACGGCAGCACAAATTCATTGTAATTCATTCTGTGATGGGTGCACGAAATTAAAAGTGAAGCAGGGTGGTCGGGGCGGTTATGGTTAGGGTTAGGTTATGGTTCAGGTTAGGGTTGGGGGAAGGAGTAGGGTTAGTAATAGTGTGTTAAAAAATACCCGTCACGAAAATTTGACTCATTTTGTGACAGGAGCATGAAAAAAAACAAAACAAACAAACAAACAAAAAAAAAACATGAGACTGGGCTGCATCATTACACATTTTTTAAACATGTTTAAAACTTTCATTTTTGCAGCATACTACAACCTCCTACCACAAATTGCACCCAATTTCAAGCCATCATTGTGTGTCCATCTGCCACCCCCACCTCCCAAATCATAAACAATGCTGTATCGAAAATCAGTAATGGGAGACAGGCTTAAGGCTTTCTTTGTGTGAAAACTGGCTTGTGTGTAAAATGCTATTTTCATCAGTAGGCTCCATGCATACATACGAGGGTAGGCTGAAAAGTTCTAAGGCTCCCCATGAAGAGTTAATGCATTAACTGCATTATAGTGATCTTAGAACTTTTCAGCCTACCCTCGTACTTCTTGCTATTATAGTCATATAAAAGCTCTTTTTTTAATGCAAGACACAAATTGCAGTGAGGCTAATGGCAAATTTTCCAGTGCTGTCCTCACTCATCTTCAAGCAGCGGAGGCAGATGTTCCAGTTCAAGGTATTCATCTCTTCCTCGGCTACTGCATTACTCCCTGATGTCTCCATTGCACCAGCTTTAATAACCTGAAGCTGAAAAGCCAGTCTGGCTGTGGGTATCACAGATGTGATGAGCTCCCTGGGTACATTAGGGTACTTATGGCAGCCCAGCAGTCAGACGTGTCCAAGTAGATGCAGAAAGCACAGCAATGCGCATGAATGGAGCTACAGCTGAGGAGGAGGTGCAGAGGCTCGCATGCAGCTCGTACTACACCTACACAGAAAGAGGAGACACTGAAGGAGATCACAGCTTTTTGTGTCAGTGCTGGCAGCATGGACAGCCTACAGCCCACAGTGTACTCAACACCTCCACTCACTGACTGTGACGCATATGCATTTCACTTCATTTTTATCAACCACATTATATGGACAGCTTTTAATTTCATCATGACACCATTTCTCGGCTCTTGCTTGCCTCTACTGGTGGTTGGCTCTCACTGCGGTATTGTATCACTTCCTGTTCCGGAGCACAGCGGTGTTTTGCTGTATCTGTTAGCTGTTTAATCTGCGAAGTTAGATTGATGTAGTTACCTAGATAACGATTTGTTCACAGTGTAATCTTCACGTGCCTTAACTAAAGCACTCCCTCTGCTGAATCACCTCTAAATTATTTACACATTATTCACTTTGTGTGTTTTTTAGGAATCCGCTAGCTTAGCGCAGCTACTAGCTCTTAGCCTGGTTTAGCATGGCGGCTTCTCCTGTCTCTCCCGCACTTTTCTGCTCTGGGTGTGAAATGTTTTAGTTATTCCTTCGGCCTCCTTTAGCAGTAATGGTACTTGTAATAAGTGTAGCTTATTCGTAGCTTTGGAGGCCAGGCTGGGGGAATTGGAGACTCGGCTCCGCACCGTGGAAAATTCTACAGCTAGCCAGGCCCCTGTAGTCGGTGCGGACAAGGTAGCTTAGCCGCCGTTAGTTTCCCTCTGGCAGATCCCAAGCAGCCGGGAAAGCAGGCCGACTGGGTGACTGTGAGGAGGAAGCGTAGTTCTAAACAGAAGCCCCGTGTACACCGCCAACCCGTTCACATTTCTAACCGTTTTTCCCCACTCTTGCAACACACCTGCCGAGGCATCAAACTCTGGTTATTGGCGACACTGTTTTGAGAAATGTGAAGTTAGCGACACCAGCAACCATAGTCAGTTGTCTTCCGAGGGCCAGAGCAGGCAAAATTGAAGGAAATTGAAACTGCTGGCTAAGGCTAAGCGTAAATTTGGTAAGATTGTAATTCACGTCGGCAGTAATGACACCCGGTTACGCCAATCGGAGGTCCTAAAATTAACATTGAATCGGTGTGTAACTTTGCAAAACAAGTCGGATCTGTAGTTTCTCCGGGCCCCTCCCCAATCGGACTCGGGAGTGACATGTTTAGCCGCATTTTCTCCTTGAATTGCTGGGCGTCTGAGTGGTGTCCAAAAAATGAGGTTGCTTCATAGATAATTGGCAAAGCTTCTGGGGAAAACCTGGTCTTGTTAGGAGAGACGGCATCCATCCCACTTTGGATGTAGCAGCTCTCATTTCTAGAAATCTGGCCAATTTTATTAAATCCTCCAAACCGTGACTATCCAGGTTTGGGACCAGGAAACAGAGTTGTAGTCTTACACACCTCGCTGCAGCTTCTCTCCCCCTGCCATCCCCTCATTACCCCATCCCTGTAGAGACGGTGCCTGCTCCCAGACCACCAATAACCAGCAAAAATCTATTTAAGCATAAAAATTCCAGAAGAAAAAAATAATATAGCACCTTCAACTGCACCACAGACTAAAACAGTTAAATGTGGTCTATTAAACATAGGTCTCTCTCTTCTAAGTCCCTGTTAGTAAATGATATAATAATTGATCAACATATTGATTTATTCTGCCTTACAGAAACCTGGTTACAGCAGGATGAATATGTTAGTTTAAATGAGTCAACACGCCCGAGTCACACTAACTGGCAGAATGCTCGTAGCACGGGCCGAGGCAGAGGATTGGCATTAGCATAATTCATTTGAAAGCTTGACTCTTAGGTCTTGTCCATCCAAATTGGGAAGTCCCAAAAAACAGTTTTATTTGTTATTATCTATCGTCCACCTGGTCGTTACTGTGAGTTTGTCTGTGATTTTTCAGACCTTTTGTCTGACTTAGTGCTTAGCTCAGATAAGATAATTATAGTGGGTGATTTTAACATCCACACAGATGCTGAGAATGACAGCCTCAACACTGCATTTAATCTATTATTAGACTCAATTGGCTTTGTTCAAAATGTAAATGAGTCCACCCACCACTTTAATCATATCTTAGATCTTGTTCTGACTTATGGTATGGAAATTGAAGACTTAACAGTATTCCCTGAAAACTCCCTTCTGTCTGAACATTTCTTAATAACATTTACATTTACTCTGATGGACTACCCAGCAGTGGGGAATAAGTTTCATTACACTAGAAGTCTTTCAGAAAGCACTGTAACTAGGTTTAAGGATATGATTCCTTCTTTATGTTCTCTAATGCCATATACCAACACAGTGCAGAGTAGCTACCTACACTCTGTAAGTGAGATAGAGTATCTCGTCAATAGTTTACATCCTCATTGAAGACAACTTTGGATGCTGTAGCTCCTCTGAAAAAGAGAGCTTTAAATCAGAAGTGCCTGGACTCCGTGGTATAACTCACAAACTTGCAGCTTAAAGCAGAAACCCGTAAGTTGGAGAGGAAATGGCGTCTCACTAATTTACAAGATCTTCACTTAGCCTGGAAAAAAGAGTCTGTGCCTACTAAAAAAGCCCCCCATAAAGCTAGGACATCTACTACTAATCACTATTCGAAGAAAATAAGAACAACCCCAGTTTCTTTTCAACACTGTAGCCAGGCTGACAAAGAGTCAGAGCTCTATTGAGCCGAGTATTCCTTTAACTTTAACTAGTAATGACTTCATGACTTTCTTTGCTAATAAAATTTTAACTATTAGAGGAAAAATACTCATAACCATCCCAAAGACGTATCGTTATCTTTGGCTGCTTTCAGTGATGCCGGTAATCGGTAGACTCTTTCTCTCAGATTGTTCGGTTCTGAGTTATTTTCATTAGTTACTTCATCCAAACCATCAACATGTTTATTAGACCCCATTCCTACCAGGCTGCTCAAGGAAGCCCTACCATTATTTAATGCTTCGATCTAAAATATGATCAATCTATCTTTATTAGTTGGCTATATACCACAGGCTTTTAAGGTGGCAGTAATTAAACAATTACTTAAAAAGCCATCACTTGACCCAGCTATCTTAGCTAATTATAGGCCAATCTCCAACCTTCCTTTTCTCTCAAAACTTCTTGAATGGGTAGTTGTAAAACAGCTAACTGATCATCTGCAGAGGAATGGTCTATTTGAAGAGTTCAGTCAGGTTTTAGAATTCATCATAGTACAGAAACAGCATTAGTGAAGGTTACAAATGATCTTCTTATGGCCTCAGACAGTGGACTCATCTCTGTGCTTGTTCTGTTAGACCTCAGTGCTGCTTTTGATACTGTTGTCCATAAAATTTTATTACAGAGATTAGAGCATGCCAGAATTTAAAATTCTTCTTCTTACTTATAAGGTTTTGAATAATCGGGTCCCATTTTATCTTAGGGACCTCATAGTACCATATCACCCCAATAGAGCGCTTCGCTCTCAGACTGCAGGCATACTTGTAGTTCCTAGGGTTTGTAAGAGTAGAATGGGAGGCAGAGCCTTCAGCTTTCAGGCTCCTCTCCTGTGGAACTAGCTCCCAATTCAGATCAGGGAGACAGACACCCTCTCTTAGGCTTAAAACTTTCCTTTTTGCTAAAGCTTATAGTTAGGGCTGTATCAGGTGACCCTGAACCATCCCTTAGTTATGCTGCTATAGACTTAGACTGCTGGGGGGTTCCCATGATGCACTGAGTGTTTCTTTCTCTTTTTGCTCTGTATGCACCACTCTGCATTTAATCATTAGTGATTGATCTCTGCTCCCCTCCACAGCATGTCTTTTTCCTGGTTCTCTCCCTCAGCCCAACCAGTCCCAGCAGAGAACTGCCCCTCCCTGAGTCTGGTTCTGCTGGAGGTTTCTTCCTGTTAAAAGGGAGTTTTTCCTTCCCACTGTCGCCAAGTGCTTGCTCACAGGGGGTCGTTTTGACCGTTGGGGTTTTTACGTAATTATTGTATGGCCTTGCCTACAATATAAAGTGCCCTTGGGCAACTGTTTGCTGTGATTTGGCGCTATATAAATAAAATTGATTGAAATTGATTGATTGATTTCTATAGATTCTCAAATGCACAGTTATGAGGAATCTATAATACAATAGCCAAGTAGACTCTGTGTACGTATGCCTACGTGTGTTTGGATTCAATCATAGAGAAACTGAAGAGAGCTGACAGTTGCCATATATGAATACTTATATATTTTGGGTCAAGTATGAGTGCTGTGAAAATGCAAAGTTGATAAGACTAATATTTTATGAGAAATCTGGGATATTAGCTGACAACAGTGAAACAATGGACGTTATGCTGCAATGCACCATGGGAGTTTGGGGTGTTGAGATTTTAAATGTCATTGTGGTTTCATGCTTTTTTTTAACAGTATTGTGTTATTGATTTATTGTGTTTTGCAGTTCAATTGGTTTAGTCAGTTTAGTTAAGTGTTATATTGCCGTTACCATGAGTGAGAAGTGTCGTGCATTTGATATCTTCCACCACTGTCTCTGTTTGTGGGAGTGTACAATGGATCACCTGCGTGGGGCAGAATGCAGAAAAGACAAAAAAAAAAAAAAAAAAAAAAGTTCTGGCTTGGTTTTGCTCTTCTGTGCAAAAACACGATGACAATATATTAAATCGGGTTTATCGTCTGTGTACATGTATGCATGCGTATCAATCAATCAATCAATTTTTTTTATATAGCGCCAAATCACAACAAACAGTTGCCCCAAGGCGCTTTATATTGTAAGGCAAGGCCATACAATAATTATGTAAAACCCCAATGTGTCAAAACGACCCCCTGTGAGCAAGCACTTGGCTACAGTGGAAGGAAAAAACTCCAGCAGAACCACGCTCAGGGAGGGGCAAGTCTTCTGCTGGGACTGGTTGGGGCTGAGGGAGAGAACCAGGAAAAAGACATGCTGTGGAGGGGAGCAGAGATCGATCACTAATGATTAAATGCAGAGTGTGCATACAGAGCAAAAAGAAGAAAGAAACAGTGCATCATGGGAACCCCCCAGCAGTCTACGTCTATAGCAGCATAACTAAGGGATGGTTCAGGGTCACCTGATCCAGCCCTAACTATAAGCTTTAGCAAAAAGGAAAGTTTTAAGCCTAATCTTAAAAGTAGAGAGGGTGTCTGTCTCCCTGATCTGAATTGGGAGCTGGTTCCACAGGAGAGGAGCCTGAAAGCTGAAGGCTCTGCCTCCCATTCTACTCATTACAAACCCTAGGAACTACAAGTAGCCTGCAGTCTGAGAGCGAAGCGCTCTATTGGGGTGATATGGTACTATGAGGTCCCTAAGATAAGATGGGACCTGATTATTCAAAACCTTATAAGTAAGAAGAAGAATTTTAAATTCTATTCTAGAATTAACAGGAAGCCAATGAAGAGAGGCCAATATGGGGTGAGATATGCTCTCTCCTTCTAGTCCCCGTCAGTACTCTAGCTGCAGCATTTTGAATTAACTGAAGGCTTTTTAGGGAACTTTTAGGACAACCTGATAATAATGAATTACAATAGTCCAGCCTAGAGGAAATAAATGCATGAATTAGTTTTTCAGCATCACTCTGAGACAAGACCTTTCTGATTTTAGAGATATTGCGTAAATGCAAAAAAGCAAGTCCTACATATTTGTTTAGTATGCGCTTTGAATGACATATCCTGATCAAAAATGACTCCAAGATTTCTCACAGTATTAGTAGAGCTCAGGGTAATGCCATCCAGAGTAAGGGATCTGGTTAGACACCATATTTCTAAGATTTGTGGGGTCAAGTACAATACTTCAGTTTTATCTGAGTTTAAAAGCAGAAATTAGAGGTCATCCATGTCTTTATGTCTGTAAGACAATCCTGCAGTTTAGCTAATTGGTGTGTGTCCTCTGGCTTCATGGATAGATAAAGCTGGGTATCATCTGCGTAAACAATGAAAATTTAAGCAATACCGTCTAATAATACTGCCTAAGGGAAGCATGTATAAAGTCATGTAAATTGGTCCTAGCACAGAACCTTGTGGAACTCCATAATTAACTTTAGTCTGTGAAGAAGATTCCCCATTTACATGAACAAATTGTAATCTATTAGACAAATATGATTCAAACCACCGCAGCGCAGTGCCTTTAATACCTATGGCATGCTCTAATCTCTGTAATAAAATTTTATGGTCAACAGTATCAAAAGCAGCACTGAGGTCTAACAGAACAAGCACAGAGATGAGTCCACTGTCCGAGGCCATAAGAAGATCATTTGTAACCTTCACTAATGCTGTTTCTGTACTATGATGAATTCTAAAACCTGACTGAAACTCTTCAAATAGACCATTCCTCTGCAGATGATCAGTTAGCTGTTTTACAACTACCCTTGCAAGAATTTTGAGAGAAAAGGAAGGTTGGAGATTGGCCTATAATTAGCTAAGATAGCTGGGTCAAGTGATGGCTTTTTAAGTAATGGTTTAATTACTGCCACCTTAAAAGCCTGTGGTACATAGCCAACTAACAAAGATAGATTGATCATATTTAAGATCGAAGCATTAAATAAATGGTAGGGCCTGGTAGGAATGGGGTCTAATAAACATGTTGATGGTTTGGATGAAGTAACTAATGAAAATAACTCAGACAGAACAATCGGAGAGAAAGAGTCTAACCAAATACCGGCATCACTGAAAGCAGCCAAAGATAACGATACGTATTTGGGATGGTTATGAGTAATTTTTTCTCTAATAGTTAAAATTTTGTTAGCAAAGAAAGTCATGAAGTCATTACTAGTTAAAGTTAATGGAATACTCAGCTCAATAGAGCTCTGACTCTTTGTCAGCCTGGCTACAGTGCTGAAAAGAAACCTGGGGTTGTTCTTATTTTCTTCAATTAGTGATGAGTAGAAAGATGTCCTAGCTTTTTTATAGAGCAACAGACTCTTTTTCCAGGCTAAGTGAAGATCTTCTAAATTAGTGAGACGCCATTTCCTCTCCAACTTACGGGTTATCTGCTTTAAGCTACGAGTTTGTGAGTTATACCACGGAAGTCAGGCACTTCTGATTTAAAGCTCTCTTTTTTAGAAGAGCTACAGCATCCAAAGTTGTCTTCAATGAGGATGTAAAACTATTGACGAGATACTCTATCTCACTTACAGAGTTTAGGTAGCTACTCTGCACTGTGTTGGTATATGGCATTAGAGAACATAAAGAAGGAATCATATCCTTAACCTAGTTACAGTGCTTTCTGAAAGACTTCTAGTGTAATGAAACTATTTCCCCACTGCTGGGTAGTCCATCAGAGTAAATGTAAATGTTATTAAGAAATGATCAGACAGAAGGGAGTTTCAGGGAATACTGTTAAGTCTTCTATTTCCATACCATAAGTCAGAACAAGATATAAGATATGATTAAAGTGGTGGGTGGACTCATTTACTTTTTGAGCAAAGCCAATAGAGTTTAATAATAGATTAAATGCAGTGTTGAGGCTGTCATTCTCAGCATCTGTGTGGATGTTAAAATCGCCCACTATAATTATCTTATCTGAGCTAAGCACTAAGTCAGACAAAAGGTCTGAAAATTCACAGAGAAACTCACAGTAACGACCAGGTGGACGATAGATAATAACAAATAAAACTGGTTTTTGGGGACTTCCAATTTGGATGGACAAGACTAAGAGTCAAGCTTTCAAATGATTAAAGCTCTGTCTGGGTTTTTGATTAATTAATAAGCTGGAATGGAAGATTGCTGCTAATCCTCCGCCCCGGCCCATGCTACGAGCATTCTGACAGTTAGTGTGACTCGGGGGTGTTGACTCATTTAAACTAACATATTCATCCTGCTGTAACCAGGTTTCTGTAAGGCGAATAAATCAATATGTTGATCAATTATTATATCATTTACCAACAGGGACTTAGAAGAGAGAGACCTAATGTTTAATAGACCACATTTAACTGTTTTAGTCTGTGGTGCAGTTGAAGGTGCTATATTATTTTTCTTTTTGAATTTTTATGCTTAAATAGATTTTTGCTGGTTATTGGGTAGTCTGGGAGCAGGCACCGTCTCTACGGGGATGGGGTAATGAGGGGATGGCAGGGGGAGAGAAGCTGCAGAGAGGTGTGTAAGACTACAACTCTCCTTCCTGGTCCCAACCCTGGATAGTCACGGTTTGGAGGATTTAAGAAAATTGGCCAGATTTCTAGAAATGAGAGCTGCTCCATCCAAGTGGGATGGATGCCATCTCTCCTAACAAGACCAGGTTTTCCCCAGAAGCTTTGCCAATTATCTATGAAGCCCACCTCATTTTTTGGACACCACTCAGACAGCCAGCAATTCAAGGAGAACATGCGGCTAAACATTTCACTCCCGGTCTGATAGGGGAGGGGCCAGAGAAAACTACAGAGTCCGACATTGTTTTTTGCAAAGTTACACACCGATTTAATGTTAATTTTAGTGACCTCGATTGGCGTAACCGGGTGGTCATACTGCCGACGTGAATTACAATCTTACCAAATTTACCGCTTAGCCTTAGCCAGCAGTTTCAAATTTCCTTCAATGTCGCCTGCTCTGGCCCCCGGAAGACAATTGACTATGGTTGCTGGTGTCGCTAACCTTCACATTTCGCAAAACAGGAGTCGCCATAACCAGACTTTGATTCTCGGCGGGTGTTGTCGTCGAGTGGGGGGGAAAAACGGTTAGAGATGTGAACGGGTTGGCGGTGTACACGGGGCTTCTGTTTAGAACTACGCTTCCTCCTCACAGTCACCCAGTCGGCCTGCCTTTCCCGGCTGCTTGGGATCTGCCAGAGGGAAACTAACGGCGGCTAAGCACCTTGGTCCGCACCGACTACAGGGGCCTGGCTAGCTGTAGAATTTTCCACGGTGCGGGAGCCGAGTTCTCCAATTCGCCCAGCCTGGCCTCCAAAGCTACGAATAAGCTACACTTATTACAAGTACCGTTACTGCTAAAGGAGGCCGAGGAATAACTAAACATTTCACACCCAGAGCAGAAAAGTGCGGGAGAGACAGGAGAAGCGCCATGCTAAATCGCCTAAGAGCTAGTAGCTACGCTAAGCTAGCGGGATTCCTAAAACACACAAAGTGAATAATGTGTAATAATTTAGAGGTGATTCAGCAGAGGGAGTGCTTTAGTTAGGCACGTAAAGATTACACTGGGAAACAAATCGTAATCTAGATAACTAGATCAATCTAACTGCGCAGATTAACAGCTAACAGATACAGAAAAACACTGCTGTGCTCCAGAACAGGAAGTGATACAATACCGCAGTGAGAGCCAACCACCAGTAGTAGGCAAGCGTATGTGTCTATAACTTTGATCACAGACACATTGGGGTGAGCTGACATTTGCTCTTTGCTATGCTTATGAATTTTGGGTCAAAGATAAACGCCACCAAAACAGAACATTGATAGGACTAATATTTTTGGAGAAAGTACAGATATTAGCTAATAACATTGAACAATATACATTGATTCTGGATATTCCGGACTCACCCACCATTCCAGCAGGGGGCGGTGAATCATCTTCATATTAAAAGCATGAGTGTGTACGTGATTTTATTTAGTATGTTCACTGTAAGTACATAATATAATTATAAATATGTTAAAAATTCAATGATGACAATAAACTGAAAACACATTTCCATTATGGTCCATTTAAAAATCAAATGTCAAAATAAAAGTAGTAGTAGTAATAATAATAATAATAATAATAATAATAATAATAATAATTAAATGATAAAAGAACCTAAGCAATTTATAAATACATTAAGACAGCAAATTAACATTAAAAATACATCAATAACAGGAAATAAAAGGGTTGAGTTCTCCCTAAAAGGTGCTGACGTCTAAGGTTCTAAAAACATTTTGGACTCACACACCATTCCAACTCATTCTAGAAACTTTGCACAATTTATTGCCACGCTTGAAAAATGTTAGCTACCTATTTTACAAACATTACCCAATCTAGAGCCCATGGATCCCCTCAGGCAATGCACTAGTAGGTATTTATTTCTTTATTTAATTCTAAAGTTAATGTCAAAATTAGATTGGCACATTAACGTACATACATCAGTCACTATCCAAAATGCACAATTGTAACAAATGGTGTTGCCAGACATCCCACATTTTGTGAAAATGAGTTCAGAAGAACAGAATTTTGAATGGCCAAACACAAGCAAACTCATGCAATTCATTACTGAATTCACTGTCTGAACCAGCTATGTGTAGTTCATGGGGGTGCTGGAGCCTATCCCAGTGGCCACTGAGTGAGAGATAGAGTACACCCTGAACAGGGAGCCCATCCATCACAGGGCTACATACAGACAGACAAGCACATTCACACCTCAATTTAAAGTGTCTAATTCACCTAACCTGCATATCTACAGGAGTGAAGGAAACCAGAACACCCGAAGGGAACCCATGCAAACACAGGAAGACCTTGCATGCTCCAAATAGGAAGGACCGGGACCTTCTCACTGTGAGTCAACAGTGCAAACCACTTAGCCATCAAACTGCTCAATTGTATAATTGGATTTACTTAATTATTCATGCACAGCAAACCCAAACAGCATGTCAGTGTCAGGTCAGAGAACATGCACTGATGTAGCATGTTATTGTATCCACCATTCGCTCTTGGGTGACAACCATTTGTATCATCCCCAGAGAAATGTGCCACATTGCCAAAATGTCTATGCTGACATTCCCTCACAATGAAAACAGATACTCCTCTTCTTTGTCTCCCTATGTAATGATTCATCTGACACAAAGATATTCCAGCTGTAACCAAGGATCCTCCATAGAGACAGGAAAGCACCAGGGGTCATGTCTTTGGAGGGCAGCAACTTGTGTCGTGCTGACAGATCATTCACTGCACAGTACCATAATTTAGGCACCTTACATAAAACAATTCAACATTAAATTTAAATAAATAATTTAAAATGACTAAAAAACTCAAATGCATGAATAAAAACAGAAGTAAAAGAATAAAACAGATAAAAAAAACTATTCATAAGAAAGAGAATAAAAATAGGTTTTCGGTCTTGACTTAAAAATGTCCACGGACTCCGACTGCCTCACAGTCGGAGTCCGTGGACATTTTTAAAGTTGAGGCTGCTCATACTGGTTGGTATGTGGAACATCTCTTCCCTGAGCAACGATGATTCCAAATAGCCATTGAACTCATCCATTTTATTACATTCTTGCAAAAAAAAAAAAGAAATCTGATAAAACTGTTTATCGGAGAATTCTGAAATTGTTGCTTATATTGTAAGGCTTTGGAAAAGCTCACCTGTTCCTAAACTTTAGAAAAGCATAGGTATGTACGCTGTAAAATGCAGTAAGAAAATATATGAGAGTCCATGGGCTTTGATTTTATCATATCTTGTCAATAATTCATTACATGATCACTGACTTGGCTAAAGGAATCAGTATAATTGTGATAAACACAAATATAGCCAATAAAACTTTTAAAATATAAAATGGTGATAAATGGCCACACTGTCATTTTAGTTGCAAAAATAGCTCAGTTGCTTGAGGGTTAAACAGCCAAATAATGAGGACTAACACTTTTATGTCTGGTGAACTCTGATGCAACACATACAGCATATCAAAACAGCCTCTTTGTATTGCCCATGTATAATATCTGATTGGTATGTCTACCACCTGCTGGTTGCTTAGTGGAAGCTAGATTGATGATGGATTAGTTGCAGCTGTCTTCATCAGTCAATGAGACAGGCAGACTGTTTTTGCACAGAAAAGTACTCAAGAGTACATTTTGGATAATTTCCCACTGGTTACATCCTAAAAACTCAAGATGGTCATATTCGGGTCTACTCTATTCTACTCTTCTATTTTACTGTTCTTTTTTAGATATTTAGATATACCTTAGTATGGCTCAGAATATGCTAAACTGTTATGAAAGTGTAACACAAAGGTCAATTTTTCAAGTTACATGTTTTTATTGCAAACTAGTTTGAAATTGTAGTACACATATATTTCTTTCATAAACCACAAAGCTCAAGATAAGTCATTAACTATTAACTTTAAAAATGTCACTTTTCCATTATGGAACAGTGAAATTAATAAGAGTATGGACCCTTGCGCATGTTATTTTTGACGGACAATTCTCAGGTTGTTTTCAACTTGTTATAATTTCTTAATACGCGTATCTTTTATACAAATTGACAATGTAAATCGGAGAATACATATTTCAAAGTAGAATGCCCATCTAAGTGTAAATGTTAGCTATAGTTTATGCGACTTTTAACCATCTATATCTCCCACTTGGTTTTGACAGATGGCATAACATCCGCAAGGGTCATTTTTAATAAAAATTTTTGTACTTAAAATTGACTGAAGGGCCTTTTATTTACTTTTAATTTTTAATTTCATGGGTTTTCTATTGACTAACACACAATGCAATTGATTTGAGGTTGGTTTGAAAAAAATATGACCTGGTTGAAAAAGTGAGGTCCAATCGTGTTATAATATGTGATGAAAAAAAGTGGATTTTCCAAAGTTCTTTTCAATTTTTCTTTATTTTATGAGCAATGAAATACACTCAAATTATGCATACTACAAGTATATATACATTAGTTACATTATTGTTAACAATAACAAACATTTCTATTCAACAATCCATATTTAATAACACATTCATGAAGTACCTCAGGTGTAATATGACATTTTAGCATAATGTGAGCCGTATACACTAGTAGAGTTCTACCCTAGAATTGGAATGTATTATAGAAGACACGCCTTACTGAATTCTCATGCCACCACACAAGCAAGCAGAAAGGATTTTCTATTAATTTAACTGTGAAAGAAAAACAAGAGCAAGAGGCAGTTGTCAAAAAAACAAATGCACGAGTGAAGGAAGCCACAGAAACAGACAATATGGAAAGGAGCCAGTGTTGTCTGTGCCACACAGGCGTTGACCACACTGGGCTTCCTGGAAACAGGGGGATTCCAGCATGAGCTGGCCGAGCAGTCAGGAGTGTGCCTGTCAACCTTACGCCGAGCCATGCCAGCTGTGTGGAATGCAATCATCCAAATGTTATCCATGTACATCACATTCCAACATTAAATTGCATTTTACAGTGACAGCCAGTTTCTTTAACGTAATAGGGTAGTCCAGTCTCGTTTGAACCCCTGTGTGATATCGCAGAATTTGACCACTATTGTGGACAACCTCCCGTTGCGCAATACTAACACAGCATAACTTCACATGGGATAATGGTAGACTGTTTTGGTTTTGGCTGAAATCACAGAAGCAGTTGTGAAAAGTGCAGGTTTTTTTTTTTTCGGTTCCCAGTGAGAAGGGAAGACTAGGCAAATGGGAGCGGTCATATCAGTAAATCTTAGCCTACACAGCTAGCCAGAGTAGCTGTGTTCTCTCGCCTGCACAACCACCTGGACATGTTTGAGCTCTGAGTCATAAACAAACTGCAACACGTCTGCTTTCCACTGTATCGTCACTTTTTCTTTGCATTTTCACTTTGCTTACTGTGCAATTTACCCAAAACCTCTGAGAGGGCTGTCCGTGGATGTAGGATTATTGTGTCATATTTTAAACCCTTTAGCGCCCGCCTTCAAACAAGACTGCGCTGCCCTATTGGTGCTATTGCCTGTTCACGTATTGCTATGAAGGTGCCATCATATGATGAATTTGTTTTTCAGTGTTCAAATCATATGTGTTCACAGTCACATGTTCAAACCTCAAGCAGATCAGACTCAGCGGGGTGATCTAACCAGTGGTCACCCCTCTGAGTCTGGTCTGCTTGAGGTTTCTTCCTCATTATCATCAGAGGGAGTTTTTCCTTACCACTGTCGCCCGTGTGCTTGCTCTAGGGATTGGTAAGGTTAGATCTTACCTTGTGTGAAGCACCTTGGGGCAGATGTGTCATGATTTGGCACAATATAAATGTATTAAATTGCACTGAGTTGAACATGGCACAATGCACAATGGATGGCGGCATGGGCAATTAGATTATTTGTGTACGGGCATGGGCACATTTGGACATGTGCACATTCAAATATGTTTTCTGTTCAGCTGTGGAGCACCACATTTCTTTTAACCTTCTGTGTGTGCACTGCTTTGAGCTCACTGCCGCTACGGCCTCAAACACACACACACACACGTTTGCACTAACATACTTCCCGTTATTCTGTTTTAATGGAGTATGAAATAAACTATTCTTGCGTATGTCCACGTCACTCCAGTCACAGATGACTGGAAGTGATGTGGACAGGTTGACCCGATCTGACAGAGGGGGAATCCCAGCTCCAGGACCTAATTACGTGGATTTGCATATTTAAATATGGTGCAGAAAGGGAGGAGCTTGGTGTGTGTATAGTGCACTCAAGTCCACGTTGATTGGGATGTACAAACAGAACTTGCTTGGATACATGCCTACGCACACTTTGATACATCTGAATGTTTTTGTGCTTATGCCAGTTTCTGGGTTTAGATGTATGCCATGATTCAGTAGGATATCCATGCCAAGTCTCTGTACATTAGGCCCTGGTTCCAGTCTAACTGTATGGTTCTGAGACTTTGATGCTAACCAGTGACCTAAAGACAACGACATGTAATTTTTACAAATTTTGTATTGGAATGACGTTTTGCCAAATGAACAGTATCTTCAGAAGATTCAGAGGAGGAGTATCACTTGCATGTTCAGGCAATGTCAGCCACAGCATTTTGGACATGTACCATATTTTTTTTGGGCATGATGCAGCATGCAGCATGCAGCTGCATCTGCGACAAAGACCCCAGTAGCTGGAGAGAAGGCAAAGGGGATGCCCCATATTTCACTTGGCTGCAGAAAATATGTAGGTAATTACTTTAAGAAGTGGGAATGGACCCGTTGTCAGCCTGGGTGGTTGCCATCCATGACCAATGTAGTTTCATGGTGTTGTAGATGCAGCGACACGCAACAGCATGTTTCCACATTTATGTTGTCTTTACTTAGTCAGGAAGTCCAACTGGATTAAAACAAAAAAAAATATATTTTGTACAAGAGAGACCTGGCCAAGGAAGCTGCCCATCACAACAACATTAAAAACAAAATAATCTTAACAAATACATATTAAAATTCACAATTAAATGGTGGAAGACACTAAATGAATACATTTAACAGCTTCTTTCAAAATTCTAGGGTGAAGCCTGTCAGGGTTTACTTCTTTATTAACATTCACATTCTGAAGTAATAACTGTACATCTGCAGGTGTGAAAAATATTCAAAAGTTCTGGAACAATTTAAACTCCAGCAGGTAGTTTTAAACACACACATTATTGATCACAATGTAGGCTATCTAATGCCGCTCATTGGCAAAAGTCACAATTTTGTAGATTTATGCACTCGCAATACTGTGTTTGATGAAAATGTTCTGCTCTTGCAGTAAATCTGACATAAGAGAGCTTAAAGGACATGTCACACATTTTGTAACGTCCCAGTTAGCAAGACAACATAAAAGTACTCATGACTGTAAGTCTCTCTCCGCACACATGTGCTAATAATTAGTGATCGCTGATGTATTTCATTCCCTCTCACTCTGAGCCTTAGCAGGTGCATTTCTGGAAAACGTCTCACTTTGCAATTCTCAGCATTTTCAGTGCGTGACGCACATTTTAGAATGAGCAGAAACATCGCAATGACTGACAGACACAGGGAAACAACATGCTCTGTCTGAAAACTAAACTTCTAAGTTTCATTCAAAAGTGATGGCTCGGATTTACAGACAGGAGATGACACCTTGAGCCTCGAGCAAAGACTGTTATTTACAGGCTGAGTTTATGGCTCACAGCTGCAAGTGCACTAAACCTTCTCAGGGCTACTGTGACAGCATCAAACTAACAGTTTTCACTTAAAAATGACTTATCATAACATGACATCACACTTATGTCAACTTTGAAATTAATCTGTGCCTCAGTTTTAACGTTAGCAGTTACATTCCATTGAAGCGCACACTGGGGCGCTTCTAATTGCTACATCACCTGTCGGAAACACAAGTACTCACGAGCACTTTGTTTTCGGACATCTCTGTAGCTGTTTGTTGTGAATGCCATATACTTTGAAAACGGTCACGGAAGTGCACAAAGTAATCCAGTGGATCATCGGATGGTCACTAACAGCTTAAATCTAAATTATGATTTCGGTGCAACGTGCTTTAATATTCAACCCTTATAAAATGGCTAAGTGAAAGTCACACAGGCCTGCTGTTCAGTCACATGGTGTCTTCTGTTCCTTTGGACAAAAAAGCAATCTGATAAACATGAATAAGCAGAATTTCCTGAGATGTTTACGGCATCTGCAGGTAAAGCATGCCATGACATGGGCCAATACTGAACCAAGAACACTGAAACGTGAAGCAGCTCTGGTGTGTGTAATTTCACTGTATGATTTGTTTCTTCAGAGCAGACCTGAAGTTGAGCAGAAGGCTCATCTGTTTCTGAGTTTTGTTTAATCACTTGCTTCCCTTGGAGGAGGAAGAAAACAACTTTTGGGGTGACTTCTTCTTCACCATTCTACATATGGTGGTAATCTGACAGACTACCCATTATCTGGCTGTGTACCCATTTTGTACAGTTCTGCTAGAACTGTGGTGGGGTGTTCATTTAAGTTGTGCTATTCCAAAAATTATTCAGTCAGACCAATGTTCAAACTAGTCAAGTCATAAACATATGGATCAACACTTAATTTTATAACGAATAACAGTGGTACAAACAAAAAAGGTGTGCCCAGTGCAAACCCAGCTTACATAACATTTAGCTGTTGTTGTTTGCTTACTGTTCCTCTTGGCTGCACAGCAACAGCACAGGGGAAGAAATGCCCATTTTGTTAGTCAATGTTATTTGACAGATATTTTGCTGATTTGGTAACTAGATTTATTCATATTTGCTCGAAATGAGCATGATTGCGAATTATTATTATTATTTTTTTGTTTTGTTTTTGTTTTATCTCTGGAGCCCGACAATCACCAAAGATATGAGCAAAAGCTCAAAGTAGTGATGTCATCATGATTGCTCATATAACAAAATTTTTAAGTGTGACCCAACTTGGTTTTTGCATGTTCAAAGCAAATGAGCCGAGTTCCAAGATCACGCCTTCTCTCTTCTTTATTTAACACCCCCCACGAAAAAAAAAAAAACAATGGCTTTGCTCAGTGACTATGTACAATTGAGTTCTCAATGAGGTAAGAAATCACAACTGTTTTAACCCAAATGTTGTTGAATGACTTGAAAACTGTATTGTCCAAGGAGCAATAATATTAGTAGTAAATGTTATAAATTTACTACTGACACCTATAAATGTTAACCCCTTAACGCCTGAATTTATATAGCTGTATATAAAAAATGTTTTGTGTGTGTTTTTGCCTTTAAGTAGATGGGAAATAATGTTGAGATTATTAATTTCACTTTTGCACAAAAAATAAATAGTAATTTTGGTATTTTGGTAATGACTTTTATGGTATAATGTTCTAATAATAATAATTGTATGTTGCAAATTTGCGACAACAGGCATACTGGTCAATTTGGTATGTTGCATATTTGAGTCAATATTGTAGCATATATGCGACAATAGGCATTAAGGGGTTAAATTGAACAGGTGCAACAGTGATCCCAAAGTAATCCTTTGCCCATATGGTTATATCAACTATTAATGGATGTCAGTTCTTGGTGAAGTGCTGTCTGAGAGATTAAGATCACAGATGTTGAAAGACTGAATTTCTTTCAAATTCCTTGAATTATTAGTAGTATCAGTTCCCGCAGAGGGAGAATTACTGAGGTATTTTTTTTAACATTAAAAAATCACACATTATTGACAAACTGGAGATGCTCTGCCAACTTTTCTCCTCGAAGACTGAGCCTTTTTGTGGATGTTTTTGTTAAAAAATAAAAAAATAAAAAAAAAAATGACAATGACCTGTTGAAGTAATTTTTAAATCTTATTGCTAGTCCTAAATAACCTGTCCACACCTTACTTTTATGTGTTCCAGGCCTGAAATGCTGGAATGGATGTACATATATTAACAAATTAAATCAAGGTGAATACACAAACATGACATATATTAGGTTCATACTGTCTGCTATGAAATAGAAGTCAAATAAATGTAAAATTCACTTCTTTTTTACAGTGTATTTTACATTCATCAAAGTTAAAATTTCTGATTGGGCCTTGTATACACAGTATATCGGCATTTGTAATTTCACAAGTAATAATTCATGTTATCTTGTTATCTTGGAGTCATTTTTGATCAGGATATGTCATTCAAAGCGCATATTAAACAAATATGTAGGACTGCTTTTTTGCATTTACGCAATATCTCTAAAATCAGAAAGGTCTTGTCTCAGAGTGATGCTGAAAACTAATTCATGCATTTATTTCCTCTAGGCTGGACTATTGTAATTCATTATTATCAGGTTGTCCTAAAAGTTCCCTAAAAAGCCTTCAGTTTAATTCAAAATGCTGCAGCTAGAGTACTGACAGGGACTAGAAGGAGAGAGCATATCTCACCCATATTGGCCTCTCTTCATTGGCTTCCTGTTAATTCTAGAATAGAATTTAAAATTCTTCTTCTTACTTATAAGGTTTTGAATAATCAGGTCCCATCTTATCTTAGGGACCTCGTAGTACCATATCACCCAATAGAGCGCTTCGCTCTCAGACTGCAGGCTTACTTGTAGTTCCTAGGGTTGTAAGAGTAGAATGGGAGGCAGAGCCTTCAGCTTTCAGGCTCCTCTCCTGTGGAACCAGCTCCCAATTCAGATCAGGGAGACAGACACCTTCTACTTTTAAGATTAGGCTTAAAACTTTCCTTTTTGCTAAAGCTTATAGTTAGGGCTGGATCAGGTGACCCTGACCATCCCTTAGTTATGCTGCTATAGACGTAGACTGCTGGGGGGTTCCCATGATGCACTGTTTCTTTCTCTTTTTGCTCTGTATGCACCACTCTGCATTTAATCATTAGTGATGATCTCTGCTCCCCTCCACAGCTGTCTTTTCCTGGTTCTCTCCCTCAGCCCCAACCAGTCCCAGCAGAAGATTGCCCCTCCCTGAGCCTGGTTCTGCTGGAGGTTTCTTCCTGTAAAAGGGAGTTTTTTCCTTCCCACTGTAGCCAAGTGCTTGCTCACAGGGGTCGTTTGACCGTTGGGGTTTTACATAATTATTGTATGGCCTTGCCTACAATATAAAGTGCCTTGGGGCAACTGTTTGTTGTGATTTGGCGCTATATAAAAAATTGATGATTGATTGATTGATGATTGATTGATTGATTGATTGATTGCTTGTGATTGATTGATTGATGTTATATCTGCAGTGTTTAAGATGATGTCCTCATTATTACATGTTTGGGAGAGTGACAAGAATGGACAACATTAGGAATGAACATATCAGAGGGACAGCTCAGGTGGGACAGTTTGGAGACAAAGTCAGAGAGGCGAGATTGAGATGGTTTGGACATGTGCAGAGAAGGGACGCAGGGTATATAGGGAGAAGGATGCTGAAGATGGAGGCACCAGGCAGGAGGAGAAGAGGGAGACCAAAGAGGAGGTTTATGGATGTGCTGAGGGAGGACATGCAGGTGGTTGGTGTGACAGAGGAAGATACAGAGGACAGGGTGCGATGGGAACAACTGATCTGCTGTGGGGACCCTAACGGGAACAGCCGATAGTCAAAGATGGTAACAACATATTTTACATTTATATTAGATCTGTTGCAAGACCACCCCTGCCCATTCTCCTCATAATCTGAGCATGTGTCTGAATGGGCACTGGGCATAAAACTAGTGCCCAAATCTGGTCTGTTTCTAATAAACCCTTCATTCCAGTGACATAGATCATCTTCAGAAAGCAGAAACTCAGACTTTCACTGGTAGTGAGGCAGAATGTAGTGCCAAGGTCCCAAACGTCCAAAAGCATGTTAATTAGCTCTCCTACATGCACAATATAGCTTTAAAATTTCAAATAAATGCACAATCAAGTCCATATGTATTAGGACAATGTCACTCACTCATCTTCAACTGCTTACTCCAATTAAGGGTCGCAGGGGACTGGAGCCTATCACAGCAGTCATAGAGTGTGAAGCCAAGGACACCATACACAGGATGCTAGTCTGTCACAAGGCCACATATAGAGGAACAAAGACATTCACACCTGCACATCTATGGACAATTTAAAGTTTTCAATCCACCTAACCTGCATGAGATGGATGAGGGAACCCATGCAAACACAAGGAGGACATGGAAACTCCACACAGAAATGACACAGGTGGGAATCAAACCTATGACCTTCTTGCTGAGAAACAACAGTGCTAAACACTAAGCCACTGTGCTGTTCGACAATTACACTATATTTGTATTTGTACCGATGCAAATCACAGCTGCAGAACACATATTTGCCATCAACTCCTAACATGCACAGCAATGCACATGTGTGCTTAGCCCGGTTTTAATTTAACACGTTGTGTTCACCCTGGTGAGTCAGAACTGGACACGCCCCCTATCTGCAGAGGGAAGTGAAGCCATCACACATGAATGAGCTCAGGCTGTTGTCGTCATTGTTAGTATTTTTGATTTTACCACTATTCTTTAAATTGAACACCTCGCTGTCACTCGCACTCTCTCGTCTGACAATGTGTGTTATCATCTACAGCATCGGTGAGCCTGCGCTGACAAGATCTGAACGACCACACCCCATTGGGGTTATTGCTGTTGTGTGGGCCGCTGAAGAGGAGGTACTGCTGGCCCACCACCACCAGATGACGCCCTGCTTGAAGTGCGGGGAGGGTGTCATAGCAACCGGGAGTGACAGCTGTTACTCGTCATCAGCATCAGCTATCACTCATCCACATCATCACCACCACCTTAAAGGCCGGACTGCAACTCCACCTCCCCGCCAAGAAATCAGCTACCATTCAGGTAATTTTCTCTGCTGACTCAAAACATTGAGTAATAATCTAAACTTCTTTGCAGCCGTTTTCCTGGTGTGTCCTTATCTGTGGGATTGGCGTTTGGTGTGATCAGCGACGGCTTCGCCTCACACCCCAAACCAGATAAGTGGTGAAACAAGAGCTGTACGAGTGTGTGATTGGAGGTGGAGGTGCTCCCTCCTAACTAAACACTGACTGTGGGATTACTGAGTGTGCGAACTCACACTCATCAGGACTGTCTCTGTTTTCTGCCAGCAGTACCGGGTCTGACTGCTGAAGACAGCGGCCACCTGGGGCCCAGGGCTTGGCGGCTCCGGTGTTCTTCAGCTCCGTTGGTGGTGGAAGCTGTGTGGGGATCCGGCTCTTCTCTCGCCAGGCATCTTCTATCGTCGAGCCTGCCCACATGTCACCTGGTGTATGATTGACAGTCCACCATATTGTTATTGTCTGTACGTCATTGTGCGATTCACAACATTAAATTGTTACTTTTGGCTTATCCATTGTCCGTTCATTAACGCCCCCTGTTGTGGGTCCGTGTCACGACACTTTCACAACAGGATTTCTCGGCCAGCGTCATGGATCCTGAGGGGCATCAACCATCGCTTGAACAGCCAATGGAATAGCGAGGTGCACAGGCGCCAGCAGGAGGCGTGTTGGGTGAGCTGCAGCACATCTTAACCGCCTTTACCGCTCGGTTGGACTTAGTTACCGAGCAGAGCAGTGTTCTCAATCGTAGGATGGAGGCTCTCACCGCCCAGGTGGAAGCGCATGCTCAGGGCGCTGCTGCAGCACCTCCTCCTGCTGCCCGTGTGCCAGAAACAGACATTCCGCTGGTCGTTCAACGAACCCCACCACCTTCCCCTGAAGCATACATTAAGCCCTCCGGAGCCGTACAGAGGCTGTGTGGAGACTTGCGCGGACTTCTTGATGCAGTGCTCGCTCGTCTTTTCACAGCGTCCCGTCATGTACGCATCAGACGCCAGCCGGGTGGCTGACGTGATCAATTTGCTTCGAGGAGAGGCACGCGCCTGGGCTACGGCGCTTTGGGAGCAGAATTCACGGCTCCTAACGGTTTATACTGAGTTTGTGAGGGAGTTCCGACAGGTGTTCGACCACCCTCATAGAGGCGAGACCGCTTCAAGTGTTCTGCTGTCGATACGGCAGGGGCGTCGGAGCGCAGCGAAGTATGCAGTCGACTTCCGCATTGTGGCAGCGCGAGCCAGCTGGAATGCTGTTGCGCTCCACGCCGCCTTTGTAAACGGACTGTCTCTGGTCCTTAAGGAGCACCTGGTGGCGAAGGACGAGCCGCGGGATTTAGATGGGCTTATCGACCTGGTTATACGGTTAGACAACCGATTAACGGAACACCGACGGGAGCGAGACGAGGGGCGTGGTCAGGCACAAGCCGTCCCTCTTCCTCCCGGGTCCGAAAGGAAGCCGACTTCCTCACGCTCCACTGCCAGGGCTCTCCACGTGACAACAGCTCCCCTGCTGACGTTGCTATGGAAATGAGCAGGGCCAAAAAACGATCAGATCAGAGACAAAGGAGGCTGATCCGTGGAGAGTGTTTTCTCTGCAGCTCTACCGAGCACACACAGAGAGAATGCCCCAAATGGTCAAAACAGCAGCACTCGTCCTTAGAGACTGGGCTAAGGGTGGGTCACAACACCCACGTGGGGAAACCCCGACGATCTGCACGAATCCCAGTCACGATCCTGAGTGGGGATCTAACCCTTCACGCCCCAGCACTGGTGGACACGGGGTCGGAGGGGAATCTGCTGGATAGCAGATGGGCAAAGGAGGTTGGGCTCCCTCTAGTGGCCTTACCGTCACCATTGTCAGTGCGGGCGCTAGATGGCACCCTTCTTCCACTAATCACACACCAGACACAGCCAGTGACATTGGTGGTGTCTGGGAATCACAGGGAGGAGATTGTGTTTTATGTAACACCTTCTACCTCCCGAGTAATTTTGAGTTTTCCATGGGTGTTAAAACACAATCCCGGATTGATTGGCCGTCTGGGGTTGTGGTTCAGTGGAGCGAAACCTGCCACCGGGAGTGTTTAGGATCCTCGGTTCCACCCGGTGTGACAGCTAAGGAGGAGGTTTTAGGTCCCCCCCAAGCTGGCGGCGGTGCCAGCCGAGTACCACGACCTTGCTGACGTCTTCAGCAAGGATCTGGCACTCACGCTGCCCCCGCACCGGCCGTACGATTGTGCCATTGATTTGATATCGGGCGCTGAGTACCCGTCCAGAGGCTGTACAACCTCTCACGTCCGGAACGCGAATCAATGGAGACGTACATCCGGGACTCGTTAGCTGCCGGGTTGATCCAGAACTCCACCTCCCCGATGGGTGCTGGTTTCTTTTTTTGTGGGCAAGAAGGATGGCGGACTCCGTCCATGCATTGATTACAGAGGGCTGATGAGATCACGGTTCGCAACCGATACCCGTTATCTCTGTTGGATTCAGTGTTCACGCCCCTGCATGGAGCCCACATTTTTACGAAATTGGATCTTAGGAATGCTTATCACCTGGTTCGGATCCGGGAGGGAGACGAGTGGAAGATGGCATTTAACACCCCGTTAGGTCACTTTGTGTACCTGGTCATGCCGTTCGGCCTCACCAATGCGCCCGTGACGTTCCAAGCATTTGTTAATGACGTCTTGCAGGAACTTCCTGCATCGTTTGTCTTCGTATATCTAGACGATATACTCATCTTTTTTTCCGGATCTGAGAACCATGTCAAGCATGTACGTCAGGTCCTACAGCGGTTGTTGGAGAACCGGCTGTTTGTGAAGGGCGAGAAGTGTGAGTTCCCACCGCACTTCTTTGTCTTTCCTGGGGTTCATAATCTCCTCCAACTCCGTCGCCCCTGATCCGGCCAAGGTTGCGGCGGTGAGAGATTGGCCCCAACCAATGAACCGTAGGAAAACTACAACAGTTCCTCGTTTTGCAAATTTCTACCGAAGGTTCATCAAGGGCTACAGTCAGGTAGTTAGCCCCCTGACAGCCCTGACCTCCACAAAAGATCCCTTCACCCTGGTCGGATCGGTGCGAAGCCGTGTTTAGGGAGTTGAAACGCCGGTTCTCGACTGCACCGGTTCTGGTGCAGCCCGATCCCAAGCGCCAGTTTGTTGTTGAAGTGGATGCCTCTGACTCGGGATAGGAGCCGTGCTGTCCCAGAGCGGGGAGTCCAACAAGGTTCTCCATCCATGTGCCTACTTTTCCCGCAGGTTGACCCCAGCTGAACGGAACTATGACGTCGGCAATCGGGAACTTCTTGCGGTGAAGGAGGCTCTTGAGGAGTGCAGACACCTGTTGGAGGGAGCATCGGTACCATTTACGGTTTTCACGGACCATCAGAACCTGGAGTACATCCGGACCGCGAAGCGTCTGAATCCCAGGCAAGCCCGCTGGTTGCTGTTCTTTCGGGCGTTTTGACTTCGGATCATCTACTGCCCCGGACAAAGAACCAACGATCTGACGCCCTGTCCCGGGTGCATGAAGAGGAGGTCAAGACCGAGCTGTCAGACCCCCCTGAAACCATCATCCCCGAGTCCACTGTCGTGGCCACCCTTACCTGGGACGTGGAGAAGACCGTCCGGGAGGCCCTGACACGGAGCCCGGACCCGGGGACAGGTCCGAAGGACAAACTGTACATCCCACCAGAGGCCAGGGCTGCAGTCCTTGACTTCTGTCATGGTTCCAAGCTCTCCTGTCACCCAGGGGTGCGAAGGACCGTGGCAGTGGTCCGGCAGCGCTTCTGGTGGGCGTCTATGGAAGCCGACGTCCGGGAGTATGTCCAGGTCTGCACCACCTGTGCCAGGGGCAAAGCCGACCATCACAAGGCCCGAGGCCTCCTCCAGCCTCTGCCTGTGCCTCGTCGCCCCTGGTCTCATATCGGCCTGGACTTTGTCACAGGCCTCTCACCGTCCCAGGGCAACACCACCATCTTAATGATAGTGGACCGGTTCTCCAAGGCGGCCCACTTCGTGGCCCTCCCGAAGCTCCCGACGGCCCAGGAAACTGCAGACCTCCTGGTCCACCACGTCGTGCGTCTGCATGGGATTCCAGCAGACATTGTCTCAGATCGTGGTCCTCAGTTCTCCTCCCAGGTCTGGAGGAGTTTCTGCAGGGAACTGGGGGGCCACCGTCAGTCTCTCATCTGGGTACCACCCCCAGACGAACGGGCAGGCAGAGCGGACTAACCAGGAACTGGAGCAGGCCCTCCACTGCGTGACCTCCACGCACCCGACGGCCTGGAGTGACCATCTGGCCTGGATCGAGTACGCTCATAACAGCCAAGTCTCGTCTGCCACCGGCCTCTCCCCGTTTGAAGTGTGTTTGGGGTACCAGCCCCCATTGTTCCCGCTAGTGGAGGGAGAGGTCGGGGTGCCCTCGGTCCAGGCCCATCTGAGAAGGTGCCATCGGGTGTGGCGTACCGCCCGCTCTGCCCTGCTCAAAGCCCGGACGAGGGCCAAGAACCATGCGGACCGCCGGTGTGCCCCGGCCCCTGCGTATCAGCCTGGGCAGGAGGTTTGGCTTTCCACAAAGGACATTCCCCTGCAAGTGGAATCCCAGAAGTTGAAGGACAGATACATTGGACCTTTCCCCATACTCAAGATCCTCAGTCCAGCCGCAGTGAAGCTGAAGCTGCCAGCTTCACTGCGGATCCACCCGGTTTTCCATGTGTCACGCATCAAACCACACCACGTTTCACCCCTCTGTACCCCCGGACCGGTGCCGCCTCCTGCCCGGATCATCGACGGGGAGCCGGCTTGGACTGTGCGCCGGCTCCTGGACGTCCGTCGGAAGGGCCGGGGGTTCCAGTATTTGGTGGACTGGGAGGGGTATGGACCCGAAGAACGCTCCTGGGTGAAGAGGAGCTTCATCCTGGACCCGGCCCTCCTGGCCGACTTCTACCGGCGGCACCCGGACAAGCCTGGTCGGGCGCCAGGAGGCGCCCGTTGAGGGGGGGGTCCTGTTGTGTGGGCCGCTGAAGAGGAGGTACTGCTGGCCCACCACCACCAGATGACGCCCTGCTTGAAGTGCGGGCTTCAAGCACGAGAGGGTGTCATAGCAACCGGGAGTGACAGCTGTTACTCGTCATCAGCATCAGCTGTCACTCATCCACATCATCACCACCACCTTAAAGGCCAGACTGCAACTCCACCTCCCCGCCGAGAAATCAGCTACCAGATAAAATCAGCTATTCAGATAATTTTCTCTGCTGACTCAAAACATTGAGTATTAATCTGAACTTCTTTGCAGCCGTTTTCCTGGTGTGTCCTTATCTGTGGGATTGGCGTTTGGTGTGATCAGCGACGGCTTCGCCTCACACCCCAAACCAGATAAGTGGTGAAACAAGAGCTGCACGAGTGTGTGATTGGAGGTGGAGGTGCTCCCTCCTAACTAAACACTGACTGTGGGATTACTGAGTGTGCGAACTCACACTCATCAGGACTGTCTCTGTTTTTCTGCCAGCAGGCTTGGCGGCTCCGGTGTTCTTCAGCTCCGTTGGTGGTGGAAGCTGTGTGGGGATCCGGCTCTTCTCTCACCAGGCGTCTTCTATCGTCAAGCCTGCCCACACGTCACCTGGTGTATGATTGACAGTCCACCATATTGTTATTGTCTGTACGTCGTTGTGCGATTCACAACATTAAATTGTTACTTTTGGCTTATCCATTGTCTGTTCATTAATGCCCCCTGTTGTGGGTCCGTGTCACGACACTTTCACAACAATTGCTGGCTGTCACGCAAAGCCCCACATTGCGATCGCATGTCACATGGCTGTCCACTCCATGGCTGCGGCCCTAGCATTTTTTTTATTTTTAACTCTGTAGTAGAATGTGTGCACTGCTGCGTGGTGATCCCACCTCCAGAGGGACATGCAGAATATGACACGATGGGCGGTCCTCAGCTCTGATATGCTGGTCAGCTGAGTGCATGAGCCTGTCACATGCATCAACTCGAGTGGGCACACAGCTGCACCTGCACGTCTGGTACTACAGCTGAAATGATCATATTGTCCAATATTGTGTAATGGGAGGGAATGTGTTAAATGACATCCATCATGGACATGACAGGCCATCCAGATGTGCACACTATGCTGGACAGTGATGGCACTGCACTCCAGCTTCCATTGCAGCATTTTCCACATCAGCCGCACCTCTACAATGTTAGATTAAGGTTTGGGTGGGGGGAGACCCATGACACACTGGCACACCATTTGTGTTGTTGGGAGGGCCGCACATTCCCACGGCATTTAATTTATGTAACGGGAAGGATACATATGTGTTGCTCAGGGAGGGGGAGACACACTCCACATATGCATGCCATTTGTGTTGCTGGGGGCGGGGATACAGCACACTTGTGGGGCGCTTAGAAAATGATGGGCCATTCGCACAGCCATCTCAAAACTGGTTGTCTGCTCTCTACTCTCATGCTGGCAATGCAAATGGCCCCGCCTTTTCTAAGTATCCTGCGAGTGGTGTTGGATGGCATCAGGACCCTGGCCGAGAGTGGGTCAAATGGGCACTTGCACAGCATTCTCCGACTTTGGCCACTGGAGTGAAGGCTGCCTCAATCGTGTCATTCAGCCCCGGTTCGACATGGCCGATGATTTCGTGCAGCAACTCGCCCACAACACGACACGTCCGACCTGTGTATGACATGCTGCGAACATGATCAGATGGCAGTGCGAACTCATCTTGGCCGCCGCACGAATAGGTTTCCTGTGCGACCAGCATGTGAATATAGAGTGCATGTGCTGTGCCCAAATGGATTGTTTCGACTGCTGTATGAGGTGTTCGAGTGCGGCTCCAATTTTCCACATGTGCCATTTGACTCCTTCGTGTGACATTCTGCCTCAGTTGGGGCCCTAAAGTTCATGTTAGACTGTCGATGTCAAAGCACCAGTGATGAACACCAAAATATAAGTCCCTTTTCTGTTGTTTATAAATTAATAAAATATCAAATAACAAGTTAAATGGTATGTTCCATCTTTCACCTCATAAAATATTCATACCATTGAACTCATAAACATTTATTATTTGTATACCATTTAATGACCAGTTTTCTTCAGACAAGGCACTGGACAGATACATAAACATTTCCAAGTCAATGAATGTGCCTTTGATTTGTCATTGACTTTGCAGCTTTTTCCCCAAAGTGCAACACATCTCTCTCCAAAGACAAACACTTCCTCTGTGCCAACCATTTTCATTTCACCATGTCAAAGAAAAGAAAAAAAAAACACATCAATTCAAACCACATAGCCTAGGAGAGAAAAGCATCACATGGAGTAGCACATGTAGAGGGTTGTGACCCATGGCTGTGTTTCTGTGTGGTGGCTTGCTCTGATGTCTTGTCAGTATTTTGATCCAGAGCAGAGGTCATGTGGGGACAGGAGGCTGCCCTCAGAACAATGTGGCTGATGTGTCCTGTTAAAAAGATTGCCAAATGTTCCATCGGCAGGCAGCTCCAAAATAACGCTTTCAAACTGTGGAGAGAGGTTCCTGGGAGAATATCTCAGGAGCACAGCCAGAGAAGCTTTGGGATGTTCATGTATTGTGGGTAGTCTTCAGAAGCATCCTATTTCACTGAGCAAGTGTGACATGTGGATCCAGACAAAACCAGATTTTGTAGCATGAATTTTTGATTTTATGCTGAAAATAATAAAGAAATGAAATTACTTCACAACCCTGGACATCGTAATTGATTTTTTTTTTTTTTCTGTTTTCAGTAGTGGCAGCAGTGGGAGAGACAAGACAGCCAGTCTGTCAGTGAAACAGCTGAATAAATGTAAGTGTAGAATTTTAATGTTAACTGAATTGCCTTTGAGAAATGCACATAATTCCAACACCACAAGAGATGTTCTTCAATCACAAATTTCCATCAGAAGAAAATGAGTGTTGGACTGTTCAGCGACAGCTGTTACCCTCAAGTCCTTATCAGGGTTCTGTGAATGTGCACCCTCCAATTTTTTTTTTTTGTTTTTTTTTTTTGTTTTTGTTTTTAAGAGAGCGGAATTTATTTGAGTGTAAAAGTGCATATAATGCAGAGGTGACCCAAAATAAGCATTTGTTCCTTTATTACTACAAAAAAAAACAAAAAAAAAATCAGAAAATCACTTTGATTTTTAAACAATTAATTTGCATTTTATTGCATGAAATATTTGATCACCTACCAGTCAGCAAGAATTCTGGTTCTCACAGAACTGTTAGTTTTTCTTTAAGAAGCCCTCCTTTTCTGCACACTTTACCTGTATTAATTGAACCTGTTTGAACTATTTACCCATATAAAAGACACCTGTCCACACACTCAATCAATCATACTCCAAACTATCCACCATGTCCAAGACCAAAGAGCTGTCTGACACCACGGACAAAATAGTAGGCCTGCACAAGGAATGGAATGGAATGGGCTATTTCAATTTGAATTTATTTTAATTTATATAGCATCGAATTACAACAAAGTTGCCTCAAGGCGCTTCACACAAGTAAGGTCTAACCTTACCAACTCCTAGAACACAAGTGACAATGCTAAGGAAAAACTCCCTCTGATGATTTGAGGAAGAAACCTAAAGCAGACCAGACTCAAAGGGGTGACCCTCTAGTTGGGCCATGTTACTGACACAATTGACAATACAAGAAATTATACAGGAAATTTTGGGAGATTTTGGGAGTCCATGCTGGTGCACAAGATGGGAGGCCTGCAGAAGAAAACACCCACACCCAGCTATGGATGGAGCTGCACCTTAAACAGAGAAAAAACAGAATCAGCCGGCAGAAAGACGACAAATACAGTATAGTTTGTCAGCATGGGTGTGATTTTCTGCAAAGTCGACAGGATAACTGCACCATATTGAAGGTAGAATGGATGGGGTCATGTATTGCTAGATTTTGGCTACCGGACAATAGGCAAACAGCTTGGGGAGAATGCAACAACTGTTGGTGTAATTATTAGAAAATGGAAGGAACACAAGATGACTGTCAATCTTCCTCAGTCTGGGGCTCCATGAAAGATCTCACCTCGTGGGGTAAGGGCAGTGGTGGGCACAGATAACCAAAAAATTAACTTTGATAGAAGATAATCAGATAACTGAAAAGTAATCTTTGATGAAGATAAACCACCTAAAACTGTATCAGAAGTTACAGATAATTGATAAATTCCAGTATTGGTGCTGGTACACTCAACAAAAATATAAACGCAACACTTTTGGTTTTGCTCCCATTTTGTATGAGATGAACTCAAAGATCTAAAACTTTTTCCACATACACAATATCACCATTTCCCTCAAATACTGTTCACAAACCAGTCTAAATCTGTGATAGTGAGCACTTCTCCTTTGCTGAGATAATCCATCCCACCTCACAGGTGTGCCATATCAAGATGCTGATTAGACACCATGATTAGTGCACAGGTGTGCCTTAGATTGCCCACAATAAAAGGCCACTCTGAAAGGTGCAGTTTTATCACACAGCACAATGCCACAGATGTCGCAAGATTTGAAGGAGCGTACAATTGGCATGCTGACAGCAGGAATGTCAACCAGAGCTGTTGCTCGTGTATTGAATGTTCATTTCTCTACCATAAGCCGTCTCCAAAGGCGTTTCAGAGAATTTGGCAGTACATCCAACCAGCCTCACAACCACAGACCACGTGTAACCACACCAGCCCAGGACCTTCACATCCAGCATGTTCACCTCCAAGATCGTCTGAGACCAGCCACTCGGACAGCTGCTGAAACAATCGGTTTGCATAACCAAAGAATTTCTGCACAAACTGTCAGAAACCATCTCAGGGAAGCTCATCTGCATGCTCGTCGTCCTCATCGGGGTCTCGACCTGACTCCAGTTCGTCGTCGTAACCGACTTGAGTGGGCAAATGCTCACATTCGCTGGCATTTGGCACGTTGGAGAGGTGTTCTCTTCACGGATGAATCCTGGTTCACACTGTCCAGGGCAGATGGCAGACAGCGTGTGTGGCGTCGTGTGGGTGAGCAGTTTTCTGATGTCAATGTTGTGGATCGAGTGGCCCATGGTGGTGGTGGGGTTATGGTATGGGCAGGCATCTGTTATGGATGAAGAACACAGGTGCATTTTATTGATGGCAATTTGAATGCACAGAGATACCGTGACAAGATCCTGAGGCCCATTGTTGTTCCATACATCCAAGAACATCACCTCATGTTGCAGCAGGATAATGCACGGCCCCATGTTGCAAGGATCTGTACACAATTCTTGGAAGCTGAAAATGTCCCATTTCTTGCATGGCCGGCATACTCACCGGACATGTCACCCATTGAGCATGTTTGGGATGCTCTGGACTGGCGCATACAACAGCGTGTACCAGTTCCTGTCAATATCCAGCAACTTGCACAGCCATTGAAGAGGAGTGGACCAACATTCCACAGGCCACAATTGACAACCTCATCAACTCTATGCGAAGGAGATGTGTTGCACTGCATGAGGCAAATGGTGGTCACACTGACTGGTATCCCCCCCCCCAATAAAACAAAACTGCACCTTTCAGAGTGGCCTTTTATTGTGGACAGTCTAAGGCACACCTGTGCACTAATCATGGTGTCTAATCAGCATCTTGATATGGCACACCTGTGAGGTGGGATGGATTATCTCAGCAAAGGAGAAGTGCTCACTATCACAGATTTAGACTGGTTTGTGAACAGTATTTGAGGGAAATGGTGATATTGTGTATGTGGAAAAAGTTTTAGATCTTTGAGTTCATCTCATACAAAATGGGAGCAAAACCAAAAGTGTTGCGTTTATATACTAAGAAGCTGAAATTGACTTTTAACACAATCGCTTTTGATGCTTTCAAAAGCGATTGTGTTAAAAGTGCAAAGAAGAATACTGAGAGTACCCGCAAAATGAACTCTCTACTTATTACAATGCTCTGGTCAGGCGGAGGTCTTGAAAAGTAAAGTCATACTAACTTATGGTTTTGTGAAAATAATGATAGAATAACTCCATTAATGTCAATTCTGTCATTTGTACAAAGTTAAAATATAACATATATCTTTTAATGTTGAATAATGCACTAATTCTGAGGTTTTGTAACAAACACAGACTGCAAAGCATTCTGGGAAAAAGTGCCTCTGCTAAACACTGATTGGTTCAGTCATTCATTATGTAAACCAACACGTTAATGTGACGTGTGTCGTGTGTTGGTTTAAAGATAAATGTGCTTTTTAAAATATTCCATTTTTATTTGTAAAAACAGGCATTTTTACAGAGCCCTGGAAGTGTCATCGCAAAATGTTTTGCATGTGGAGAGAATGTTTGATGATGTGTGCACGTTTTATGATGTTGTAAAACGTGCACTCAATATTAGTAAGTAAGTAAGTAAGTTTATTTATATAGTGCCTTTCACAGACATAAGTCACAAAGCACATCACAGGTTAAAAATGCAATAATAAATAATAAAAACCTAAAACAAAGGACAAGGTTAACAATTGGTCAGTTCTGAAAAGCCTTATCTTGACACATAAATGTTGGCTTTACACTGTGTATGTTTTGGCCATTTTTCAGATGATTTTTCATTCGTGCGAGAATTTTTTGGACCGAGTTTCTGGTTAATCGCACGTCCTGCATCGTGTAGTGGAGTAACAAGCTTTAACATCTCACGACCACCTCCTGCTGCTGAAGAGCTACAAAGCATCCAACCGCAGAGCTGTCTTGTTATTTTTTTGTTGTTGTTGCTGTTTTGTTTTTAAACTTAATTTGTAAAAAAAAAAAAAAAAAAAAAAAACCATTTGCAAAACCAAAAAGTTGATTTGACCACCATCTGATAACCAGGTCAAAATAAATAGAACACTGCCATCTACTGGTGCCCAGACGCTTAGTACTTGGGGCGAATACAGCCAAGAACACTACAGTAGATGGCAGTAGCGGCCTTGAAAACTTGCCAAACAAAATTCCAGATAATCCGTCTGCCACATTTAAGATGCATGGAATTTAAACGCAAATACAAAAATGTCTATAAACCCAGAGAATATATTCATGAGAGTTTTAGGCACTAGAGTTTAATGCTGTTGTCCGTGGAGCCTGAACAGAGTGTCTGAAATGCATTTGTCCTGTCGTGAACATCTGAGATTACCCTATGCTACCCATAATGCATTGCTGCAATGTCTTCCACCATTCAGAAGATTCAGACGGCTTTCGGTGGCTTTTCAGTCGAGTGAGTATCCGAGAAATTGTGGAGAGCTGGGCATGTCAACATGTCCCGTGAGACTTCCAACATGGACTCGCGTTTGTTCTCCGCCATTGCGGCTTCGTCCCGATGCACGAATTCCGCCACACGTCTTTCATTACAAAATCTCCTTTAACAGTGGAATGTGCCTAAAAATGGCTATGCCCAACTCTTCCACAATTTCTCTGGGTCACACGACATCCCAGATCAACACAGCCTTCACTTTGGAAATGATCTGGTCATTTCAGCCTGTCGATGGCCGCTCGGAGCGCGGCGCACCCTCTGCCGCTGTGGGCCGTCTTTAATCCAGTTGTAATGCTCCTTAATCCATCTAACGCCCATAGAATCTTCACCGAAAGCCATCTGAATTTTCCAAATGGTTTCCACCTGGCTGTCTCTCACAGTTTCTGAAAAAAATTGATGCAGCGCTGCTCCAATCGTTCAGACTTTTTCCTGACAATGAAAATCCAACGAGGGGGGAGGACCAGTGCTCACTCAAAGCCTGCCCACAGGTGAATGACGCAACCGACAGGCGTGAAAAAACTCATGCATGCGCACGAAAGTTTAAGCTTGGCTGATGCAAGCGCACATGATTCAAATACATATAGTTTTTGCAAAAAATAAAAAGGTTTGTTACTTTTCTAACAGACCTCGTATATAATGAAAGAATCATGTCCATTTTCCCAAAATGCTTCGGTTGACCGAATTATATAACCTTTGTTACATGTAATAAGACTATGTTGTCTTTAAGTGTCATATCCACTTTAATGCTTCATCATTGAAAAAAGTTTCAGTGCCCTAACAAAATGAAACTGTGACACACTGATGACATTTTCAACCCTGATATGCAGCGCATCATCCGACCCACTGGAGACATCCCTTATACGTATCACTGAAGGGTAAAATAAGAACTCACTAAACTGAGGAAAGCTGCAGGAATTAGAATACCATTTCATATCAGATGAAGCAAGGGTGTCATATTCCTGCGTCAGCATGTAGTCCATGCATACATAGGCACATATGGTACCAAAGGTCAAAGGTGTAGCAGTGAAACCTCTTCTGTTTACTCTTCAGTGGCTTGCAACTAACTCCACACTGATACTTGTCAAGGCTGTAAGTGTTATATACAACCCCTGGCAATAATTATGGAATCACCGGCCTCGGAGGATGTTCATTCAGTTGTTTAATTTTGTAGAAAAAAAGCAGATCACAGACATGACACAAAACTAAAGTCATTTCAAATGGCAACTTTCTGGCTTTAAGAAACACTATAAGAAATCAGGAAAAATAATTGTGGCAGTCAGTAATGGTTACTTTTTAGACCAAGCAAAGGGAAAAAATATGGACTCACTCAATTCTGAGGAATAAATTATGGAATCACCGTGGTGTTAGTTTTAGGGATGAAAAATTAGGGATGAAAATTTCATCCCTAAAACTAACACTTGCATCAAATCAGATCTGCTTGTTAGTCTGCATCTAAAAAGGAGTGAACACACCTTGGAGAGCTGTTGCACCAAGTGGACTGACATGAATCATGGCTCCAACACGAGACATGTCAATTGAAACAAAGGAGAGGATTATCAAACTCTTAAAAGAGGGTAAATCATCATGCAATGTTGGTAAAGATGTTGGTTGTTCACAGTCAGCTGTGTCTAAACTCTGGACCAAATACAAACAACACGGGAAGGTTGTTAAAGGCAAACATACTGGTAGACCAAGGAAGACATCAAAGCGTCAAGACAGAAAACTTAAAGCAATATGTCTCAAGAATCGAAAATGCACAACAAAACAAATGAGGAACGAATGGGAGGAAACTGGAGTCAACGTCTGTGACCGAACTGTAAGAAACCACCTAAAGGAAATGGGATTGCATGTCAGGTAAAGGCACTGGGGAGATGGCTGTCATTACATCATCAATAAATGCGCAAGTTTACGTTGATATTTTGGACACTTTTCTTATCCCATCAATTGAAAGGATGTTTGGGGATGATGAAATCATTCTTCAAGATGATTATGCATCTTGCCATAGAGCAAAAACTGTGAAAACATTCCTTGCAAAAAGACACATAGGGTCAATGTCATGACCTGCAAATAGTCCGGATCTTAATCCAATTGAAAATCTTTGGTGGATGTTGAAGAAAATGGTCCATGACAAGGCTTCAACCTGCAAAGCTGATCTGGCAACAGCAATCAGAGAAAGTTGGAGCCAGATTGATGAAGAGTACTGTTTGTCACTCATTAAGTCCATGCCTCAGAGACTGCAAGCTGTTATAAAAGCCAGAGGTGGTGCAACAAAATACTAGTGATGTGTTGGAGCGTTCTTTTGTTTTTCATGATTCCATAATTTTTTCCTCAGAATTGAGTGATTCCACATTTTTTTTCCCTCTGCTTGGTCTACCACAATTTTTTTTTTCCTGATTTCTTATAGTGTTTCTTAAAGCCAGAAAGTTGCCATTTGAAATGACTTTAGTTTTGTGTCATGTCTGTGATCTGCTTTTTTCTATAAAATTAAACAACTGAATGAACATCCTCCGAGGCCATAATTCCATAATTTTTGCCAGGGGTTGTAGTTTGGACTATCTATGACTGAATTCTATAGAGTTACAGGGTAAAAACAACAAGAACAGTGACAAAGTTCAGTTTCAGTTTGTACAGGGTTCAAAAGTTAGAGTTGCTCCAATTTTGTTCAAAGGTGATGCAAATTATTGGTTGAGTTAATAGGGTTTCAAAAAGGAATAGTTTGCACCATGTATCATGCTTAGTTATCACGTTGCAGGGTAACATATGTCACATGTCATAGAATTCAATGGACGTCAACATTATTTATTATTTTATTATTAATTAATTTATTATTATTTTACTTTAGAGACCAAGCATTCTACACAATCAAAACTATTCCA
The DNA here is from genome assembly GCF_902500255.1 of Thalassophryne amazonica. Classification (NCBI taxonomy): domain Eukaryota; kingdom Metazoa; phylum Chordata; class Actinopteri; order Batrachoidiformes; family Batrachoididae; genus Thalassophryne; species Thalassophryne amazonica. The sequence continues at coordinate 79,125,794 of NC_047115.1, forward strand.
TTTATTAATCCAAGTAACTCAATCAACAATTTGCACCATTTTTTAGTAAAATTTGAGCAACTTTAACTTTTGACCCCTGAACAAACTGCAATTGACCTTTGTCACCATTCTTAAGGTTTTCCCCCCATACCTTTTTGGAATCTTTATGATCACACAAATAATGCAGTATAGTCTTTGACCCCTACATGGCCGACTATTGAAAATTCAAGTGCCCCATCAGTTTTTTTCAAAAGAGCAGTGTCAAAGGAGAATTTGTGCTGGATTTGGTGCTTGTATCACCATTGGAAGTATTGTTTCAGTTATTTGCTGCCCTATGAGCCAAATAAGCGGTTACTTAAAGTTTCAGATTTTGAGTATGATTTGCATTGATAGAAAGCATCAGCTATTACAGTTATGGTATGTGGCACGTTTTCTTGTGCATACTCCAGTCTGCAGAAATGTGGACCTCGTGGCCAGAGAAGACCAAGGTTATACTCAAATTTTATCTGGCTACAGATTGATTGTTACATTCAAGACTTTGGGATGGAGTGATTGTCTGCATGGGTGGTTGTCATCCACGGCCCGGGGCCATTCTGTGGTGTGGTGAATGAAGTGATGTGCAGTACCAGTGCATGCTCTTTGACTTGACTTAAGGAAAAGGAATATGTCATGATAACAACCATCAAGTTAGTTAATCGTCAACACAAGTAGTTGGTGATATGTTTGTGGGGACAAGAGACAATGCACAAAAAATTTTGTGGACATCATAAGTGTTCATTTGAGAAAGATCTTATCAGCGTCATGAAAACAGAAACTTTGATTCCAAGGATTAAACAAAATAACTTAACAAAGCACATTCATCTACAGAGCCTATTGTAACGGGAAACATAATTTGTCTCATGACAGATGATTTATTTTCACAGCTTTTAAAAATATTAAGAAGCAAAGTCATACATGGTGCAGATTTACCATTTTCATGTAATGTTTTCAGCTCAGATCTCCTCAGTGCTCCTTAGAGGAATTTGAGAAACATTGTAAGAATCATAGAAAGTAGTTGAGAATAAAGAACCTGTTCTTTTGTTTTTCATGATTCCATAATTTTTTCCTCAGAATTGAGTGATTCCACTTTCTTTTTTTTTCCCCTCTGCTTGGTCTAAAAAAGTAACCGTTACTGACAGCAACAATTTTTTTCCTGATTTCTTATAGTGTTTCTTAAAGCCAGAAAGTTGCCATTTGAAATGACTTTAGTTTTGTGTCATGTCTGTGATCTGCTTTTTTTTCTACAAAATTAAACAACTGAATGAACATCCTCCGAGGCCGGTGATTCCATAATTTTTGCCAGGGGTTGTATAACCCCTGCCATTATTAGACAGATCACAATCAGTAGCTTGTCCACTTTGACTTGACACTTTGAGGCATACATACTACCATCGTTGTTTGTCACAAATCCCAGTAAGAAAGTGGTACTATAGAGGGGAAACTGACTTGGGGGTATAGTTTAACCTGTTGAGTTTGCGTTGCATTCCTGCATGGATGTCAAAGAGGCATATATCAACAATGCGAAGAAAGCACCATGGTTGCCACCCCCGTAGAAAGCACTGTACAGTGTCAGGAAAAAAATAAATACTGTTCAGTGGAAGGCTAGCAGGCCAGGCTGACAACATAAAGTTAAGTGGCTGGGTCAAATGCTGATAGCTAACTGGATAGGGCAAGAGCTCGTAGTTGGACGCTGGAAGGCAGGACTGACATCTGATTGTAGTATCCTGGTGAGTGATTTATGGTTAGCAGCCAATCTGACAGCAGCCAGCAGGCCATGCCAAATAGTGGTAAATTTGCAAGGCCAGGTAGTCAACTAATGGTTGACCTAGTAGACCAGCCTGAATGCTGGTAATTCGCAGGCTAGGCCATCGTGCCATGCTGTTGTGGGCAGCATGCTGGATTAGTGGTTAGCACAGTTGTCTCGCAGCCTCGCCACAGGTGGCATTGATTCCCACCTGTGGCTTTTCTGTGTGGAGTTTGCATGTTCTCCCTGTGTTTGCGTGGGTGCTCTGGCTTCCTCCCACATCTAAAGACATGTAGGTTAGGTGAATTGGAAACTTTATAATCGTCCAGGTCTCCCTTGTAAACGAGATATTGATCTCAGTGGGACTAACCTGGTTAAATACAGGTTAAATTAAAAATAAAATAATAGGTAAGGTGTCTGAGCTAAACCATCATTGTGCATGTGTCTTAGATTGATGTTGTCCTTTATTGAATCACCAAACTAAACCGACAGCTGAAGGCTAGCATGCCCAAGCCGACAACGGGAACGCCTGATTCAGTCACATTAGGGTTATGCTCCTTTTTCTGCGTTTGACCAAGTCAGTGTTTCTAGATCCAGAGTTGATCTGTGGGTGTTGGACTGTAGATGCCCACTGCTCCCAATGATTAGATTGTGTCGAACTGTAATTAGGATGGATTAAATGCAAATGACTAAATCTGTTGTATAGATCCATGTACAATGACAATAAAGACCTTACTGCTAATTAATCTGTTGTAACATTGTGTTACCTAGGATCTTTGGTGTGAAAATGTTGTATAATGCGTGGCTTGCTCTGTTAGTCCCTCTCTGCAGACACATTTCAAAATTTGAAGCACGTTGCATGTTAACTTTGTCCTGGCAGGAATTTTCTGCGGTGAGTGGCGCCTTGAGGTTAAAGCTTTACCTTGTTCCTTTAGTACTCCCCAAAGCGTGTCCTACACTCACCTTTAGTCTCTTCTGTTCAGTTTATTGTCTCAGAGACATGTAGCTGACAGAAGCTGTTTTCAGCAGGGCCCTGTTACCAAGCGGAAAACTGAACCTGTTTGTCCTCAGACACAAACTACGATAACGGTAGGAGAAGAATCAGCAGATGAGGATGATGCTCGCCTTGGAATGCTACTCATTTCATTTAACATGACAGATTTTCTGTGGGCAGACCGGCAGTAATATCTGGTGTCTTACATCATCGAGGACAACAAACAGAAGCTTGATTGCAGCAGCTACTCTGCACGTCTGTGGTGTTTCATAGTTCTCATGTGCAGGATTACAAGTTCCAGAAAAACAAAGTGTGAAAATGTCACAATGTGTCAACACATAAACCAAATGTTTTTCTTTTAGTTTTCAGAATAAACCAACTGGATATATATATATATTTTATATTGATAATGTATTTCTCTTTTAAACATTTCATTGTGTTAACAGCACTTGTTACCTCTGCTAATGAAGTTGAAGGAGATTATGTTTTCGCACATGTTTATTTGTTTGTTTTTTGTAAACAGCCTGGCGTGCATAATTTTTCATATATGATGCACTCAGTGCACATGATGCACTGTGTTTCTTTCTCTTTTTGCTCTGTATGCACCACTCTGCATTTAATCATTAGTGATTAAATCTCTGCTCCCCTCCACAGCATGTCTTTTTCCTGGTTCTCTCCCTCAGCCCCAACCAGTCCAAGCAGAAGACTGCCCCTCCCTGAGCCTGGTTCTGCTGGAGGTTTCTTCCTGTTAAAAGGGAGTTTTTCCTTCCCACTGTCGCCAAGTGCTTGCTCACAGGGGGTCGTTTTGACCGTTGGGGTTTTTACGTAATTATTGTATGGCCTTGCCTTACAATATAAAGCGCCTTGGGGCAACTGTTTGTTGTGATTTGGCGCTATATAAATAATATTGATTTGATGATTTGATTTGATGTATCATTATGATTTTTTACTGAAGATTCATATCCTGGTAGCAACACATGATTAACTTGGGGAGGTGACATGTTCTGTTTTTTATGTGCTGTTTTTACTTTGTTGTATGTGTGTTTTATTCTTATTTTTATGAATCTGTGTTTTTACTGAAAAACACTTTGGACACTGTCTGGCTGCTGTAAAGCACTTTATAAATAAATGATTGATTGATTGATTGATTGATTGATTGATTGATTGATTGATTGATTGATTGATTGACATTGTGGGATCTTCCATCCTGTGTGCTTTAAATTGTACTTTAAATTACAATAAATGCACAATTTGTGTGACTGAAACTTAAAAAGTTAAACTGTAAGTTAACTGACAATGACAATCACACTGTTGTTATGGGTAACTTGAGTGGTCACAATGGTAAATGGACTGCATTTATATAGTGCTTTTCCATCTGCATCAGACACTCAAAGTGCTTTACACATCAATGCCTCACATTCACCCTGATGTGAGGCTGCTGCCATGCAAGGATCCCACTACACACCGGGAGCAACTAGGGGATTAAGGACCTTACCCAAGGGCCCTTAGTGATTTTCCAGTCATGCTGGGATTTGAACCGAGCATCCTCTGGTCTCAAGCCCAACACTTTAACCACTAGACCACATCCCCTATGGTTTAGAATGTAAACCATTTTATTCCAAGGGAGAATTAAACTTGAAATTCAAAGAAAAATAATTTAAATTCAAACATTTAGAGCAGTGTGTCCAAAGTATTCCACAAAAGGCCGAGAGGGTGTAGGTTTCTCTGTAGCCACTGACTCCAGCAGGTGATTTCACTGATTAACATCACTTTGAGCAGATGGGATGAGTTCATCAGTGAAATCACCTGCTGAAGTCAGTGGCAGCAAAGAAAACCTGCACTCTCTCTGCCCTTTCTTGAATACTTTGGATGCCACTGCTTTTTTGTTAATGGGTAAACAATACATCCTGTCACAGAGATATCTAAATTCAGCCACACATATAAAGACATAGTAACTCAACTGACAGATAATGTCTGATGACATACAGCACTAGTGTAACATTCTTTCACCAAAACAGATCAAATCCAGGTTTGCATCTCAGATGTACCTTCTGGCAATTTGTAGCTAAACTTTCAGGTCTTCTTTTTCAAATAATCCTTCTCTATACCGCTTTATCATGAAGATGGATAACTGGTAATACAAAATGCAAAGCTTGCACTGTGCATAATGTCTCCAATCACAGCCATGTAAGCCTATAACTTCTTCTTGGTTGTCTGGGTGTCTTGGTGGCTTTCCTCACTCTTCTTCTTCTTGCACAGTCACTCAGTTTTTGAGAACTGTCTACTCCATGCAGATTTACCATAGAGTGCCATATTGTTTGTATTTCTTTGTAATTGATGTAAATAAAGTCCAAGACATATTCAGTGGCAGCTTTACCATCAAAGAGCCTCGTCCACAACTACCACAAAAATGTTAAAGGGGGCAATACACAGTGTTAAGAACAGGGGTATGTAAACTTTTGATCAGGTTAATTTGGGTAGTTCTGTTGTCATTTTGATTTAAAAACAGGAAACACAGTTGTTTGACAATAAATGGCTTCACCCAACCCTTAACCATGAGTGAAAAAAAGTTTTTGTGTTGTCATTCATATTCTCTTAAAAATGGCCAAAAAAAGCAAAAAATCTGCCAGGGTATGTAAACTTTTGAGCACAACTGTAATTGGAAACAGGTGAGTGTCATGACTGGGTACAAAAGAAGCATCCTCAAAAGCCTCAGCCATTCACAAGCAAAGATGGGGCAAGGATCATCACTTTGTAAACAACTGCATGAAAAAAAAAAAAAAGTCCAACAGTTTAAGAGCAATGGTTCTCAATGTTCAATTCAGGAACACTTCAGAAAGCCATTGTCAGTTAACACAGTTTGTCGCTACATCTACAAGTGCAAGTTAAAACTCTACCATGCAAAGTGAAAGCCATACATAAACAACATCCAGAAACGACACCGCCTTCTCTGGGCCCAAACTCATTTGAAATGGACAGACGCAAAGTGGAAAAGTGTCCTGTGGTCTGATGAGTCCACATTTAAAATTGTTTTTGGAAATCATTGACGTTGTGTCCTCTGGACAAAAGAGGTAAAAGACCATTCAGATTGTTATCAGTGCAAAGTTCAAAAGCCAGCATCTGTGATGGTATGGGGGTGTGTTAGTGCCCATGGCGTGGGCAACTTACACATCTGTGATGGCACCATCAATGCTGAAAGGTACATCCAGGTTTTGGAGCAACACATGCTGCCATCCAAACAACGTCTTTTTCGGGAGGTCCCTGCTTATTTCAGCAAGACAATGCCAAGTCACATTCTGCACGTGTTAGAACAGCGTGGCTTCGTAGTAAAAAAGTGCAGGTACTAGACTGGTCTGCCTGCAGTCCAGACCTGTCACCCATTGAAAATGTGTGGCGCATTATGAAGCGTAAAATAAACATACCACTGTCCCAGCTTTTTTGAAACGTGCTGCAGGCATCCATTTCAAATATTTGCACAAAACAATAAAGTTTATCAGTTTGAACATTAAATATCTTGTCTTTGTGGTGTATTCAGTTCAGTATAGGTTGAAGAGGATTTGCAAATCATTGTATTCTATTTTTATTTACATTTTACACAACATCCCAGTTCATTAGATCTGGGGTTGTAAAAATCTTCAACATCTTCAACATTTAACATTTAAAATTTAATGAGTTATGATTTTTTTTTTTTAAATCCCTTGGTATTAATAGTTGTGAAATGAATTACAAGAAGTTTTTATTTGTTTCAGTGGTTTTTACTCATAACTTTAAAACCTCAAATTTCTTAATTGGAAATATGACATGGCAAAATCTCAGAATTTACAGCCATTCAGGCAAATTTTTGGAATAATAAAGCATACAGTAGTGTTCAGAATAATAGTAGTGCTATGTGACTAAAAAGATTAATCCAGGTTTTGAGTATATTTCTTATTGTTACATGGGAAACAAGGTACCAGTAGATTCAGTAGATTCTCACAAATCCAACAAGACCAAGCATTCATGATATGCACACTCTTAAGGCTATGAAATTGGGCTATTAGTAAAAAAAAGCAGAAAAGTGTTGACGCTACAAACTCAAAACTATTATGTTCAAACTGCTTTTTTAGCAATCCTGTGAATCACTAAACTAGTATTTAGTTGTATAACCCCAGTTTTTCATGATTTCTTCACATCTGCGAGGCATTATTTTTGTTGGTTTGGAACCAAGATTTTGCTGGTTTACTAGTGTGCTTGGGGTCATTGTCTTGTTGAAACACCCATTTCAAGGGCATGTCCTCTTCAGCATAAGGCAACATGACCTCTTCAAGTATTTTGACATATCCAAACTGATCCATGATACCTGGTATGCGATATATAGGCCCAACACCACAGTAGGAGAAACATGCCCATATCATGATGCTTGCACCACCATGCTTCACTGTCTTCACTGTGAACTGTGGCTTGAATTCAGAGTTTTGGGGTCATCTCACAAACTGTCTGTGGCCCTTGGACCCAAGAAGAACAGTTTTACTCTCATCAGTCCACAAAATATTCCTCCATTTCTCTTTAGGCCAGTTGATGTGTTCTTTGGCAAATTGTAACCTCTTCTGCACATGTTTTTTATTTAACAGAGGGTCTTTGCGGGGGATTCTTGCAAATAAATTAGCTTCACACAGGCGTCTTCCTACTGTCACAGCACTTACAGGTAACTCCAGACTGTCTTTGATCATCCTGGAGCTGATCAGTGGGTGAGCCTTTGCCATTCTAGTTATTCTTCTATCCATTTTGATGGTTGTTTTTCAGTTTCTGTTTTGTTCTCTTTTTTTTTTTTTGTCCATTTTCAAGCATTGGAGATCATTGTAGATGAACAACCTATAATTTTTTGCACCTGCGTATAAGTTTTCCCCTCTCCAATCAACTTTTTAATCAAACTACGCTGTTCTTCTGAACAATGTCTTAAACGTCCCATTTTCCTCAGGCTTTCAAAGAGAAAAGCATGTTCAACAGGTGCTGGCTTCATCCTTAAATAGGGGACACCTGATTCACACCTGTTTGTTCCACAAAGTTGATGAACCCACTGACTGAATGCCACACTACTATTATTGTGAACACCATCTTTTCTACTTTTTTGTACTAATAGCCCAATTTCATAACCTTAAGAGTGTGCATATCATGAATGCTTGGTCTTGTTGGATTTGTGAGAATCTACTGAATCTACTGGTACCTTGTTTCCCATGTAACAATAAGAAATATACTCAAAACCTGGATTAATCTTTTTAGTCACATAGCACTACTATTATTCTGAACACTACTGTATAATGCAAAAAGTGATTCAGTTTGTATGATGTTGTTACATTATGTACATCAGCAAATAAACTGCAATAACTTTGACAATATTTGATAGAATATTCATCATTAACAACGCTGGACATGGTTTTCTCCAAATTATAGAATGAATCATGAACATCGCTGCTGAGATTAGTAAATGTCTTGATCATCAGAAGTGAAAGTGTTGAACTTCTCAAGTCCAGATATTCATTGAATCTTTGACTCTTAGACTACATCCAGACGGCCATTCAAGGAGCTACAAGTTTTTGGCACTCCAGCTTTGGCTTCATTTCTCAGCACTGGAGGTTGCTGCTTGGCCCTAGTGAGCTTGTCTGTATGTAAACAGCTCCGTTGATTTGTGTTTGTCTCAGAGTGAGGAAGCACTGAGACATAAAAGGCATGAGGGGAAAATGCATATTCATCAGGGCTGCAGACAAAACGATGTACTTGTATAATTTGAGATGTGAGATTGGGTTTAATATCTGCTGCAAGAGATATGTTACAGTACAACACACCCCGTGCATGTGATTTGAATTCCATGTGAGGCTGGAGGTCAGTAGGTCATCCATTTTTTTACCTCATTGTCAACACTTAATTACTGCAGCAACCAAATCTTTCACTTAATAAAATCTATTCAATAAGATGATGTAAGTAAGATATCATTTACAGATGCCAGGTCAGCACCTCTATATTTCTGCCGCATTAGCTGAGACAATATTTTTTGTTCTAGCCGGCCAGTCCTCTCATTTATCTTGAACATGTGTTCAAACATTCATGTTTAAACATTATATAGATATAGTTTGACACAAGATGCTGTATAAAAAAAAAACAAAAACACTGCTGACATCCACTCTTTCAGCAAGTAACCCGTAGCGACCATTGGATGGCACTGCAGCACAGAGGCTGAAATCTAAAGAGCTGTGAATGTGTTCTTGACTGCTGAAGTCACCACAAACCAAGCTGCATCTTGCATTAACGTCACTGTCTGTTTGCATGTTGACTCCAGACATTTATTTCAGCGATGATTTGATATCTGTCATGATGAGAGGAGAGCCAAAAGAGCTCTTTTTGAAGCAACTCCATTTCAGAATTTAATTTTGCACACTGACCAAATGCTCAGAGGTTTTAATAGTCAAAAGCGTATTTATGAATATGAACGTTGCCAAAAAATGCCAGGAGCCGATGAACACAAATGACAGATTGACTTTGGAAATGAGCAGATAAGGAGTATACCCTCTGAAATATTTACTATGAGCCTGATTTATTCAGATACCAGATAACGAGTGCTAAACTGCATTGGCAACCCAAACTTTTGTGCTTTGGGGTGGACACAGTTTGGAGGGTGGTTTACTAAAAGGCAGTGCACAGTGGATAGGAGGCAGTAATGTGACCTAGACAACAGTATGTAGTGTAAATGAGGATTATCGTTAATGGCCATAGTTGTAAAAATATAAGGCAAAGCTAAAATACCCTCGGCCGCATGAGCACCATGTTCTTTATAATTTGGAGTTGTGTAATTATTAAGATCCTACTGTTTTATGTCCAATTTCTACATGTTCAAATCAAAACATCATTTGTGCAAATCAAGGAATATTTGTAGATCACTCTCTGTGCATTTTCAGGTATTAATGAGATAAATTCAAGTTAGCTTTGAGTTAGCGGACATTTGCATGCATTCAAACATCCGCAAAATGTCTTGTAAATGACTGCAGAGGAGTTATCAGGTTCCACAAAAAGCATTTTCAGGTTATTTCTCGATAGCTTTTAAATGATATATGACACAGAGGTTATATTTACACACAAATGAAACAGCATTTTGCAGCTAGCTTCCAGCCTGTGACGTCACCGTGCTAATGTCCGCAAAATGTCTTGTAAATGTGTTCAGAGGTGTTACTAGGTTCCAAAAACAGCATTTTCAGTTTTAGACGGGCTTATTGCTTGCTAGTTTTTACATAATATATGAGAAACATGCACATAAACACAAAACAAAGCAGTTTAAGAAAGACCAGCCACTGACATTATGGTGCAGCTCTACTCTGATTGGCTCTTAACCCCACCACTCAAAAAAAAAAAACAAAAAAAAAACAAAACAAAAAAAAAACAACAAAAAAAACAACAGAACAGATTGAAACAGAATGTGACTTTTTAACCCTTTAATATTCCTCTTACAATAGGTCAAGTTCTTTGACCTATTTTGTATCCCAAGAATGTTCCATGCAAATTTTAAGCCTCTAGCAGTAATAGGACTGGACTTATGCTGAGCACAGACAGACAGACGGATGGGCGGATGGAAAGGGTTTGCGATACCCAATGGCCATATTTGATGACCTCGGGTAATCAAGCAATTTAAGTTACTGGATGCAGATGCAAGTTATTCAGATCTAATATACATGAAAGAGAACTCTGCACTGAAATAGCAGCATATTTTAGTGATTTATTATTGACGTAGCATGTTAATGTACACAGCAGAGAGCACACACAAATATGTGCATCATCTCACATGCGTTCAGAGTTTGTGAGGGTGGAAGTACAGCTGTGTCACCAGTGCTGCCACAGTTAATTTGAAAAAGTAATCCAATTACTGATTACTGATTACTCCTTGAAAAAGTAACTTAGTTACTTTACTGATTACTCAATTGTAAAAGTAACTAAGTTAGATTACTAGTTACTTTTTTAGTTACTTTCCCCAGCTGCCGACAACAACCCTCTGCCACCTCAAGATGACAATGATACTTGTTTTGCCAAAACTCACTTTATAGTCACCCTTTCTTGACTTCAATGAAAATAAATACTTGTTTTATAAAAAGTAAAATAAAGACCTCTTTCTTGACCTCATATTTAGCTGTTGACAGCACTGTAAGAGTAAAACCTGCAATTTCTAACCTACATTGTTTATAAATGTAATTATTAAATTCTTTCTAACATTTTTTTCTGACATTTAAGTTCTCTCTAAACATTTTACTTGTCGAAATTATTATTATTATAAGTAGTATTAGTAGTTGTAGTAAAAAAAAGGCTTCAAAATTGCACCTTTAATCTAGGGGTGTTGTGGGGGGACCACATCCTTGCCCCACACCCCCATTCCATCTGGATTCGCCCCTGCTTTGGTGTTTGAGCACAAAGAATGGATAACATTTATTTATGCAGAAAACGTGACCAGATGTACAGGTAAGAAAGTTTTATTGCATTTTCACATCATGTGGTCCTCAGAAAGAGAGTTTAGGTGCATTTGAGTAGAAAAATAGTGTTGTCAATCCACATGAATTTTGATAAAACTTATACACAATCACTATGATATAATACTTATCAGAATACAGCCTGTTCCTTCTTGGAATAAAGGTTTTCACTCTGAGCAGAGAGCTTTCAACCACAGTCTGTAAATTAAACTTTAAAAGTTTACTGGAAGGCTGTAAATTAAACTTTAAAAGTTTACTGGATAAATTATCAAGCTTTGTCTTTTCTTGCAATTTGTACATGTATTTCTAAACATTTGCACATTTTCTAAAAATAAAGGTGTAGAGTGTACATGATGTGTATCACTTGCCTAGCGTTGATCATAATGTATCAGGCAAACGCATGTTTTCTGTATCACAATGGCACTCTGCAGATCATTTGAAAAAGTGATGTAGTTCTAACTGCTGATGGGGCAGCACCCTTTCAATCAGCCAGTAAGCGGGCATAGAGCCTGTGTTCTCCAATGGCGCGTTGTATATAGGCTGCTCATTATGATGTAAATATCATAAAGTAAATTGTGTTATTTTTCAACTCTTCACAACCTGCTGTCCTATTATAATAGTGCACTAGCTTTGGGGTTGATCTAATAGTTTTGGTATGTTGTTGTTTCATGGCTCAAACTGTTTTTAGTGGTCAAACATCTTTTTTTTTACAATTGAAAAGATTGTTTGTTCTCTAAATATACCAATGAATGCATAACTTTTCCTGGTTCTCTCCCTCAGCCCCAACCAGTCCCAGCAGAAGACTGCCCCTCCCTGAGCCTGGTTCTGCTGGAGGTTTCTTCCTGTTAAAAGGGAGTTTTTCCTTCCCACTGTAGCCAAGTGCTTGCTCACAGGGGGTCGTTTTGACCGTTGGGGTTTTACATCATTATTGTATGGCCTTGCCTTACAATATAAAGCGCCTTGGGGCAACTGTTTGTTGTGATTTGGCGCTATATAAAAAAAATTTGATTGATTGATTGATAACTTTAAGAAATATGCAAGGCAACATTTACACCATTTAAAGATGGAATGCCTCAAAGTGTGCAAAAAGAAACCACTACTTCTGCTGATAATGTGGCTGGCCTGAATATGGCAGAACCTGCGATCTTCCACAGTTAGTTAGTCAGATGCTCCAGAGTTTGTAACCCCAATCAGCTGTATATCCACTTTCCTGACAGAAGGACAAGGAACATTGTCTACCAAGAGGCTCTTCAGAACTATTGGTCATTAAAAGCTACATTTAAATATATATTCAACATGTCAAATCCAAAATTAACATTTGCTTAAAAGCCATTTTATTTTTGTAGCATTCTTATAAACTAGATTTGCAATGTATCAACAATTATAAAGGTCATAACGTCAATTCTGATTAATGATTATGAGCATACTTGATCTGCAATATAAATTCTGAAGAACTTCATTGTTGTTTCTTGCATGCAGCAAAATTCAGTTTACTCTCTTGGTTTGGGGATTCCACCTATTTTGGGTTTTTAGTTCAAACCTTTGCCTATTCAGACCACATATATACTTATAAGATATCAACAATTATGACAAAATATAAACTTTGGAATATTTTGTAGATTATATCTTAAACAGGTTAACCTGGGCAACACTGGGTACCCCAGCTAGTTGTAATTGTAAATAAATGTAAAAATCATTGCACATGGAGTTTTACTTGCTTTTTCAAGACTGTCCTATCTTTTTTTCTGATTTGCCATTCAAACTGCACCTCTGAGATTTCTTGGAAGACGTTAGCATGAACTATTAATTCCCTCAGCAATTAAAAAAACACACAAAGAGTAGTGCATGTCCATATTCAAGTGTGTCCACTGTTATTTATTTTAAACTGTTGCGTGAGTTTCAGCTCCTGTATCCATGACATCTTTATCTACTTTTTGTACTGCTGCCAGTCACAGGGAAGTTGTTTTTGTTTGTTGTTTGTTTGTAGGTTTTGGAAGTTGGAGGAGGTTATGTATGTCTGTTTGTTTGTTTGTCTGTTTGTGAACAGACTGGAGCATTCAATTTTTCATATATTGTTATGAGATTTTTCATATCCTGATAGGCAAGAACTGATTAAATTTTTTTTTCAGGTCATAGGTCAAAGGGCAAAGTCACGAAAAATCCTGGAAAATTGGAAAAATCCCTGAACAAATATTTTAAAATTCATAACTCTAAAAAGATCCAGTTTCTTTCATATTTGAGAGCTTTAGCAGTTGATCAAGTCCTTTATTGAGTTTGATCCAGATCTGATCCAGATTAGAGATGTTGTGGCCATTTAAAATAACACTGAAACCCCCATTTTATTCATATTTCACATTATATATTAATCAAACATGCCCCAATCACTCTCATATTTGAAAGTGAGGTGCAGACTGGCAGTCACGATCACCTGACAAAGTTTGATCGACATCTGATCCGTGTTGTGGATTTAGTGGGTATTTGATTCTTTTTAACATTGAAAAGCCCTTTTGATGTATATATTTCATGTTATGTTTTGGCTTATAAAAAGGCCCATCTAACAGGACTTTTGGAATTGTAATCTAGTGTTGGCGGAGGTTTGTACTCTACAAGCATGGTGCTCCTTTGTTTTGTTTTTTTTTATTTGAACTTTTATCCACCCAGAATTCATTAAAGCAGTAAAATTTCAGATTTAATGATGGTGTATCTCTGCTGAACTGAGTGATTTCTTCATTATGACAGAAAGCACTGATACATTGTCATTGACATTTGTCAATGTCAGCATGTGCACATTCTGAAATATGTACCTATATTTTTCTTATAAATGTTTTGATGTGGTTGCCTTGCAATCATTTTTATTTTTTAATGTTCATGCATTGAATTATATATGTTTATTGTGTGTGTGTGTGTTGTTTTGTTTTTTTGCTGTGTTGTTTTGAACACCATCCGAATGTCAGTCATATTGGTGATGAGCTGGGCTGGCATATTGGGCTGGTGGTTAAGGTGCTGGGCTTGAGACCAGAAGATCCTTGGTTCAAATCCCAGGCTGACTGGGAAATCACTAAGGGCCCTTGGGCAAGGTCTTTAATCCCCTATTGCTCTCGGAGTGCCTTATATGGCAGCACCCTGACATCGGTGTGAATGTGAGGCATAATTGTAAAGCGCTTTGAGCATCTGATGCAGATGGAAAAGCGCTATATCAATGCAGTCCATTTACCATTTACGTGCTCACGGGGAAGATGTCCACATACAGACCACGAGACGGCTTGAATGCCACGTGGCACTCTTGCAAGTGTAGATGCAAGGATCTGCTGATTTGTGCAGAAAATCCACACAGCACTCACGTGGATGTCTAATACAACCCAGTCTCATGAGGTTTTTTTTTTCGTGCTCCCGTCACGAAAGGAGTCAAATTTTTGTGATGGGGCTTTTTTCATCTATTACTTAACCTACCCCTCCCACTAACCCTAACCATAAGTATAACCTAACCCTACTCATTCCCCTAACCCTAACCCCCCAGACACCCCAACATCACTTTAATTTCATGCAGCCATCACGGAATGTATTAGAATAAATTTGTGCTCCCATTACGAAAATTTTGCACTTTTGGTGACAATATCACAAACCAATAGATTAATGTATATTTCATGATGCTGAATCATGACATGAGATGTGGTAGGTCTAATGCCACTTGGGGCTGAAATTACAACACATTTGCACACAAAGTGTTCAGCCAGTAAAATCCTGCCATTATGTGAATAGTCGCTGTGGAAATTCCCCTGACTGTATCCAGTAAGGAGCAGCCCTGTAAACAATATTAAAATAAAATTTAAAAATTAATATATATAATCATAATCTATATTTTAATAGCCCTAACCCATCAAATATGAAGCTTCTATGAGCAATAGGTGCTGCGCTGCGTTGCGGCAAAGGATTTGGAGGTTGTGACCATTGTGACCTTGGAAAGTAGGTCAAGGTCACCAGCCTTCAAACCCATGTGAAGTACTCCTCCAAAGCATGTACCCACCAAATATGAAGTTTCTGCGAGCAATGGGTGCTGAGCAATGTTGTGGCGAAGGATTTGAGAGTTGTGACCATTGGTGACCTTGAAAAGTAGGTCAAGGTCACCGGCCTTTGAACCCATGTAAAGTACTCCTCCAAGGCATGTACCCACCAAATATGAGGTTTTTGCGAGCAATAGGTGCCGAGCTACGTTGCAGCGAACGAATTGCGGCCGGACAGATGAACAGACGGACAGTCGGAAGGACGTATGGACGGACAACCTGGATGCTATATGCCCCGGGGCATAAAAAATACATAATTTAAAAATATAGGAAATAGAGAAGTTGAATTCCTCTTCTAAAAATTGTTGAGGTCCAATATTCTAAAACATTCTGGACTCACACGTCATTCCAACTCATTATAAAAGCTTTGCTTCATGTATTACCACCTTTGAAAATATCAGCTACCTATTTTATAAACACTACCCAATCTAGAGCCTGTGGCGCCCCAAAGGCAACACGCTAGTACAGCTTAAAGTTGCAACTCTCATGTTGGATGAAGTTTACAACGGTGCCAAGTCACAATATCATCAATGGTACAGTTTATACGTGTTTCATCATTGTATTTCCAGTCTGAGAGTCCTCATTCTAAAAGTCAATTCATTATCTAAATCGCATAAAATTATTTGGTGTTCCCCTTCATGATCCTCACTTTGTTCAGTGCAGAAGTTGTAACTTTGCTGAGTAAAACAAGGCTACATAATCACTCAAATGACTGCAGTGCCAAGTTGGAGAGCATCCCCAAGTGTTGTGTTTCACTGCACCCTTGGGTCCTGGGTGGTAACCACTCAGACAGTACAGTTTCAATATAGGGATTACAGATAGAAAATTAGCATTTACTGCTTGTATTCAGAAGGTAGCCTACATTTCTGTTTATGAGTCCAGATCCTTCACCCACCATGATGCCCGAAGTTCTCCAGTCTCAATCTGCAGGGGGAGTTCTGAACCTGGCTGGCACATGCAAGCTATAATGACAGAGTCTGCAGCTGTAGGCTCCTAGGCCTCATAATCTGCCAGACTCCTGCATTAAAATCGACACGTCATTCTTTGCTCTCTTCCAGTAGTAGTGATTTGCGTCACCATTGGAGGAAACTATAAATAACCAAAAAAAAAAAAAAAAAGGGCCAGCGGGGGGTGGGGGAGTGGGGGGGGGGGGGCTGTCAGACAAAACAATTTGGCAGGTACTGGCTCCCTCCGAAACCCCGCTGACACAAAACACACAGCTTTGAATTAGACCATGCAGTAATATTCACACTTACACCTGACTTCGACTTTGGAATGCATCACAATACTCACAAAGGATTTGATGCATAAAGAAATTCAGCAGCACAGCAGGAGCAAACGGCTGTGACAAGAAAACAAGTTGAAGGAAATATTCAGACTTGTCAGTCAGCGAGATGTGGAAGGCTTTTATTTGCAGAATGAGAAACTACCACGAACTAGTATATCATAGGCAGAAATTCAGTAGCGGGTGTGTTTGACGGTAAGATTCTGAGAAGTAGCAGAATGGGGCTGCACTTGGTAAATTAGGTTTGTGGTTGTGTTCATTACTTTTTGTGCTTAAAAGGGATATGAATCTTCAGAGGTCTTCTTGAGTGAAGCTGGGAGATCGGGATTGGTTGCAAGGGAACCTCTGCAGAAGGAAATGCACCGCAACTACAAGTGAACCAATAAAGTTGTTTTTGTTTTTCCATGTTTTGACCCTTAGCTTGAACACCGCCGTACTGGGAAAGATGCTGGCCGCCTTTTGGCAACATTGTTGTGATTTGGTGCTATATAAATGAAAATAAATTGAAACTGAAATTCTTCAGTAATCAGTCATACATCCTGGCCAACCCCATCACCCTGTGTGACTCCACAGGTGTCATTGTGGAGTTTTTCTGTCACCTGGGGATTACGATCACCCAGGACTTCAAGTGGGAGCTGAACATCATATGCTGAACAAGAGGGCACAACAGAGGATGTACTTTCTGTGGTAGCTGAGGAAGTTCAACCTGTCATAAAAAATGATGGTGAACTTCTACAGTGCCATCACTGAGTCCATCATCTCCTCTTCCATCATTGTCTGGTACACTGCTGCCACTGCTGAGGAAATGGGTAGACTGCAGCATATCATCCACACAGCAGAGAAGGAGACCATTTGCAATCTGCCATCCCTACAGGACCTGTACACCTCCAGGGCCCTGAGGTGAGCAAAGAAGATAGTGGCCGATCCCCTCTCACCCAGGATACAAACTTTTTGTTACCCTCCCCTCCAGCAGCCGGCTGAGGTCCATCAGGACTAAAACCTCAAGACACAAAAACGGCTTCTTTCCATCTGCAGCTGGACTAATAAATAATGCCAGAGACCACCATTTACCCGCCCCCCCTCACAACACACACACACACACACACACACACACACACACTTCCACAAAGTACAGATTGGTCACCACAATGAAAGGTACTGTACATCTGCACAACAATCACATGCTTTTGTACAGTCTCATTCCACTATGTTATATTTATTTATATAACGACTGAGTGGATCCTTGTCATTTGATTGGTGCTTTGTATGTCACATGACATGGATTAATTCATCCCATTTGTGTTGCATTGCATTTAGAGTGCAGTTTGGTTCCATTTAGAGTGCAAATTTGGTTCCATACACTTGGTACCACTGCACTCTGCACATGTGCATACATGTGCACACACATGCACACACACACACAACGTGCATGCACACACACACAAAAAAAATCCACTGCGCTGTCTGGAGGCTGTTAGCAGGAAGGAAGAATGAAAAGCTGGACTAATTTCTAACATCATTTTTTTGCTGCACTGTGGACGTACACAGTCTTTTTTGGTAGTAAACGCACACAAGTGCCAACACAGTTGCGTGTGTGTGTGCGTGCATGCGGGGAACAATGGCATGATGATTTGATTAAGCTAACTGGTGCTGCTAATTTTTGTAACACACACACATACACACACACACAAAATCCACTCTACTGTAAGCCATCTGAATACATGAAGAGCTGTTCAGATGAAAAGCTGACGTGATTTTTGGCTGGACTGAGGAACTCCACAAAGTCTTTTTTTTATGGAAGTCCGAAGTCAGTGCACAGCATCATTGGACTAAACTCACAATTTGGACTTCACCAGCAGTGGAACATGAAAATGTAAGTCCCTTGTCTCTTGTTTATAAATTAAGAAAATATCAAATGACAAGGATTTATTTAAGCCATTATAGAAAACAAATAATGGATGTTTATGAGTTCAATGGAACGAATATTTAATTAGGTGAAAACTGGAACAAACCATTCAACTCGGCTTCACCTCATTGAATGGTATGTTCCAGCTTTCACTTCGTGAAATATTTGTACCATTGAACTCATAAACATTCATTATTTGTATAATATTTCTTCAATTTTTATAAACACTGAAACTAGTCATCCAAGAAAGATGACTTGTCTCTGTCTTGTGAAAAATTTAAAGAGGGATGGCTAATTGGGTGCAAAAGCATCCATTTAAAACTATAAATATATAGTTTCACATGACTGCAACTGTTTGTTGTTTGTTGTGATTTGGCGCTATATAAATAAAATTGATTTGATTTGATTTGACTGGATTGTATGTTCTCAGATAAAGACCACAATCCAGACTTTCCGTGAGTTTTTAGGATTGCCCATCAGAAGTGTATCTGTATCTGATGAAAATATTGAACTTAGAGAGATGTTCATTTAGATCAGCACTGCAATTCATATCTCTGGGTCATCAGACGTTATATTTGAGAAATGCTTTGGAAAATCTTTGGAAAGTCTTGAGGTCAGTGGAAGACCAAGTGGGTTTCCACATTTCACCTGACTGTGGCAGATTGTAATGGGAAAAGCATGACCTTGGCCACAATGCAGAGAACAGTGCCTCTGGGTAAAACCTACTGTTTTGATTTTCAGTGCTGAGTGAACAGAAAAGAGCAGCAGGCCAATTCACAGCAATACTGTGTCCTTGAAGACGTTAACAAGGGAAGAATCCAGTTGAACATACAATGGGTCAGAGTTCATAACAAAGGCAGTCCGTGGGGCAAAATCGTCCAGATAGAAATGAACAAAACAGCAATCCCAGAAACTAAGGAGGGAGTCAAAAACCCTGTTAGCAAACATCATGTAGCAGTATCCAGATATGGCAAAATTCAGACAATACAAATGGAATAAAAAAGTCAGCAATGAAGAGTGAATGAAATGTGGGAAGACTGATATTGAAGCGAGACATTCTGGACAGTGGTGGGCACAGATAACCAAAAAAATTAACTTCGATAACAGATAATAAGATAACTGAAAAGTTATCTTTGATAAAGATAAACCGATAAACCACCCAAAAATGTATCGGAAGTTACAGATAACCGATAAATTCCAGTGTTGTCTATGGGACATTTGCAGTTACTAAAGAGCTGAAATTGATCTTTAACACGACCTCAAAAGTGGTAAAAGACCTAAAGAATAAGCAAGAATGTTTGACCACCTGCAGGAAGCAGCACAGACAAATCCTGAGAGCACCCACAAAATCAACTCTTTACTAATCATAATCATTTTTCTTTCAACATTCTGCCTCAGCTGGAAGCTCTTGTTTACAACAGCTTTTCCACAATAAATGCACACTAAGAGCAGCTATAAGGCCAGCTTCCTATCAATTTCAACACTCCGGTCAGGCGGAGGTCTTGAAAAATAAAGTCATACTAACTTATGGTTTTTTGAAAATACTGATAGAATAACTCCATTAATGTCAATTCTGTCATTTGTACAAAGTTAAAATATAACATATATCTTTTAATGTTGAATAAGGCACTAATTCTGAGGTTTTGTAATAAACACAGACCACAAAGCATTCTGGGTAAAAGTGCTAAACAGTGATTGGTTCAGTAATCCATTATGTAAACCAACACGTTAACGTGACGTGTGTCATGTGTTGGTTTAAAGATAAATGTGCTTTTGTAAAATATTCCATTTTTATTTGTAAAAACAGGCATTTTTACGGAGCCCTGGAAGTGTCATCGCAATTGCATGTTTTAAAACTTTTATGATGTTGTAAAACGTGCACTCAATATTAGTAAGTAAGTAAGTAAATTTATTTATATAGTGCCTTTCACAGACATAAGGCCATATACACACGTTGTCAGGTATTTGTAAAACCGAATATCTTACCCTTTCAGTTTGGGGAAAAAACTTCATCCACACTACGTCGTTTAAAAAAAAAATCCATCCACATCTAACCGTATAAATGTGTTGTAATTAGGCTGCCAAACCTTTGGGTGGCGGTACTGATTAAAATTCTATCCAATCAGGAGCCTTATTCTCTTGTCGTCATTTCCACAAAAACTAAAAACATGGCGCCAACCTCGTTCGTGTGGACCGATAAGGAGTCGGAATTACTTCTAACCGTAGTTTTAGAATACAAAGTTAACAAATATATGCACACAAAAAGAGCCTTGACAATGGACAATACCAACACTTTGAGAGCAGCCATGTACCCAGACGTTTAATACTGCCATGAACACTCCTGGCCAGTAGATGGCAGTAGCGGCCTTGAAAAAATGTCAGACAAAATTCCAGATAATCTGTGTCTGCTACATTTAAGATGCGTGGAATTTAACAAACACAAATACACTAACGTCTATAAACCCAGAGAGTATATTCATGAGAGTTTTAGGCACTAGAGGTTAATGCTGTTATCTGTGGACCCTGAACAGAGTGTCGGAAATGCATTTGTCCTGTCGTGAACGTCTGAGATTACCTTATGCTACCCATAATGCATTGCTGCCTGGCACAGCATGTGCTCACAAAACCTTAAAAATTAGCACATTACTTTAAAAGGAAAACATATATCTGATATTTTCACTTTATAAACTTCAGACATGACAATAATTTTAAATAACTTGTCTAAAATGAGTGGTTAAAATTTGAACCATAAGTTAAACATGTATGCCTCTGGATGACTTGGTGACACTGCGATTATATTAGTATGGTGGTACAGAGGAAATGACTTTTTTTTGGTCACCAGTTCTCCTTTGCTTACAGAGGATAGAGTGGTTTCTGTTTGAGGGTAGAATAACATGCCTATCAGGAAACTTTTAACAGGTAGGTCTCAACAGCTTTAACAGTTTTAAAAATGTTTTTCACTCTTCAGCTTAGTTTAGTTATTGGTCTAAAAGTTATTGAACGGTAATTCATCGGAAGATAATTACTCCTGATGATGGTTTTTAAATTTATCTAAAAAGATCATCTGATAATGAAAACATTATCTTCGATAATTATCTGTTATCGGATTATCGGAAGTGTGCCCACCACTGATTCTGGAGTTGGAAAGACAGACTGTTCATGGTTAGATAATGCCCCGATTCCATAACCCCAGAAGCGAATATGCATGTGAACCAGAAGTAAAGCCGAAGAAACAAACACCGATTGGCCATTTAAAAAATAAGTGCACTGCAGGATTCACAATGGAACTTAAGGAAATTAGCACAAAATGTAAGAAACAAAAACACAGTAACACCAGATATTTGTTCACAGTGTCAACAGTAACACAAATTGTTGCTTTCTTTCCAGAGGTGGTAGATGGCTTAATTATTTGCCTGTGTTGTTACCATCCTTGACCCAATGGGGTTCCACAGTGTAGTGGTTTCAATGTTGTTTAATACCACTGTATACTTCCAGACCTGACCTGATTTCATGCTAAACAATCACAATATCCTGATAATTTATAATGTATAAGTTGAAATTGCTATAAGCAACGTAAATACATAGCTTCTTTTAGATGGCCGTAAAGAACAGTGCATCCGGTGTTCACAGCGCTTCAATTTTTGAATATGATGACACAATATTGGCGCACCTATCTTTTGGCAGTTTTGCCCATTCCACTTTGCAGCACTTCTCAAGCTCCACAGGTTGGATGGGGAGCGTCGGTACACAGCCATTTTCAGATCTCGCCAGAGATGTTCAGTCAAGGTCATTCAGGTCTGGGCTCTGGCTGGGCCACTCAAGGATATTCACAGTGTTGTCCTGAAGCTACTACTTTGTTATCTTGGTTGTGTGCTTAGGGTCATTGTCCTGCTGAAAGATAAATCATCACCCTAGTCTGAGGTCAGTACAGTGCTGCATACATATTTCCCTCAACCCTGACTTGTCTCCCAGTTCCTGCTGCTGACAAACATCCCCACAGCAGATGCCACCGTGCTTCACTGTCGGGATGGTGCCGGGTTTCCTCCAAACATGACACCTGGCATTCACAACAAAGAGCTCAATCTTTGTCTAATCAGACCAGAGAATTTTGTTTCTCGTGGTCTGAGACTCTTTCAGTTGTCTTTAGGCAAACTGGAGGCAGGCTGACATGTGTCTTTTACTAAGGAGTGGCTTCCGTCTGGCAACTCTACAATTATTTGCCTTACTGGTGGATTGCTGCAGAGATCATTGTCCTTCTGGAAGGTTCGCTTCTCTCCACAGAGGAATGGAGCTCTGGCAGAGTGACCATTGGGTTCTTGTTCACCTCCCTAACTCCCCTGATTGCTCAGTTTAGATGGGAGTCCCGGTGGAGCCAAACTTCTTCCATTTATGGATAATTGAGGCCACTGTGCTCACTGGGACCTTCAAAGCAGAAGAAATGATTCTCTACCCTTTCCCATATTTGTACCTCGAGACAATCCTGTCTCGAGGTACAAATCAGGTCTCCTTTTCCTACAGACAATTGCTTTGACTTCATGTTTTATTTGTGTCTCTGACATGCACTGTCAAATGTGGGGCCTTATTGACAGGCGTGTGCTATTCCAAATCATGTCCAATCAACTGCATTTACCCCAGCTTGACTGTACGTAAGCTGTAGAAACATCTTATGGATGATCAGTGGAAACAGGATGCACCTGAGCTCAATTTTGAGCTTCACGGCAAAAGCTGTGAATACTTATGTACACATGATGTCATGTTTATATACAGGTGTTTTTTGAGATTTTTGAGATTTACATAATATATATACGAGGTCTCTTAGATAATAAACCGACCCTTTTATTTTTTTTTTTAACTATATGGATTTGAATGACATGCGATTACACCAATCATGCTTGAACCCTCGTGCGCATGCGTGAGTTTTTTCACGCGTGTCGGTGACGTCATTTCCCTGTGGGCAGGCCTTGAGTGAGATGTGGTCCCGCCCTCTCGGCTGAATTCCTTTGTTTCACACGCTGCTCGAGACGGCGCGCGTTGCTTTATCAAAATTTTTTCTGGACCTGTAAGGAATATCCGAGTGGACACTATTCGAGAAATTAAGCTGGTTTTCTGTGAAAAGTTTAACGGCTGATGAGAGATTATGGGGTGTTTCTGTCGGTGTAAGGACTTCCCACGGAGCGGGACGTCCTGCAGCGCTTCCAGGCACTGTCGTCGGCCTGTTTCGAGCTGAAAACATCCTAATTTAAGGCTTAATTCACCCAGGACATCGTGAGAGAACAGAGAAGATTCAGAAGAGGCCGGCATGAGGAATTTATGCGGACATTCCACTGTTTAAGGACATTTTTTTAATGAAAGACGTACGCGCAAATTCGCCGAGTCGTTTCCGTCACGACTCGGCAAATCTGTGTGCACCGCGACAGGAAAAACACCTCCGTGTTGAAAACCATTTGTAGAATTCAGGCGGCTTTTAATGGCTTTCAACAAGTGAGTAACTGAGAAATTGTTTAACAACTTGGGCATGTTCCAACTTGCCCGTTAAGGTTTCCAACGAAGGTGTTTTTCCTGCCGCAACCCCCCGCGGTCGGGTCCAGCCCGACATGCGACCCTGCCCGCACGTTCTTTCATTACAAAATGACCGTTAACAATGGAATGTCCGAATAAACTCCTCATGCCGACTTCTTCTGAAAGTTCTCTGTTCTCTGACGACTTACTGCGTCAACAGAGCCTGAAATGTGGAAGTTTTCAACTTGAAACGGCGAGACGCTGCCGCCTCGAAGTGCAGATCGCCGTCAGGCGCCGTGGACCGTCCTTAAAGCGACACTACCAGACCAAAATCTCTCATCAGCCGTTAAAATTTTTACCGAAAACCAGCTGAATTTATTGAATGGTGTCCACTCAGTTGTGCCTTACAGTTTTGAAAAAAATTTTATCAAACAAAGCAACAGTCTCTGAGCCATTCCTAAACAATGAAAAAAATCGACGAGCGAGTGGACGACTCCTCACTCAAAGACTGCCCACAGGCGAATGACGTAACCGACAGGCGTGAAAAAACTCTCGCATGCCCACGAGGGTTCAAGCATGTCTGATGTAATCACACGTGATTCAAATCCATATGGTTTTTGAAAAAATAATAAGGTCGGATACTTTTCTAATAGACCTCGTATATATATATATATATATATATATATATATATATATATATATATATATATATATATATATATATATATATATATATATTTTTTTTTTTAATAAATAGACAAAAATGTCTAAAAACACCTTTTTCACATTGTCATTATGGGGTACTGTGCATAAGAAATTTTGAGGAAAAAATGAATTTCATCCATTTTGGGATAAGGCAGTAACATAACAACATGTGGAACGACTGAAGCACTGTGAATGCTTTCCATATGCACTGTATATCACAAATGTCCATATGTGATCCCTTACCTTTTCTTTTTGAAATATTCAGTTGGTTTGTGTGGAGACTCACAAAGAACACTTCGATATCAATATGTCACACATTTCCTGAAGGTAGCCAAAAGGGAGTGACTGGATGGATACATGGTTATACTCTGCTCTGTTATCCCTTCTTTTGGGTCTTCATTCAAACCATTCTAATGCTCTCACTAAGTTCATTAGGTGTGTGATGATAATTTCTTTGACTGAAATGTTTTTAAAAAACAAAGAATTATTAATTTTTGACATAGCAGAGACATAGTCAAAGAGTGTGTCATTCATGGTGACTGTGTTGAAATTAAAACATAAGGTTTTTGATGACCAAGTTAGATGGAACTTGAATAGAGCTGCGACTGTATGTAGAGAATTCCAGTTGAAAATTCACCTCCTTCAGTAAGTGCAGACATATTTGTCATTTTCTTCCATTTTTCATTGGGAATGTTCTGTCTTTTTTATCTGCTGGTTTCCTTGCTTAACATTAAAGAAAGAGGAACAGTTTTCAACAACATTAATGTCTGTTCAAAAGATTACTGGAGGAAAACAGAGATCTGTCTGCTCTTTGCAACCAACAAATGTTTTGGAGCATTTTAACTTCAACTGGACATGTTCTTAAAGATGAATGAGTTTGTTTGCTGCTGTCACTTAAAAGTCTTTTATCCACTCTGCATTTTGCTTGTTAAATACCATGTCATTTTAGGGCCCAATCCGACTGGGGAGAGGATCAATTGCGCATGAATTGAGTACAAAAATTACGGGTGTTCGTTGTCGTCCACAACAAAAATGGCCAAAAATGACAAATGTCCCAGTATGAATTACGGATATATTAATAATATATAGCGAATATATGATGAACAGTCACGGTTATATAACTCATGTAGTGAGGAAACTGATCTGACACATTGAGATTATCACTGCCGTGATAATCTCAATGTGTCCTGAAGTGTTCCTGAGCCCACGCGGTAAAATCCTTTACACAATGGCTTTTAATGCAGTGCTGCCTCAGGGATCAAAGGTCACGGGCAATCAGTGTTGGTTTTCCGCCTTGCCGCTTACGTGTAGAAACTTCTCCAGATTCTCTGAATCTTCTGATTATATTATGGACTGTAGATGATGGAATCTCTAAATTGCTTGCAATTGAACTTTGAGAAAAATTGTTCTTAAACTTTTGGACTATTTTTTCACGCAGTTGTTCACAAAGTGCTGATCCTCACCCCATCTTTACTTGTGAACGGCTGAGCCTTTTGGGGATGTTCCTTTTATACACAATCATGACACTTCGTGTCCTCAGTTCCCAAATGCTTATTGAGTGTTGTTAGAAGGAAAGATGATGTAACACAGTGGTAAACATACTACTGTCCCAGCTTTTTTGAAACTTGTTGCAGGCATCCATTTAAAAATGTGCAAATATTTGCACAAAAACAATAAAATCTATTAGTTTGAACATTAAATATCTTGTCTTTGTGGTGTATTGAATTGAATATAGGTTGAAGAGGATTTGCAGATCATTGTATTCTGATTTTATTTACATTTTACACGTCCCAACTTCATAGGAATTCTGGTTGTATGGTTCTTTCATTCATCCATTTGTTTTAAATACCCCCTTACTCCAATTAAGGCTCCAGGTGGGGGTGGGGGGGATGAAGCCTATTCCAGCAGTTACAGAGCAAAAGCCGGGGTACATCATAGACAGGACGTCAGTCTGTTGCAGTGCCACATACAGACAGACAAACTCATTCACGCTTCTGCACACAACTGGTCAATTTTAAGGTCTCAAATCACCTAACGTGCAGGTCTTTGGAGGAAGGAGGAAGGGAGGAAACCCACACAAACACAGGGAGAACATGCAAATCCATACACAAGGACAAGGCAGGAAGCAAACCCAGGACCTTTCACACCGGGCTTGCATGCAGTTGCAAACATGGAGTACACTGGAAAATTGCACAGACTTGGTGTTGTCCCTGTGTAGGCTGGTGTGTGATGACATATGCTTGTGTTCCTAGTCTTGCTTACAGTTGCATATGGTTGCATCCTCTATGCTTACTGCCACGTATGTAGCCCTTGCCACTATTTTTCTGCCTGTCACAGTCACACCTACTGTTTGGGTGTTTTTGGCATTGTGGAAACGGGCTCCGTTCACAAAACACTTCATGAAAAGCAAACAACACTCATGTCAGAGACAGGCTTATGACAAATGTGGGTGTGGAATCAATTAGCTTAGCGGGGAAATTAGTGCAGAAAATCTACTATGGTGATAGTGCAGTTTATCTGCCAGGGAGGGAAATTCAACAAGTTGAGATTGTGGCCTGATACCGTAGAGGTGTCCATAAAAATCATAAGGGGGATATGCTTTGCAAACTTAATACCCATTACTATATTGGATCATGTTGAAATTGAGGATGGCCCAGTGGTTGTTCCAGTAATAGCAAAGATTTCGTGTCTGCTACCTACAACGTGCCTGGAATGTCTCAAACCTAAACCTACTTCTAGGCATCTTATATATGCCACTCTGGAACCACCCCTAAACCCAAACAGTTCAACTGTCAACCCCACTGAGGTCCTTAGACTGGGTCTCATTAACATAAGATCACTGTCCTCAAAATCATTGTTGATTAATGATTTAATTATTGATCATCACTTAGATATAATTGGGTTATGTGAAACCTGGCTTAAACCTTCAGCTGTCCTCCCCTTAAATGAGGCCTGCCCACCAGCATATACCTTTAGTCACGTCCCTCGTGATGCGAAGCAAGGCGGGGGTGTTGCTCTTATTTATAAATCTAGGTTTAGCTTATTAGCTGTTGGGGGTCACAAATATAACTCGTTTGAGCATCTCATTCTCCGCTCCACTCAGGATATTACGCATTGCCAAGGTCAGAAGAATAAAAATCAGCCGTATTACTTTGTCACTGTATATAGGCCTCCTGGCCCATATTCTGAATGCTTAGATGAATTTGGTGCGTTCATCTCTAACTTGTCAACTAGGGCAGATAACATTCTGATCATTGGTGACTTTAACGTTCATATAAATAAGCCTTCTGATCCCGTCTGCAAATCATTTATGGAAATTCTGGATGCATTAGGATTTTGGCAATGCATTTGGGATTCGACGCACATTAGTGGATATACCCTGGATCTGGTTCTTGCACGTGGTATTGCTGTCACAAATATTGACATTATGCCTCTTACATCAGTGGTCTCTGATCACTCACTTATTAAGTTTACAGTTTCACTGCCGTGTTTAGTGGAACAACAACCTTATTTATCACTGCAGCGATGCATCAACTCCTCAACTAAGACTGAACTAGAAGCTGCCTGATGTCTTAGCCTCACTTTTGACAAATACCCAGTCAGTAGACAGACTTGTGGATCGTTTAAAGCTCAAAACGACACTCGACATGATTGCACCACCTGTGTTGAAACCACGCTCCCCCAAATCGCAGTCACCTTGGTTCAATGATTACCTGCCTGACCTCAAGCATAAAGCAAGAGGTCTAAACGGAAATGGCGTCATTTAAAATTAAAAGTATTCCAACTTGCGTGGCGTGATGCTATCTTAGACTATAAGCATGCATTATTGGCTACAAAGCGGACCTATTACTCTGATTTGATCAACAAAAACAAGCATAACTCAAAGTTCTTGTTCGACACAGTGGCAACACTTATTCATGGACAACCACCTGTAGCTCGCTCTACCTTTTACAGCACAAGATTTCCTAGATTACTTTGAGAAGAAAATAGATGACATTAGGTTGAACATATCCCAGCATGCCTTAACCCAGCCACTACACCCTGCTATTGAGGTGGGCGCCACTACTGAGGTATAACCTAGATTTACAGAATTTGATAGTATCTCTCTAGACATGCTGAAGAAACTCGTAACGTCAACAAAAAGCACAACCTGTTTATTTGATCCTATACCAACAAAGCTGTTTAAGGACCTGTGGCCCACTCTTGGGCCGATTGTGCTGAAAATTATTAATCTTTCTTTAACTTCTGGATCTATTCCTAAACGTTTCAAATCTGCAGTGATTAAACCATTACTTAAGAAACCTAATCTTGACCCAAATGTATTGAAAAACTATTGGCTGATATCAAATCTATCATTTTGCTCTAAAATTCTGGAAAAAGTGGTGTCACTGCAGCTCATAGACTATCTTACTGAGAATAATCTCTTTGAGCCACTGCAGTCTGCTTTTAGAAAATATCATTCCACAGAGACGGCTCTCACTAAAGTGGTGAATGATCTTCTGCTTGCAATGGATTCGGACACCACTACGGTTCTGCTGCTGTTAGATCTCAGTGCTGCATTTGATACAGTGGATCATCATATTCTACTTGATAGGCTGGAAAATCATTTTGGGATTACTGGGAGTGCCCTTGCATGGCTGACATCATACTTAACCAGTCGTTCTCACTGTGTTTTGTACAGTAACACTACCTCTAACCTTAGTGACATGAAATTTGGGGTTCCGCAGGGGTCTGTCTTAGGCCCCCTGCTTTTCTCCCTTTATATAGCACCCCTTGGGCACATATTGCGGCATTTTGGGATTACCTTTCACTGCTATGCAGATGATACTCAGTTATATATGCCAATAACTGCTGGTAATCTTGTTCACATAAAATCCTTAGAAGATTGCCTTGCAGCAGTGAGAAGTTGGATGTCTAGAAACTTCCTACTTTTAAATTCTGAAAAGACTGAAATGATGGTTCTTGGTCCAGTGAGACATCAGCATCAATTTGACCAGTTAACACTCAGCCTAGGCTCGTGTGTTATACATCACACTGACAAAGTGAGGAACCTTGGGGTAATTTTTGATCCTTCATTGTCCTTTGGCCTCCATATTAGAAATATTACTAGGACTGCTTTCTTCCACCTGCGAAATATAGCGAAGATTCGTCCCATCCTGTCTATGGCCGATGCTGAGACCCTGATCCATGCGTTCATCTCTTCTAGACTGGACTACTGCAATGTTGTATTTTCTGGTTTACCGCATTCTAGCATTAGGGCTCTCCAAATGGTTCAGAATGCTGCAGCCAGAGTTTTGACACAAAGCAGAAAGTTTGACCACATTACACCTATGTTGGCATCTCTTCACTGGCTTCCTGTCCCAGTGAGGTCAGATTTTAAGGTTCTGCTACTAACCTATAAATTTATTCATGGACTGGCACCTCCCTACCGAGCTGACCTAATTAAACCTTAGATACCGGCCCGGGCTTTACATTCTCAGGGTGCAGGACTACTTTGTGTCCGTAGGGTGAATAAGAAGTCTGTGGGTCACAGAGCTTTCTCTTGTCATGCCCCTGTTCTGTGGAATGGTCTCCCTGCATCAATAAAACAATCAGATTCTGTGGAGATTTTCAAGTCCAGACTTAACCCCTTAACACCTGAATTTATATAGCTGTATATAAAAAAAATGTTCTGTGTGTGTTTTTGCCTTTAAGTAGATGGTAAATAATGTTGAGATTATTAATTTCACTTTTGCACAAAAAATAAATAGTAATTTTGGTATTTTGGTAATGACTTTATGTTATAATGTTATAATAATAATAATGGTATGTTGCAAATTTGTGACAACAGGCATACTGGTCAATTTGGTATGTTGCATATTTGAGTCAAATATTGTCGCATATATGCGATATATGCAATATTATATTCGTTAAGGGGTTAAGACGCACTTATTTTCCCTTTCATATGGCTAGCATACTGGTACAGTTTTGTTTTACGCTTTTAAAACTTTTAATTCATGTTACTAGTAATTGGAGTGGGCTGCGGCCTCAACTTCACCTAAATTCTGGGTCTTTTAGTGAAGCTTAGGGCTAGCGGCCAGTGATCACCTTAGTATTTCTTGTGTTTTTCTTGTTGATTAATGATGCCAAATTATACAGTATTTTTTGTCTTTCTGATACCTGATTCTGTTTTTCTCTGTTTCAGGTGCAGCTCCATCCAGAGATGGGAGTTGTGTTTGTGTTGGCCACCCTCCTGTCCTGTGCACCAACAGCAATTCTTGTATATTTGTCCATGAATTGTTCTGTGAATTAGTTCAGTAATTTATGTTTGTAGCATGGCCCAAGCAGAGGGTCACCCCTTTGAGTCTGGTCTGCTTGAGGTTTCTTCCTCAGAGGGAGTTTTTCCTTACCACTGTTGCTCTGGGGGTTGGTAAGGGTAGACCTTACCTGTGTGAAGCGCCTTGAGGCAACTCTGTTGTGATTTGGCGCTATATAAAAGAAAAAAAAATTGAAAAATAAATAAATTGAAATGTTTCCACATGTACAGCGAGACATTGCTGCCTCGTCATGGCTCGTAACATCAGATCACAAGGTTCAGAGTCTGTTGTGTCCATTGGGAAGGAGAGAGGGAGAGAGAGAGAGCTGTTCTCTGGATTTATGAATTGAACAAATGTAACCTTGTTTTCTGATTATTGAATTACTGAAGTGCATTTAAATGGATGCATCCCTGCATAGACTGGCTTATGCACAAACAGCGGCTCATTCAACCAGTTTGATCACCTGTTGTAAGCACACACAGGCGCTGCGGATTGCATGGATCATTTCACTGCACACTCACGCGCCTGTTTGATCATTTGTTGTAAGCACACACAGGCACTGCAGGCTGCCGGATCATTTCACCACACACTTGCGCACAGGTTAGATTACCTGTTCTAAACATGCACACGTCCGCCAGTTTGATCACCTGTTGTAAGCAGGCACAGGTGCTGCGGGCTGTGTGGATCATGCAGTCACATGCACACGCGCCGGTTCAATTACCTGTTCTGAGCACACATGTCCAACAGTTCAATCACCTGTTCTAAGCAGGCACAGGCCCTGCGTGGATCATGCAGCCACACACACACACACAGGCTACACCTGTTCTCTGCCAGCTGATTCACTCTGGATGCATGTACTCAGTTTTTGGATGTGTACAGTTGCACAGTGTTGTTTAGAGTTGTGTAGCAGGATGAAGGTCCTGGGTCCTGATTGAAAAGACATTCCTGCTAGCTTGGCTAACAGAGAAATTCCCCTTTGGCTGACCTGGTAGAGGAATGGTCTTTAGTGCGAGCCGTCTGGGGTTCACAAAGGTCCTACGGTCACACTTGCATACAGTAGCACAGTGTTGAGCAGACTTGCATGCAGTAGTGCAGTGTTGCACAGACTTGCTTAAAAACTGCATACTTTCGGTGTCCAGTGCTCTACACAGAAAAAATTAAACATGTTTAATTCCTTGCATCCACCTTGCGTACCGTACCCCTCAGCATACTGCCGCGTAGGGAAGCAAAAACTAGGCGTACAGCTGCTTAAAGTCAGCATCGAGCTGCATACCTCGGCGCAGTCTGTACACCGCTATACACAACTCTATGTTGGCTCCAGTGTGAAAGGGGCTTAAGGCAACAGTGCTAACCACTAAACCACTGTGCTGTCAATATTACTATAATCTAAGTAATATAATAATATTTTATTTAGCAATTGTTACATTTTTAATTTAGGTGTGATGCTCTCAATGCCTTCTGATACCTCTCTATTGAACTATCCATCCATCCATCCATCCATCCATCCATTTTCTTCCGCTTTATCTGGAGTCGGGTCGCAGGGGCAGCAGCCCAAGCAAAGCCGCCCAGACCTCCCGATCCACACACACCTCCCCCAGCTCCTCCGGGGGAACCCCAAGGCATTCCCAAGCCAGCCGAGAGATGTAGTCCCTCCAGCGTGTCCTGGGTCTTCCCTGGGGCCTCCTCCAAATGGGACGTGCCCGGAACACCTCTCCAGCGAGGCGTCCAGGGGGCATCCGGAAAAGATGCCCGAGCCACCTCAACTGACTCCTTTCGATGTGGAGGAGCAGCAGCTCGACTCCAAGCTCCTCCCGAGTGACAGAGCTTCTCACCCTATCTCTAAGGGAGCGCCCATCCACCCTACGGAGGAAACTCATCTCGGCCGCTTGTACTCGCGATCTCGTTCTTCCGGTCATGAGCCAAATCTCATGACCATAGGTGAGGATCAGAACGTAGATCGATCGGTAAATCGAGAGCTTTGCCCCCCTGCTCAGCTCTCTCTTCACCACGACGGTCCAATACAGCGACTGCATCACTGCAGATGCTGCACTGATCCGTGTATCGATCTCACGCTCCATCCATCCCTCACTCATGAACAAGACCCCGAGATACTTAAACTCCTCCACTTGAGGCAAGGACACTCCACCGACCTGAAGAGGGCAAAGCACCTTTTTCCGGTCGAGAACCATGGCCTCGGATTTGGAGGTGCTGATTTTCATCCCGGACTCTTCACACCTCCTGTGGGTTCACCACCTGCAGAGGGGGCCATGGGGGTCGGGTGCAGAGAGGATTGGGTGGCGGTCGAGGACGGGTGGCCCGGCGCCCGGTCCATGCTCACAGCCCCTGGCTGTTGGGACATGGAATGTCACCTCTATTGAACTACTTTTGGATTTATATTTGTGTTATCCAATTTTATGTTTTTCTGAATATAAGATGATGGCCTGAAGATTTGAGAGGCAGGCTTGTGACTTGAGTATCCTTGGTTTGATTCCCCAGTAGACAGGACACTCACTGAGCAAGGTCTTTAATCGCCATGTTGTTCCCAGTATGTAGTTTGGGTGAATTGCATGGCAGCACAGTGATACTGATGTGTGATTGTATAGGTGAAGATAAGGCATGATTGTAAAGCCCTTGCAGCATCTGAATCTGATGGAGAAATGCTACAAAATGCAGTCCATTTCCATTCAGTATTCCAGAAGAAAAGTTCTTTGCATTAGGAATAAAATAGATAATCAAAGAAAAATTAAGGTGTCCAACCACCAGCTGGGCTTATACACTCTCCTTAACCCTAACCCTAACTTCTGGAAGGGCACCACCATGTCACCATGTTGGATATTCACTTTACACTATTTATTTTGAAATAGTTTAGGTACAAATGAAATCAGAAGCAGCTGGTCGACATTGGAATGCAAATGGGGAGAGAGAAAATGGATTGCCTGATTAAACACAGTGAAACCAATTGTCTTCAATGAAAAATGATGATGTGGTATTGGCACACCTTCTTCTGTCACTTCACTTGAGTCTTAGTTATTCCTTAGTCTCTCTGCATCTATAACCCCAACCTTCTTCAACCTTAATCTCATTTTATGGTTTGATTTGAACTCACCTTTTTCTCACATCTAATCCAAACTCTTCCTTCACTTATATAGTCGGGATTTAAAAAAAATGTTGCCTCCATCCTCCAACTGTCTAACCCCATGCTTTCTTCTTCCTCACCCCATTTCTTTAAAACTTTTCATCTCAACTTAAGTTAAATGAAGCATTTTAATAACAACCGCTATTCACGCAGAACATATGACCTTAACCACAGGAATGTTGCAACAACTGAACATAATAACACCTAGAACACTGTACTCGCAGAGCGCAAACCTCTGGCAACACTCATTTCCAATTCCACATTTTTTTTACCTTGGAAAACATTTTCAAGGTCAAAGTCCTGTTAGAATTGACTTTTCATGAGCTAAACTGGAGCACCACATTCATAGAGCACAAACAGCCACCAACATTTGTTTCCAATTCCACAAATTTTTACCTTGAAAAAAATTTTCAAGGTTTAAGTTCTGTTAGAAATGTCTTTTCATAAGATAAATAATAATAATAATAATAATAATAATAATAATACAAAATATTGATCAAAGGGGCTTTTCAATATTAAAATTAAATATCTACTAAATCTGCAATATGGATAAGATGCAAATCAAACTTAGTCTATTAATTGAGAGTGCCAGTTTGCACTTCATTGTCACAAATGAGAGTGACTGAGGCACCTTGATTGAGATATAATGCAAAATGTACACTAAACAGGTTTTCAATATTAAAATTAAAATGTCCGCAAAATCTACTACCCAGATCAGATCTGGTGCCCACCCCTTACTGTCTTAGGACATCTTCTCCCCCACCCCTGCCAAGCAAGCTTGCTGTAGTATTAATTTCAATTTCAGTTTCAATTTATTTTCATTTATATAGCACCAATCACAACAGAGTTGCCTCAAAGTGCGTGAGGAAAAACTCCCTCTTATTATTAAGTTCTCATCAGACAATGTAGACATCCTCATGTATTGTGGAAAAAATTATGTTGAAGTTATGAACTCAGTTTTGCTCTTTTTCTTTTGTTTGTACTTTTCATGATTTTTATGAAAAGTATTTTTTATTCACTGACACTCTTCATAATGCAATTTAATATAACAATTCAATATTTTATTTTAAAATTTTATGTAAAATATTGGACACCTTGTTTTCGTTCAACGCCACAGGCAAACGTTCCTTATTTTCACTATTGATTAAGTCATTAAAAAAACAAAACAAAGTAGCACATCTTTTTGTTTATTATTTATTTACTGATTGATTGATTTATTGGCTGATCCAAAAAATGATCCAGTCTATGGCTTTTGTGATCTGTGACACACCTAATTTACAGCACTGTGCTGGATAGCATTTACTGTCTAAGCTATGATATGATATATTTTGGGGAATAACATAAAATCCAGAGGTAAGAATTGAAAAATATTTCTTAGGTAACTAAGCAGGAATTCATACCTCTCACGAAGTTAAGAAAATTTTTTTGGGATAACAGTAATTGTAACTTTGCAGTTTATTTTAATTTGATTTAACCTTTATTTAACCAGGTTAGTCCCACTGAGATTGAGATCTCTTCTACAAGGGAGACCACGGGCCTCATGTACAAAGTGTGCGTACGCCCATCTCCACGTCCACGTGCAAATGTATTAAAAGTGATGTGAGTGTGGAAATGTGTGGTGCATCACGCAAAAATCCAGGCTGGTGTATGACGTTTCTACAGTTACTGTTCCACTGTGAACATGCAAAGGTGATTCAGGGAGCTGTTAATAGTGTGAAAACAAGAAGTCATCAGGGTGATGTGAACATCAGAGACACACTGATGAGCATTTAACACACCCACATGTTTGCAGGATGGATATAAAAGCACGCGCAAAGTGATGTGTAAAATGATGCTAACAGTGGCGTTGTCAGAGGACCTTTCAAACTGTGCAATCTGACGTGAGTGTGTATTTGGGACAATGCGAGGATTTATGTCCAAATGAGGATAATTAACCAATTTCAATTGCCAAGGCCACTGTGACTGGAGTTGGGCACAGAACTGCGGTTGGCCCAGAGCGCAATATGGTGAGGATCCAGGGATTATATCCAGGGATTAAGCGCCTTGGGGCAACTGTTTGTTGTGATTTGGCGCTATATAAATAAAATTGATTTGATTTGATTATCTGTGCCCACACAGGTGCTGACCATGCTGGGCGTCCTGGCATCAGGGGCATTCCAGCATGAGCTGGCTGATCAGTCAGGCATGTGCCAGTCGACCTTGCTGAGCCGCAATCATCCAGATGTCATCAGGTACATTCCAACATTACAGCACATTTTGCAGCAAGAGCCGGTTTCCCGAATGTAATCGGACCTATTAACTGCACACATTCTGCTATAAAGGCGCCATCACATGATGAATTTGTTTCTGTTAATAGGAAACATTTTAATTCCATCAATGTTCAAATCATGTGTGGAGGCTGCACTGTGCGCGATGGGGGTTGGGGGGGGGGGGGCGCTTGTGTTTAAATAGATTATGTGTGTAATTGTTCCAAATGAAAACCAGGTGTGGACACATTTGGGCATGTGCACATTCAAATATGTTATTATTATTAATGTTGTTCTATGTTTGCTTGATGGTGAGCTGCATAGCTTCTTAACAGGCTTCCTGTGTTCTGTATTTGTCAATAAACACGCGTGTAAATCTGTCAGCAGAGGCGCCTCACCTTTTTAAGTCAGTGTGTACGCACTCTTCTGCATGTCAGCCCTACACATACACACTCTGTAGCTTACACAAACATTTTTCCAGTTTCATGATTAATCCGTTTAACAGCGTATCATGTTTCCACGTCTTTATTATAACTTTCCTCTGTTCGTGCTGTCTGACGTTGTGGCGAATCCCTGCTCAAAGGACCTACCTATTACATGAAATTGCATATTTAAATGAGGTGTGGCCATGAAGGAGTTTGGTCCCACACTCAGTTCCATGTTCAGTGTGATGTACAAATGGAACGTGCGTTTATTCATGCCTACGCACACTTTGATACATCTGAATATATTTGTGCTTATGCCAGATTCAGTGTTTTGGCATACGCCAACTTTTAGTAGAAAGTCCAAGGAAGTCTTTGTACATGAGACCCCGGGACACTTAAAAAGTTTTCAATTCACCTAACCCAGCAGTTTCCCCTGAATGCAACAAAACATTAGTGTCACCAACTTGGCGACTTTCTTGCTAAATCTGGCGACTTTCCAAACCCTCTTGATGACTTATTTTGACTAGCAACTAGCGACAAATCTAGTTGTTTTCCTTGGCGTCATTGGAGACTTTTCTGGTGTTTGGCGACTCAGAAGTGAAAACCCGTATTGATCTACAGTGTCTGTCCCCACCACCTCAAAACAGTCACAAGTGGTCAGTACACAGTGTGCACCACCTCTGCGCCAGCTGCAAAGCACTGGGAGCAGAGCGGAGTGAGATCTATACTCTACATTCAAAGTGCAAATGAGTCACTCGCGATGCCCCCGCGGTTGATCCCGCCCTGTTTTAGAGCGGGATCTAAAAAAAAAAAAAAAATTGTTTCTCAGCTCAATCACTGCAGCTGCAATGATCTGATTATTGAATCGCAAACCTCACTTGGACTCGGTCAGCCTACTTATCTCATTTGCTGCACAGCCTGGCCTTGAGAAATTATTTTATTTTGAGAAGTGATGGCAGCAGGGGTGGTGGCCAAGTGGTTAATGCGCTTGGTTTCAGTGCAGAAGGTTCTGGGTTCAAATCCCACCCCTGCCACATTTATCCATGTAATGTGGAGTTGCGTCAGGAAGGTCATCCGGCATAAAACCTGTGCCAATTCAACATGCAGATCCACCTTGGATTTGCTGTGGCGACCGCGAGTGCAAACAAGGGAGCAGCTGAAGGGACTTACTTGTACTATTTTGAGAAGTGATGACCAATTTTAATGGGAAAATAAATAATAATTTTAAAAAACAAGACTCAAGTTAATTTGTATTTCTAAATATTATTAAGGTGTTTTTACAAAAAAAAAAAATACTTCTGTAAGAACTAAATGGTGCATAAACAACAGTAAAAGAAAAGGAAAAAAAAAACTTCTGTAAGAAGTAAAGGAGTCAAATAGACCAGTAGACAAATGGGCAAAACAAACCATGTTTACTGTCAAATAAATATAGTGGAATGGGCTGTGCAGGCATGCAGAAGTACAGTACCTTTCAGTCTGTACTTTGTAAGAGTTGGGGGGGCAGGGTATGTGGGGGTCTTTGGCATTAATTATGTCTAGCTGCGAATGGAAAGAAGCTGTTTTTGTGTCTTGAGGTTTTAGTCCTGATAGACAGCCGTCTTCCAGAGGGGAGGGTGACAAAAGGTTTGTGTCCTGGGTGAGAGGGATCAGCCACTATCTTCCTTGCTCGCCTCAGGGTCCTGGAGGTGTACAGATCATGTAGAGTGGAGATGGGCGTACGCACACTTTGTACATTTAGAGTGCAAATTTGATTCCACATGTTGGTGCCATTGCACTCTGCACACACACACAAACACACACACACACAAAAGATCCACTCTACTATCTGGATGCATGAAGAGCTGTTCACATGAAAAGCTAAAAAGCTGACGTGATTTTTCGCTGGACTAAGGAACTACACAAAGTCTTTTTTTTTTTTTTTTGTTATGGAAGTACAAATTCAGTCACCTTCACCTCGTTGAATGGTATGTTCCAGCTTTCACCTCATGAAATATTCATACCATTGAACTCATAAACATTCATTATTTTCATAATAGGACACATCATGGAGTATGGTCACTGCCTTAAATCGAACACTGACCAAAAAAACGTGTTTAAATCCTAAAACAGAATGATCCAGCAGTGTCTTTGTGACTGGATGAACACAAGTACAGGGCAGCATTTTATGCACATGCACACCCCACTGGTGATATGTATGATGATGTTTTGCCCACCTCTTTATACCTTCTCTTCCCTGCTCTTCCTCTTTCATCTTTCTACCTCACATTCTGCTTTACATTCTTCCCATAAGCCTCCAACCAAATCTCACTGCTCCCTCACTCTGTCACCTCGCGAGTCTCCAGCAAGATATTTAAGTCAAGGATGGCATTAGCATGACAATCACAGCTTTCCCATCACAAGAGTCTTGTGCCAAAGCTGCAGGAGCAGGCTTTGTGATGAAGGCAAGGGGGAACTCCTAAACACACAAGGAGGGGGAGCTTCAGTTGGATATGTGTGATTTCTAATTATATTTTTTCAATAAAAAAAAGTGTTTGTCTTAATTAGCTACATAATATATTTAATGGAAGTGAAATCCACAAATGCTGAAAATGACAACGGAACATCTCAAAGGCACTTGAAAATCATGTCACACATGATACCTACAGTTAGGAAGGAAAGCATCAAGTAATGTCAAAAATGTACATGCATAATACTGTTTCTTCATTCAGTTAAAATGGGTCAGACAAATATAATTTTGCAAGCACATACAGTACGATCACTCTCTCTCTTGTTTTAGTATAAACCTATTTATTAAAATAGGAAATTAAAAGACAGTTAATTGTACTGTAAACACATATCTGTGTTAGTAAAAGCACATACATTTTTAATGAAACAGATGCTGTCCTGGGCCAATTTTTCACTTCACCAACCATAAGGCCATCATACTGTGGCCTGCAGACTTACAAGCACATGGTGAAGCATTGTCTTCTTGATTAATTCTCTGGAAGCTGTGGAAATCTAAATCTGTAAGGGAGTTAGAGTATCTTGTCAATAGTTTTACATCCTCATTGAAGACAACTTTGGATGCTGTAGCTCCTCTGAAAAAGAGAGCTTTAAATCAGAAGTGTCTGACTCCGTGGTATAACTCACAAACTCGTAGCTTAAAGCAGATAACCCGTAAGTTGGAGAGGAAATGGCGTCTCACTAATTTAGAAGATCTTCACTTAGCCTGGAAAAAGAGTTTGTTGCTCTATAAGAAAGCCCTTCGTGAAGCTAGGACATCTTTCTACTCATCACTAATTGAAGAAAATAAGAACAACCCCAGGTTTCTTTTCAGCACTGTAGCCAGGCTGACAAAGAGTCAGAGCTCTATTGAGCTGAGTATTCCATTAACTTTAACTAGTAATGACTTCATGACTTTCTTTGCTAACAAAATTTTGACTATTAGAGAAAAAATTACTCATAACCATCCCAAAGATGTATCGTTATCTTTGGCTGCTTTCAGTGATGCCGGTATTTGGTTAGACTCTTTCTCTCCGATTGTTCTGTCTGAGTTATTTTCATTAGTTACTTCATCCAAACCATCAACATGCTTATTAGACCCCATTCCTGCCAGGCTGCTCAAGGAAGTCCTACCATTATTTAATGCTTCAATCTTAAATATGATCAATCTATCTTGTTAGTTGGTTATGTACCACAGGCCTTTAAGGTGGCAGTAATTAACCATTACTTAAAAAGCCATCACTTGACCCAGCTATCTTAGCTAATTATAGGCCAATCTCCAACCTTCCTTTTCTCTCAAAGATTCTTGAGAGGGTAGTTGTAAAACAGCTAACTGATCACCTGCAGAGGAATGGTCTATTTGAAGAGTTTCAGTCAGGTTTTAGAATTCATCATAGTACAGAAACAGCATTAGTGAAGGTTACAAATGATCTTCTTATGGCTTCGGACAGTGGACTTATCTCTGTGCTTGTTCTGTTGGACCTCAGTGCTGCTTTTGATACTGTTGACCATAAAATTTTATTACAGAGATTAGAGCATGTCATAGGTATTAAAGGCATTGCGCTGCGGTGGTTTGAATCATATTTGTCTAATAGATTACAGTTTGTTCATGTAAATGGGGAATCTTCTTCACAGACTAAAGTTAATTATGGAGTTCCACAAGGTTCTGTGCTAGGACCAATTTTATTCACTTTATACATGCTTCCCTTGGGCAGTATTATTAGACGGTATTGCTTAAATTTTCATTGTTACGCAGATGATACCCAGCTTTATCTATCCATGAAGCCAGAGGATACGCACCAATTAGCTAAACTGCAGGATTGTCTTACAGACATAAAGACATGGATGACCTCTAATTTCCTGCTTTTTAAACTCAGATAAAACTGAAGTTATTGTACTTGGCCCCACAAATCTTAGAAGCATGGTGTCTAACCAGATCGTTACTCTGGATGGCATTTCCCTGATCTCTAGTAATACTGTGAGAAATCTTGGAGTTATTTTTGATCAGGATATGTCATTCAAAGCGCATATTAAACAAATATGTAGGACTGCCTTTTTGCATTTACGCAATATCTCTAAAATCAGAAAGGTCTTGTCTCAGAGTGATGCTGAAAAACTAATTCATGCATTTGTTTCCTCTAGGCTGGACTATTGTAATTCATTATTATCAGGTTGTCCTAAAAGTTCCCTAAAAAGCCTTCAGTTGGTTCAGAATGCTGCAGCTAGAGTACTGACGGGGACTAGCAGGAGAGAGCATATCTCACCCGTGTTGGCCTCCGTTCATTGGCTTCCTGTTAATGCTAGAATAGAATTTAAAATTCTTCTTCTTACTTATAAGGTTTTGAATAATCAGGTCCCATCTTATCTTAGGGACCTCGTAGTACCATATTACCCCATTAGAGCGCTTCGCTCTCAGACTGCGGGCTTACTTGTAGTTCCTAGGGTTTGTAAGAGTAGAATGGGAGGCAGAGCCTTCAGCTTTCAGGCTCCTCTCCTGTGGAACCAGATCCCAATTCAGATCAGGGAGACAGATACCCTCTCTACTTTTAAGATTAGGCTTAAAACTTTCCTTTTCGCTAAGGCTTATAGTTAGGGCTGGATCGGGTGACCCTGGACCATCCCTTGGTTATGTTGCTTTAGACGTAGACTGTGTTTCATAATTATTGTATAGCCTTGCCTTGCAATGTGGAGCGCCTTGGGGCAACTGTTTGTTGTGATTTGGCGCTATACAAGAAAAAAGTTGATTGATTGATTGATTGAAATCTGATTCTGCCACTTTAAATAAAATCCACTGACTCATATTTCCCTATTATTAAGAAGCACAAGCTCATAATTATAACTTAAATTGAAATAATGTGTATGCTTTTCACAATGACATCATCATAACATATATTAATGTATATGTCTTCGTTGTGTCAATAGTTTTTTCATGTGAGTTCTAAAACTAAACAAAGGACACTGTCATCAGTATTTCAGAAAAAAAAATAATACATTTGTCTTCGACCACTCTGTCATTGGGCGTTAATTTACAATTAGAGTTTTTCACAGGAGTCCTTGCTCTGAAGTTCCCAAAAGAGAGTAAACCCCTTCCCTGACCAGTCCAGATTGAGAGGTCACCCACCCGCTGCAATACCCATCTCCTCAAACATAGTCCTTTCAATGTCCAGGCTGTTGCTGCAAGACCACAGGCAGCAAAGTCGGAGGAAGTCCACTCTGGTCTACTGATGGAGAGCTGCTACTGTCGGCAGCACGAATACAGAAGCTGTGTCCTAATTCAGGGGCTGACCCCCTTCTATGGCTATGTTATCATACAGTAGTGTTCAGAATAATACAACCCGTGGCAAAAATTATGGAATCACCGGCCTCGGAGGATGTTCATTCAGTTGTTTAATTTTGTAGAAAAAAAGCAGATCACAGACATGACACAAAACTAAAGTCATTTCAAATGGCAACTTTCTGGCTTTAAGAAACACTATAAGAAATCAAGAAAAAAAGATTGTGGCAGTCAGTAACGGTTACTTTTTTAGACCAAGCAGAGGAAAAAAATATGGACTCACTCAATTCTGAGGAATAAATTATGGAATCACCCTGTAAATTTTCATCCCCAGAACTAACACCTCTGCATCAAATCACATCTGCTTGTTAGCCTGCATCTAAAAAGGAGTGATCACACCTTGGAGAGCTGTTGCACCAAGTGGACTGACATGAATCATGGCTCCAACACGAGAGATGTCAGTTGAAACAAAGGAGAGGATTATCAAACTCTTAAAAGAGGGTAAATCATCATGCAATGTTGCAAAAGATGTTGGTTGTTCACAGTCAGCTGTGTCTAATCTCTGGACCAAATACAAACAACATGGGAAGGTTGTTAAAGGCAAACATACTGGTAGACCAAGGAAGACATCAAAGCGTCAAGACAGAAAACTTAAAGCAATATGTCTCAAAAATCAAAATGCACAACAAAACAAATGAGGAACGAATGGGAGGACACTGGAGTCAACGTCTGTGACCGAACTGTAAGAAACCGCCTAAAGGAAATGGGATTTACATACAGAAAAGCTAAACGAAAGCCATCATTAACACCTAAACAGAAAAAAACAAGGTTACAATGGGCTAAAGAAAAGCAATCGTGGACTGTGGATGACTGGATGAAAGTCATATTCAGTGATGAATCTCGAATCTGCATTGGGCAAGGTGATGATGCTGGAACTTTTGTTTGGTGCCGTTCCAATGAGATTTATAAAGATGACTGCCTGAAGACAACATGTAAATTTCCACAGTCATTGATGATATGGGGCTGCATGTCATGTAAAGGCACTGGGGAGATGGCTGTCATTACATCATCAATAAATGCACAAGTTTACGTTGATATTTTGGACACTTTTCTGATGTTTAAGGATGATGAAATCATTTTTCAAGAAGATAATGCATCTTGCCATAGAGCAAAAACTGTGAAAGCATTCCTTGCAAAAAGACACATAGGGTCAATTTCATGACATAGGGTTAATGTCAATGAGCAGATGTGATTTGATGCAGGTGTTAGTTTTGGGGATGGAAATTTACAGGGTGATTCCATAATTTATTCCTCAGAATTGAATGAGTCCATATTTATTTCCTCTGCTTGGTCTAAAAAGTAACCGTTACTGACTGCCACAATCTTTTTTTCTTGATTTCTTATAGTGTTTCTTAAAGCCAGAAAGTTGCCATTTGAAGTGACTTTAGTTTTGTGTCATG
Organism: Thalassophryne amazonica; assembly: GCF_902500255.1. Classification (NCBI taxonomy): domain Eukaryota; kingdom Metazoa; phylum Chordata; class Actinopteri; order Batrachoidiformes; family Batrachoididae; genus Thalassophryne; species Thalassophryne amazonica. Next base: position 79,169,807 of record NC_047115.1, read on the forward strand.
TCTGTGATCTGCTTTTTTTCTACAGAATTAAACAACAGAATGAACATCCTCCGAGGCCGGTGATTCCATAATTTTTGCCAGGGGTTGTAGTAGTGCTATGTGACTAAAAAGATTAATCCAGGTTTTGAGTATATTTCTTATTGTTACATGGGAAACAAGGTACCATAGATTCAGTAGATTCTCACAAATCCAACAAGACCAAGCATTCATGATATGCACACTCTTAAGGCTATGAAATTGGGCTATTAGTAAAAAAAAGTAGAAAAGGGGGTGTTCACAATAGTAGTAGCATCTGCTGTTGACACTACAAACTCAAAATTATTATGTTCAAACTGCTTTTTTTAGCAATCCTGTGAATCACAAAACAAGTATTTAGTTGTATAACCACAGTTTTTCATGATTTCTTCACATCTGCGAGGCATTAATTTAGTTGTTTTGGAACCAAGATTTTGCTAGTTTACTGGTGTGCTTGAGGTCATTGTCTTGTTGAAACACCCATTTCAAGGGCATGTCCTCTTCAGCATAAGGCAACATGACCTCTTCAAGTATTTTGACATATCCAAACTGATCCATGATACCTGGTGTGCGATATATAGGCCCAACAACATAGTAGGAGAAACATTCCCATATCATGATGCTTGCACCACCATGCTTCACTGTATTCACTGTGAACTGTGGCTTGAATTCAGAGTTTGGGGGTCCTCTCACAAACTGTCTGTGGCCCTTGGACCCAAAAAGAACAATTTTAGTCTCATCAGTCCACAAAATATTCCTTCATGTCTCTTTAGGCCAATTGATGTGTTCTTTGGCAAATTGTAACCTCTTCTGCACATGTCTTTTATTTAACAGAGGGACTTTGTGGGGGATTCTTGCAAATAAATAAGCTTCACACAGGCGTCTTCTAACTGTCACAACACTTACAGGTAACTCTAGACTGTCTTTGATCATCCTGGAGCTGATCAATGGGTGAACCTTTGCCATTCTTGTTATTCTTCTATCCATTTTGATGGTTGTTTTCCGCTTTCTTCCACGTCTCTGGTTTTATTGCCCCTTATTAAAGCATTTGAGATCATTGTAGATGAACAGCCTATAACTTTTGGCACCTGCGTATAAGTTTACCCCTATCCAAGCAACTTTTTAATCAAACTACGCTGTTCTTCTAAAAAATGTTTTGAACGTCCCATTTTCCTCAGGCTTTCAAAGAGAAAAGCATGTTCAACAGGTGCTGGCTTCATCCTTAAATAGGGGACACCTGATTCACACCTGTTTGTTCCACAAAACTGACAAACTCACTGACTGAATGCCACACTACTATTATTATGAACACCCCCTTTTCTACTTTTTTTTTTTTTACTAATAGCCCAATTTCATAGCCTTAAGAGTGTGCATATCATGAATGCTTGGTCTTGTTGGATTTGTGAGAATCTACTGAATCTACTGGTACCTTGTTTCCCATGTAACAATAAGAAATATACTGAAAACCTGGATTAATCTTTTTAGTCACATACCACTACTATTATTCTGAACACTAGTGTATGTGGAGAGACCAATTCCCAAACCATCCCATTAGCCCCCCATCACACATAGCTCAAGCGAGGCCAAATGGTGCATGAATGAAAAGTCGACTCACAGTCGGGAAGCGTCGATGTGCATGTGGTAAATGTCGGACAGCATTCTCTCTTATGTTTAGAGGTCCAGGCGGGACCAGCCCAGTAAAGACGATGAACTCAAATGCTGGGATCAAGGGACAGAACTGGTTGTGAATGAAAATATATTTATTTACAATAACTGGATAAATAATAACTCTGCGCTGGTGGTGCCTGCAGAGTGGAGAGTCAGCCAGCTCGTAGCGGTGGCAATTAGGGAGCTGCAGGTTCCCAAGCCAGTCTTGTAAGGGAAATGAAATCCTGGAGTATATGGTACTGGAGCCGGGACAAGGTTGGATGCACAGAGCCAAGAACAGGAACTAGGAGAACGGAGGAGAGAGATGATGAGTGATTGCACTTGTAACACTGAAAGCTTTAACAACAGACAGTTGACATTGAAGGCTTAAAACAGGAATGTTCACAGTCTTACACACCTCTCTGCAGCTTCTCTCCCCCTGCCATCCCCCCATTACCCCATCCCCGTAGAGACGGTGCCTGCTCCCAGACCACCAACAACCAGTAAAAATCTATTTAAGCATAAAAATAAAAAAATAAAAAAAATAATATAGCACCTTCAACTGCACCACAGACTAAAACAGTTAAATGTGGTCTATTAAACATTAGGTCTCTCTCTTCTAAGTCCATGTTAGTAAATGATATAATAATTGATCAACATAACGATTTATTCTGCCTTACGGAAACCTGGTTACAGCAGGATGAATATGTTAGTTTAAATGAGTCAACACCCCCGAGTCACACTAACTGTCAGAATGCTCGTAGCACGAGGGGGAGGATTAGCAGCAATCTTCCACTCCAGCTTATTAATTAATCAAAAACCCAGACAGAGCTTTAATTCATTTGAAAGCTTGACTCTTAGTCTTGTCCATCCAAATTGGAAGTCCCAAAATCCAGTTTTATTTGTTGTTATCTATCGTCCACCTGGTCATTACTGTGAGTTTCTCTGTGAATTTTCAGACCTTTTGTCTGACTTAGTGCTTAGCTAAGTAAGTTGGAGAGGAAATGGCGTCTCACTAATTTAGAAGATCTTCACTTAGCCTGGAAAAAGAGTCTGTTGCTCTATAAAAAAGCCCTCCGTAAAGCTAGGACATCTTACTACTCATCACTAATTGAAGAAAATAAGAACAACAACAGGTTTTGTTTCAGCACTGTAGCCAGGCTGACAAAGAGTCAGAGCTCTATTGAGCCGAGTAGTCCTTTAACTTGAACTAGTAATGACTTCATGACTTTCTTTGATCATAAAATTTTATCTATTAGAGAAAAAATTACTCATAACCATCCCAAAGACATATTGTTATCTTTGGCTGCTTTCAGTAATGCTGGTATTTGGTTAGACGATTTCTTTCCGATTGTTCTGTCTGAGTTATTTTCATTTGTCACTTCCTCCAAACCATCAACATGTCTATTAGACCCCATTCCTATCAATCAATCAATCAATCAATCAATTTTTTTTTATATAGCGCCAAATCACAACAAACAGTTGCCCCAAGGCGCTTTATATTGTAAGGCAAGGCCATACAATAATTATGTAAAACCCCAACGGTCAAAACGACCCCCTGTGAGCAAGCACTTGGCTACAGTGGGAAGGAAAAACTCCCTTTTAACAGGAAGAAACCTCCAGCAGAACCAGGCTCAGGGAGGGGCAGTCTTCTGCTGGGACTGGTTGGGGCTGAGGGAGAGAACCAGGAAAAAGACATGCTGTGGAGGGGAGCAGAGATCAATCACTAATGATTAAATGCAGAGTGGTGCATACAGAGCAAAAAGAGAAAGAAACAGTGCATCATGGGAACCCCCAGCAGTCTACGTCTATAGCAGCATAACTAAGGGATGGTTCAGGGTCACCTGATCCAGCCCTAACTATAAGCTTTAGCAAAAAGGAAAGTTTTAAGCCTAATCTTAAAAGTAGAGAGGGTGTCTGTCTCCCTGATCTGACTTGGGAGCTGGTTCCACAGGAGAGGAGCCTGAAAGCTGAAGGCTCTGCCTCCCATTCTACTCTTACAAACCCTAGGAACTACAAGTAAGCCTGCAGTCTGAGAGCGAAGCGCTCTATTGGGGTGATATGGTACTACGAGGTCCCTAAGATAAGATGGGACCTGATTATTCAAAACCTTATAAGTAAGAAGAAGAATTTTAAATTCTATTCTAGAATTAACAGGAAGCCAATGAAGAGAGGCCAATATGGGTGAGATATGCTCTCTCCTTCTAGTCCCCGTCAGTACTCTAGCTGCAGCATTTTGAATTAACTGAAGGCTTTTTAGGGAACTTTTAGGACAACCTGATAATAATGAATTACAATAGTCCAGCCTAGAGGAAATAAATGCATGAATTAGTTTTTCAGCATCACTCTGAGACAAGACCTTTCTGATTTTAGAGATATTGCGTAAATGCAAAAAAGCAGTTTTATCTGAGTTTAAAAGCAGGAAATTAGAGGTCATCCATGTCTTTATGTCTGTAAGACAATCCTGCAGTTTAGCTAATTGGTGTGTGTCCTCTGGCTTCATGGATAGATAAAGCTGGGTATCATCTGCGTAACAATGAAAATTTAAGCAATACCGTCTAATAATACTGCCTAAGGGAAGCATATATAAAGTGAATAAAATTGGTCCTAGCACAGAACCTTGTGGAACTCCATAATTAACTTTAGTCTGTGAAGAAGATTCCCCATTTACATGAACAAATTGTAATCTATTAGACAAATATGATTCAAACCACCGCAGCGCAGTGCCTTTAATACCTATGGCATGCTCTAATCTCTGTAATAAAATTTTATTGTCAACAGTATCAAAAGCAGCACTGAGGTCTAACAGAACAAGCACAGAGATGAGTCCACTGTCCGAGGCCATAAGAAGATCATTTGTAACCTTCACTAATGCTGTTTCTGTACTATGATGAATTCTAAAACCTGACTGAAACTCTTCAAATAGACCATTCCGCTGCAGATGATCAGTTAGCTGTTTTACAACTACCCTTTCAAGAATTTTTGAGAGAAAAGGAAGGTTGGAGATTGGCCTATAATTAGCTAAGATAGCTGGGTCAAGTGATGGCTTTTTAAGTAATGGTTTAATTACTGCCACCTTAAAAGCCTGTGGTACATAGCCAACTAACAAAGATAGATTGATCATATTTAAGATCGAAGCATTAAATAATGGTAGGGCTTCCTTGAGCAGCCTGGTAGGAATGGGGTCTAATAAACATGTTGATGGTTTGGATGAAGTAACTAATGAAAATAACTCAGACAGAACAATCGGAGAGAAAGAGTCTAACCAAATACCGGCATCACTGAAAGCAGCCAAAGATAACGATACGTCTTTGGGATGGTTATGAGTAATTTTTTCTCTAATAGTTAAAATTTTGTTAGCAAAGAAAGTCATGAAGTCATTACTAGTTAAAGTTAATGGAATACTCAGCTCAATAGAGCTCTGACTCTTTGTCAGCCTGGCTACAGTGCTGAAAAGAAACCTGGGGTTGTTCTTATTTTCTTCAATTAGTGATGAGTAGAAAGATGTCCTAGCTTTACGGAGGGCTTTTTTATAGAGCAACAGACTCTTTTTCCAGGCTAAGTGAAGATCTTCTAAATTAGTGAGACGCCATTTCCTCTCCAACTTACGGGTTATCTGCTTTAAGCTACGAGTTTGTGAGTTATACCACGGAGTCAGACACTTCTGATTTAAAGCTCTCTTTTTCAGAGGAGCTACAGCATCCAAAGTTGTCTTCAATGAGGATGTAAAACTATTGACGAGATACTCTATCTCCCTTACAGAGTTTAGGTAGCTACTCTGCACTGTGTTGTTATATGGCATTAGAGAACATAAAGAAGGAATCATATCCTTAAACCTAGTTACAGCGCTTTCTGAAAGACTTCTAGTGTAATGAAACTTATTCCCTACTGCTGGGTAGTCCATCAGAGTAAATGTAAATGTTATTAAGAAATGATCAGACAGAAGGGAGTTTTCAGGGAATACTGTTAAGTGTTCTATTTCCATACCATAAGTCAGAACAAGATCTAAGATATGATTAAAGTGGTGGGTGGACTCATTTACTTTTTGAGCAAAGCCAATAGAGTCTAATAATAGATTAAATGCAGTGTTGAGGCTGTCATTCTCAGCATCTGTGTGGATGTTAAAATCGCCCACTATAATTATCTTATCTGAGCTAAGCACTAAGTCAGACAAAAGGTCTGAAAATTCACAGAGAAACTCACAGTAACGACCAGGTGGACGATAGATAATAACAAATAAAACTGGTTTTTGGGACTTCCAATTTGGATGGACAAGACTAAGAGACAAGCTTTCAAATGAATTAAAGCTCTGTCTGGGTTTTTGATTAATTAATAAGCTGGAATGGAAGATTGCTGCTAATCCTCCGCCCCGGCCCGTGCTACGAGCATTCTGACAGTTAGTGTGACTCGGGGGTGTTGACTCATTTAAACTAACATATTCATCCTGCTGTAACCAGGTTTCTGTTAGGCAGAATAAATCAATATGTTGATCAATTATTATATCATTTACCAACAGGGACTTAGAAGAGAGAGACCTAATGTTTAATAGACCACATTTAACTGTTTTAGTCTGTGGTGCAGTTGAAGGTGCTATATTATTTTTTCTTTTTGAATTTTTATGCTTAAATAGATTTTTGCTGGTTATTGGTAGTCTGGGAGCAGGCACCGTCTCTACGGGGATGGGGTAATGAGGGGATGGCAGGGGGAGAGAAGCTGCAGAGAGGTGTGTAAGACAACAACTCTGCTTCCTGGTCCCAACCCTGGATAGTCACGGTTTGGAGGATTTAAGAAAATTGGCCACATTTCTAGAAATGAGAGCTGCTCCATCCAAAGTGGGATGGATGCCGTCTCTCCTAACAAGACCAGGTTTTCCCCAGAAGCTTTGCCAATTATCTATGAAGCCCACCTCATTTTTTGGACACCACTCAGACAGCCAGCAATTCAAGGAGAACATGCGGCTAAACATGTCACTCCCGGTCCGATTGGGGAGGGGCCCAGAGAAAACTACAGAGTCCGACATTGTTTTTGCAAAGTTACACACCGATTTAATGTTAATTTTAGTGACCTGCGATTGGCGTAACCGGGTGTCATTACTGCCGACGTGAATTATAATCTTACCAAATTTACGCTTAGCCTTAGCCAGCAGTTTCAAATTTCCTTCAATGTCGCCTGCTCTGGCCCCCGGAAGACAATTGACTATGGTTGCTGGTGTCGCTAACTTCACATTTCTCAAAACAGAGTCGCCAATAACCAGAGTTTGATCCTCGGCGGGTGTGTCGTCAAGTGGGGAAAAACGGTTAGAGATGTGAACGGGTTGGCAGTGTACACGGGGCTTCTGTTTAGGGCTACGCTTCCTCCTCACAGTCACCCAGTCAGCCTGCTTTCCCGGCTGCTCGGGATCTGCCAGGGGGGAACTAACGGCGGCTAAGCTACCTTGGTCCGCACCGACTACAGGGGCCTGGCTAACTGTAGAATTTTCCACGGTGCGGAGCCGAGTCTCCAATTCGCCCAGCCTGGCCTCCAAAGCTACGAATAAGCTACACTTATTACAAGTACCGTTACTGCTAAAGGAGGCCGAGGAATAACTAAACATTTCACACCCAGAGCAGAAAAGTGCGGGAGAGACAGGAGAAGCCGCCATGCTAAATCGGCTACGAGCTAGTAGCTACGCTAAGCTAGCGGATTCCTAAAAACACGCAAAGTGAATAATGTGTAAATAATTTAGAGGTGATTCAGCAGAAGGAGTGCTTTAGTTAAGGCACGTAAAGATTACACTGGGAAACAAATCATAATCTAGATAACTAGATCAATCTAACTGCGCAGATTAAACAGCTAACAGATACAGAAAAACACCGCTGTGCTCCGGAACAGGAAGTGATACAATACCGCAGTGAGAGCCAACCACCAGTAGAGGCCAAATGTCTCAATTTCATCAGGCTGCTCAAGGAAGCCCTACCATTAATTAATGCTTCGATCTTAAATAATGTCAATCTATCTTTAATAGTTGTCTATGTACCACAGACTTTTAAGGTGGCAGTAATTAAACCATTACTTAAAAAGCCATCACTTGACCCAGCTATCTTAGCTAATTATAGGCCAATCTCCAACCTTCATTTTCTCTCAAAAATTCTTGAAAGGGTAGTTGTAAAACAGCTAACTGATCATCTGCAGAGGAATGGTCTATTTGAAGAGTTTCAGTCAGGTTTCAGAATTCATCATAGTACAGAAACAGCATTAGTGAAGGTTACAAATGATCTTCTTATGGCCTCAGACAGTAGACTCATCTCTGTGCTTGTTCTGTTAGACCTCAGTGCTGCTTTTGATACTGTTGACCATAAAATTTTATTACAGAGATTAGAGCATGCCATAGGTATTAAAGGCACTGCGCTGCGGTGGTTTGAATCATATTTGTCTAATAGATTACAATTTGTTCATGTAAATGGGGAGTCTTCTTCACAGACTAAGGTTAATTATGGAGTTCCACAAGGTTCTGTGCTAGGACCAATTTTATTCACTTTATACATGCTTCCTTTAGGCAGTATTATTAGAAAGCATTGCTTAAATTTTCATTGTTACGCAGATGATACCAAGCTTTATCTATCCATGAAGCCAGAGGACACACACCAATTAGTTAAACTGCAGGAATGTCTTACAGGCATAAAGACATGGATGACCTCTAATTTCCTGCTTTTAAATTCAGATAAAACTGAATTTATTGTACTTGGCCCCACAAATCTTAGAAACATGGTGTCTAACCAGATCCTTACTCTGGATGGCATTACCCTGACCTCTAGTAATACTGTGAGAAATCTTGGAGTCATTTTTTATCAGGATATGTCCTTCAATGCACATATTAAGCAAATATGTAGGACTGCTTTTTTACATTTGCGCAATATCTCTAAAATTAGAAAGGTCTTGTCTCAGAGTGATGCTGAAAAACTAATTCATGCATTTATTTCCTCTAGGCTGGACTATTGTAATTCATTATTATCAGGTTGTCCTAAAAGTTCCCTGAAAAGCCTTCAGTTAATTCAAAATGCTGCAGCTAGAGTACTTTAAAATTGTTCTTCTTACTTATAAGGTTTTGAATAATCAGGTCCCATCTTATCTTAGGGACCTCGTAGTACCATATCACCCCAATAGAGCGCTTTGCTCTCAGACTACAGGCTTACTTGTAGTTCCTAGGGTTTTTAAGAATAGAATGGGAGGCAGAGCCTTCAGCTTTCAGGCTCCTCTCCTGTGGAACCAGCTCCCAATTCGGATCAGGGAGAGAGACACCCTCTCTACTTTTAAGATTAGGCTTAAAACTTTATTTTTTGCTAAAGCTTATAATTAGGGCTGGATCAGGTGACCCTGAACCATCCCTTAGTTATGCTGCTATAGACTTAGACTGCTGGGGGGTTCCCATGATGCACTGAGTGTTTCTTTCTCTTTTTGCTCTGTATGCACCACTCTGAATATAATCATTAGTGATTGATCTCTGCTCTCTTCCACAGCATGTCTTTTTCCTGATTCTCTCCCCTCAGCCCCAACCAGTCCCAGCAGAAGACTGCCCCTCCCTGAGCCTGGGTCCGCTGGAGGTTTCTTCCTGTTAAAAGGGAGTTTTTCCTTCCCATTGTCGCCAAGTACTTGCTCATAGGGTGTCGTTTTGACCGCTGGGGTTTTTGTGTAATTACTGTATGGCTTTTGTCTTGCAATATAAAGCGCCTTGGGGCAACTGTTGCTGTGATTTGGTGCTATATAAATAAAACTGATTTGATTTGATTCTGGAAATAATCTTCAAAGTCTAGGAAATAAGGTTAGCTGTTCAGGAATCGTTCATAGTTCATGAATATCTTCAGAGATCAGGTGCTGTGCGTCTTGTGACACAGTTCAAATTAAGGAAGACTTGACTTTAGAAATGACTTGGAAATTTCTTAGTAGTTGAGTATCGGAGTTCATACATTTCTGGGAAAACAGTCCTTGGTACTAGTTCTTGGAACAGTTCAAGGAGCCATTTCTTGGAAACAGTTCTTAGCCACGCACAGTCACAAACAGGATCAGGGTGAGAAAGGGATCTCACTGAATATGAAGGAACTTAACTGAAGTGTGGCAGAACTACCTGCTCTGAACGTGAGAGTCGGAGAGTTCCATAGTGACAGTGTGCAGAATGTGGTGTGAGAGCCAGGAACGAGTGCGACAAGGAAGCCGCGCAGGAGAGTGTCTGGGAACACCAAAAACATCATCAAGCTCTAGTTCAGAAATTAGAGTGTCCAGGTTACCTTGGAATGAGCTGCGGAGAGCTCAGACGTCAGAGCGCATGCGAGCGGCAGGAAAGAATGTGGCACTCAATTAGCTGAAAGCCTGGGTTTAAGTAACTCGCTGCTGATGAGCTCATGAACTTCAAGTGTGTGTCGATGATGACCAGCAAGTGTTCCTCGACTCAGTGTGCCATCTGGGGGAAAACTAACAAACTATACACAAGCTTAAAAACAGACAGGAGAGGGAGGCAGACAAAGGCAGCCCACAACATTCTCAGAGCAGACTAAACCATCAGGCACAGTTGTGCGGCTGCCTCAAATGTTTTGCTCATGTTCAAAACAGTTGTGGCGCTGTCGCTCGGAAGTGCCATCTGACTGCATTCTAAACAATTGGATGGCATGAAAATGGCATTCTTGACATTCTGATTGTGTTTGGGGGGATGTTCGACATGCTTGTGCCCTAGGCAAATTTCCCAAATGTGTCTGAATGCACCACTATGGTGCGTTCAAGCACAGTTGGGAAATTTGTCCGGACCTCGAGCGCTGCTGGAATATATTCTGCCAAACTGCAATTAGACCACAATTGTACATCTTGTAAGTGCATTCTTATTGCTCTGACTGCATCCTGGCAGCTGTCCAGGTACTCTTATTGTCTCCCACCTACATTTATACTGTGTTTGGAGGCTCATGTGAATGGCACATGCATCAATCAGTCAGGGTAAATGCTTGGGTTGCATTCACTTTAGCAGCTGAAGTGACTTGAATTTGATGATTTGACATTTTAAACCAAACAATTTTTAACCTTTGTCTTTAACATAACACAAGTAATTTTGACTGATTCAGAATATAGCAATTAAAATTGGACCAGCAATAGGAAAATTCATCACCTGTTATTAGCTTAAACACTAGCTCCATGTGAAGGCTTTGGTATAAGAATGTAAAATGCTAAATTGTAGCGCGGCTTCTTGGGGAACTTGTTTAGCCTCATACACCATCTTCTGCCCAGCTGCCATTTTTATGGAACAATTTCTTGACATTAAACTTTAAGTTTCTGTTGAGTCTTTGAAATCACATTTGTTATTTTATTATTATTGGCCTTATTAAATTACTGCATTGAAAATGTGTTGTGTGGGCCACCAGAAGAGGAGGTACTGCTGGCCCACCACCAGAGGGCGCCCTGCCTGAAGTGCGGGCTTCAGGCACGAGAGGGCGCTGCCGCCATGGACACAGCCGGGGGTGACAGCTGTCGCTCATTACCTCTTGACAGCTGTCACCCATCTACTCAACATCATCTCACTCCATAAAGACCAGACGTCATCTCCACCTCGTTGCCGAGATATCATACTTCATTGGAGGTAATATCCTCAGCCGTTTTGTAATTGTAATATTTGTATATTGTGAGTGTTTGCAGGAGTACCAGTTCCTCCGTCGGTGGAAGCTGTGAGAGCGCTGAAGGCACTCTTTTCCCCTGAGGAATCTACAGTACTCTGCAAGTTATTGAGTGAGAGGTGGAGGTGGCATTCCCACCGTTGTTGTTACTGGGTGTACACACACCCACACTTGACTGTCTTTGTTCTTCGCCAGCAGTACCAGATCCGACAGTTGGGGACGGTGATCACCTGGGAATTCGGGACTTGGCGGCTCCAGTATTCACCAGGTTCTGGGGCGGCGGAAATCGTGTGGTTCCGGCTCTTCTTAGGACAGACGTCTTCTATCCTCGAGCCTGCCCACACGTCACCTTTGTGTATTGACTGTTATGATATTCTGAGATTGTCTGTATGTTCGTTGTGCACATTCACAACATTAAATTGTTATATTTTGGCTCATCTATTGACCATTCATTTGCGCCCCCTGTTGTGGGTCCGTGTCACTACACTTTCCCAACAGGATATCTCGGCCAGCGTCATGGACTCCGAGGGGCGTCACCCGGCTGTTGAACGACCAATGGGAGAGCAGAGAGCGCAGGCGTCTGCAGGAGACGTGATTGGTGAGCTGCAGCACATTCTCACCGCCTTTACGGCTCGGTTGGATCAAATGACTGAGCAAAACATCCTCCTGAACCGCAGGGTGGAGGCTCTCTCCGCACAGATGGCGGCGAGCGCTCAGGGCGCTGCTGCAGCTCGTCCTCCTGCTGACCCTGTGCAGGATATAAACGTTCCAGTGGTGGTTCAACAACCCCTCCCTCCATCCCCTGAAGCATACATAAGCCCTCCTGAGCCGTACGGAGGTTGTGTGGAGACGTGCGCGGACTTTCTCATGCAGTGTTCGCTCGTCTTCGCACAACGTCCCGTCATGTACGCATCAGATGCTAGTAAAATAGCTTATGTGATTGCTCTGCTTCGGGGTAAAGCACGCGCCTGGGCTATGGCGCTCTGGGAACAGAACTCACGGTTGTTATCAGCATACACTGGGTTTGTGGGGGAGTTCAGAACAGTGTTTGATCACCCTAACAGAGGAGAGACCGCTTCAACCGTGCTGCTATCAATGAGACAGGGACGCGAGAGTGCAGCCGCTTATGCAGTCAACTTCCGCATCGCGGCTGCGAGGTCCGGCTGGAATAACGTTGCGCTCCGCGTCGCCTTCATAAACGGACTGTCGTTGGTTCTGAAGGAGCAGCTGGTAGCTAAGGAGGAACCGCGGGATTTAGATGGGCTTATCGATCTCGTTATACGGTTAGACAATCGGTTGGAGGAACGCCGTCGGGAGCGAGGCGAAGGACGTGACCGGATACGCGCCGCCCCTCTCCCTTCTGGCTTCGAAAAGGGGCCGCCCTCCCCATGCTCCACAGCCGCAGCGCTTTGTGGGGCAACAGCTCCCCCTGCTGACGTTGTTAGGGAAACGCACAGGGCCAAAATGGGGAGGCTGATCCGTGGAGAGTGTTTTCTCTGCAGCTCAACTGAGCACACACAGAGAAACTGCCCCAAACGGCCAAAACGACAACACTCGCCCTTAGAGACTGGGCTAAGGGGGGGTCAAAACATTCAAGTGAGACACACACAAATTGCCACACGACTCCCAGTCACAATCCTGAGCGGGGATTTAACCCTTCAAGCCCGAGCACTGGTGGACACGGGGTCAGAAGGGAATCTGCTAGACAGCAGATGGGCAAGGGAGGTAGGGCTCCCTCTGGTGGCGCTTCCTTCGCCGTTGCAGGTGTGGGCACTAGATGGCACCCTCCTCCCTTTACTCACACACAAGACACCACCAGTAACTCTGGTGGTGTCTGGAAACCACCGGGACGAGATTGAGTTTTTTGTAACTCCTTCTACCTCCCGCGTGATTTTGGGCATCCCATGGATGTTGAAGCACAATCCCCGGATTGATTGGCCGTCTGGGGTGGTGGTTCAGTGGAGCGAAACCTGCCATCGGGGGTGTTTAGGATCCTCGGTTCCTCCCGGTTCACAGGCTAAGGAGGAGGTCAAAGTCCCTCCCAATCTGACGGCAGTGCCGGTTGAGTACCACGATCTTGCTGACGTCTTCAGTAAGGATCTGGCACTCACCCTTCCCCCGCACCGTCCGTACGATTGTGCCATTGATTTGGTTCCAGGCGCTGAGTTCCCGTCCAGCAGGCTGTACAACCTCTCACGACCTGAGCGCGAATCAATGGAGACCTACATCCGGGACTCATTAGCTGCCGGGCTGATCCGGAACTCCACCTCCTCGATGGGGGCAGGTTTCTTTTTTGTGGGCAAGAAAGATGGCGGACTTCGTCCATGTATTGATTACAGGGGGCTGAATGAGATTACGGTTCGCAACCGATACCCGTTGCCATTATTAGATTCCGTGTTCACCCCCCTGCATGGAGCCAAAATCTTTACTAAGCTGGATCTTAGAAATGCGTATCACCTGGTTCGGATCCGGAAGGGAGACGAATGGAAGACGGCATTTAACACCCCATTAGGTCACTTTGAGTACCTGGTCATGCCGTTCGGCCTCACCAACGCCCCCGCGACGTTCCAAGCCTTGGTTAACGACGTCTTGCGGGACTTCCTGCACCGATTCGTCTTCGTATATCTGGACGATATTCTCATCTTTTCTCCGGATCCTGAGACCCATGTCCAGCATGTACGTCAGGTCCTGCAGCGGTTGTTAGAGAACCGACTGTTTGTGAAGGGCGAGAAGTGCGAGTTTCACCGCACGTTTTTGTCCTTCCTGGGGTTTATCATCTCCTCTAACTCCGTCGCCCCTGATCCGGCCAAGGTTGCGGCGGTGAGAGATTGGCCCCAACCAACAAGCCGTAGGAAGCTGCAACAGTTCCTTGGCTTCGCTAATTTCTATAGGAGGTTCATTAAGGGCTACAGTCAGGTAGTTAGCCCCCTGACAGCCCTGACCTCTCCAAAAGTCCCCTTCACCTGGTCGGATCGGTGCGAAGCCGCGTTCAAGGAGTTGAAACGACGGTTCTCTACTGCGCCAGTTTTGGTGCAGCCCGACCCTAGCCGCCAGTTCATGGTTGAAGTGGACGCCTCTGACTCAGGGATAGGAGCCGTGCTGTCCCAGAGCGGAGAGACCGATAAGGTTCTTCACCCGTGTGCCTACTTTTCACGCAGGTTGACCCCGGCTGAACGGAACTATGACGTCGGCAATCGAGAACTCCTTGCAGTGAAAGAGGCTCTTGAGGAGTGGAGACACCTGTTTGAGGGAGCGTCTGTGCCTTTCACGGTTTTCACTGACCATCGGAACCTAGAGTATATCAGGACCGCCAAGCGGCTGAACCCCAGGCAAGCCCGCTGGTCACTATTCTTCGGGCGTTTTGACTTCCGGATCACCTATCGCCCCGGGACCAAGAACCAGAGGTCAGATGCCTTGTCCCGGGTACACGAAGAGGAGGTCAAAACTGCACTGTCGGATCCACCGGAGCCCATCCTGCCTGAGTCCACTATCGTGGCCACCCTCACCTGGGACGTGGAGAAGACCGTCCGGGAGGCCCTGGCACGGAGCCCGGACCCAGGAACAGGTCCGAAGAACCATCTGTACGTCCCACCAGAGGCCAGAGCTGCAGTCTTGGACTTCTGTCACGGTTCCAAGCTCTCCTGTCATCCAGGGGTGCGAAGGACCGTGGCAGTTGTCCGGCAGCGCTTCTGGTGGGCGTCTATGGAGGCAGACGTCCGGGAATATATCCAGGCCTGCACCACCTGTGCCAGGGGCAAGGCAGTACACACAAAGGCCCAAGGACTCCTCCAGCCGCTGCCTCATCGCCCCTGGTCCCACATCGGCCTGGATTTCATCACGGGCCTCCCGCCGTCCCAGGGCAACACCACCATCTTCACGATAGTGGACCGTTTCTCCAAGGCGGCCCACTTCGTGGCCCTCCCGAAGCTCCCAACAGCCCAGGAGACAGCAGACCTCCTGGTCCACCACGTTGTCCGTCTGCATGGGATACCCTCCGACATCGTCTCAGATCATGGTCCCCAGTTCTCCTCACACGTCTGGAGGAGCTTCTGCAGGGAACTGGGGGCCACCGTGAGCCTCTCGGCCGGGTACCATCCACAGACGAACGGACAGGCAGAGCGGGTCAACCAGGAACTGGAACAGACCCTCCGCTGCGTCACATCCGCGCACCCGACGGCCTGGAGTAACCATCTGGCCTGGATCGAGTATGCGCATAACAGCCAGGTGTCTTCGGCCACCGGCCTCTCCCCATTTGAGGTGTGTTTGGGGTATCAGCCCCCGTTGTTTCCCATGGTGGAGGGAGAGGTCGGTGTGCCCTCGGTCCAGGCCCACCTGCGGAAGTGCCGTCGGGTGTGGTGCTCCGCCCGCTCTGCCTTGTTGAAGGCCCGGACAAGGGCGAAGACCCATGCAGACCGCTGGCGATCCCCGGCCCCTGCTTACCAGCCCGGGCAGCAGGTGTGGCTTTCCACGAAGGACATCCCCCTCCAGGTGGACTCCCCGAAACTCCAGGACAGGTACATTGGCCCCTTCAGAATCCTCAAAGTCCTCAGTCCTGCCGCAGTGAAGCTCCAACTCCCGGCTTCACTGCGGATCCATCCGGTTTTCCATGTGTCACGTGTCAAACCTCATCACACCTCACCCCTCTGTGCTCCCGGACCGGCGCCCCCTCCTGCTCGGATCATCGACGGGGGGCCGGCTTGGACGGTGCGCCGGCTCCTGGACGTCCGTCGGATGGGTCGGGGGTTCCAATATCTGGTGGACTGGGAGGGGTATGGACCCGAAGAACGCTCCTGGGTGAAGAGGAGCTTCATCCTGGATCCGGCCCTCCTGGCCGACTTCTACCGCCGACACCCCGACAAACCTGGTCGGGCGCCAGGAGGTGCCCGTTGAGGGGGGGGTCCTGTTGTGTGGGCCGTCAGAAGAGGAGGTACTGCTGGCCCACCACCAGAGGGCGCCCTGCCTGAAGTGCGGGCTTCACGCACGAGAGGGTGCTGCCGCCATGGACACAGCCGGGGGTGACAGCTGTCGCTCATTACCTCTTGACAGCTGTCACCCATCTACTCAACATCATCTCACTCCATAAAGACCAGACGTCATCTCCACCTCGTTACCGAGACATCATACTTCATTGGAGGTAATATCCTCAGCCGTTTTGTAATTGCAATATTTGTATATTGTGAGTGTTTGCAGGAGTACCAGTTCCTCCGTCGGTGGAAGCTGTGAGAGCGCTGAAGGCACTCTTTTCCCCTGAGGAATCTACAGTACTCTGCAAGTTATTGAGTGAGAGGTGGAGGTGGCATTCCCACCGTTGTTGTTACTGGGTGTACACACACCCACACTTGACTGTCTTTGTTCTTCGCCAGCAGTACCAGATCCGACAGTTGGGGACGGTGATCACCTGGGAATTCGGGACTTGGCGGCTCCAGTATTCACCAGGTTCTGGGGCGGCGGAAATCGTGTGGTTCCGGCTCTTCTTAGGACAGACGTCTTCTATCCTCGAGCCTGCCCACACGTCACCTTTGTGTATTGACTGTTATGATATTCTGAGATTGTCTGTATGTTGGTTGTGCACATTCACAACATTAAATTGTTATATTTTGGCTCATCTATTGACCGTTCATTTGCGCCCCCTGTTGTGGGTCCGTGTCACTACACTTTCCCAACAAAATGTGTATTTTATTGTTGTTTCTTTTCACAGGTTGACTAAATTTTGGTGGTTTTAAACATCTGTTTGTGGAAAAAAAATGTGATTTTCAACATTCACCATCATCTCAGACCTGCAGGTGATTCCATCCACAAAGAATACAAGGAATTTGACACTGGTTGAACTGTACCCTCTCTGTACAAGCATGTACAATTATACACTAAACACAAAATGTGCAAATAAAATATGCAATAAAAATGTGTGCAAAGGAGAAACAGACAAATAGATTGAAGTTAGTGAGTTTTATGGCAGGTTAAATTGTTTATCAGTGTGATGGCCTGTGGAAAGAAACTGTTTCTGTGTCTCATTGTTTTTTACGTACACAGCTCTGTAATGTCGACCAGAGGGGAGGGGTTTAAACAGTGTGTGTCTAGGGTGTGAGGAGTCTGCAGGGATGTTACCAGCTCGCTTCCTAGTCCTGGACTGGTATAACTCCTGGATGGAGGGCAGACTGGCTCAGATGATTCTTTTCCAGCAGAGCTGACAATTCATTGGAGTCTGTGCCTGTCATATTTGGAGGCAAAGGGAAACCAAACAGACATGAAGATGCACAGGACAGACTGGATGATGGATGTGAAAATGATGATGAGCAGTTCCTGGGGGACGTTGAACCTCCTGAGCTGTCTGAAGAAGTACATTCTCTGCTGTGCCTTTTTTCTGATGGAGTCTATGTGTGGGAGGTCCACTTCAGATCCCGGGAGATGGTGGATCCCAGGAGTGGGAAAATGTCCACAGTCAACACAGTGTTGTTGAGAATGGAAGGGTGGGTTGAGTGAGGTGGAAGCTTCTCCTGAAGTCTCCTATCATCTCCACAGCACTTGTGCAGGTTCACCTTTAGGTTGTCTGACCACACCAGAGCACCAACTGTTCCACCTCCTGTCTGTATGCGGCCTCATCAACATCCTGGATGAGTCCAATGATGGTGGTTTTGTCTGCAAATGTCAGCAGTTTAACAGAGGGGTCCCTTGAAGTGCAGTCGTTTATGTAGAGGGAGAACAGCAGTGGGGAGAGCACAGACCCTGAGGGACACCAGTGCTGATTGTATGTATGCTGGATGTGATGCTTCCCAGCCTCACCTGCTCTGTCCTGTCAGTTAAGAAGTTGGCGATCCACTGACAGGTGGTAGCTAGCACAGAGAGGCAGGCCCGGCGCCAGAAAAAAAATATTAAGGGGGCAATGAGTTTATCACAAGGGGTGGGGTCGCCCCCCCCACACAAAAAAAGTGCGCACTAGAGGGTACCTGTCTCTGAGCGTGCGTAATGAATTGGGTGTGCTCCTAGAAAGCTTGTGTATTTAGGCTACACCGTTGTAAGAGACTGACTAACAGTAAAGAGTGATGACAGTATTTTTTAATTATTATTTGAACGTATAGACCCTCGGTCAAGTGATCGCCTGCATATCACAAAACCAAACCAACAACTGATCTGAGAAACGACACGAGACATCATATAAATATACAGTGGTCCCTCGTTTATCGCGGTAGTTACGTTCTAAAAATAGCCCGCAATAGGCGAAATCCGTGAAGTAGTTAGCGTTATTTTTTACAATTATTATAGACGTTTTAAGGCTGTAAAACCCCTCACTACACACTATACACTTTTCTCAAACAGGTATTAACATTTTCTCACTTTTCTCTCGTGTGTAAACACTCTCAAAATTCAAACCTTAGTAGAAAAATAAGACTAACCTGTTTTCAGGCCCAAACATTTGTTTGAGAAATAAAAATAGAACGTTTTCCTATAAATAATTATGATGGCTTTTAGAACTAACAAATTTAATTTTAATGATCAACCTCCGAGGTTGGACACATAAGAAATAATTAATAGTGACTGACCAGTATTTCACAGTTCCTCTGATTGCGCCTCTTCGTCCTGGCGCCGCTCCGCTGTCACACCTTTTTCCACTCACACCTCGGTGCAGGTGTCTTTTTCCGAGTGAAGAACATAGTTATGGGTAGTTGTTGACGCTCTTTTTTCTTCTGGGCGAGAAGATTCTTATAAACAGACACGCAGAACACAATGCACGTGCTCTCCCTTCGCGGTGCTGCAACAGGTGTCCCCTCATCTCGACAGAACACTGGCCTGCTTGATGAGGACACAGAGCACAATGCGCTGTTAAAAAAAAAAAAAAAAAAAAAAAAAAAGCATGCAAAATTGGACTAAAAAAATCCGCGAAACTGCGAGGTGCTATATTTTCCAGTATTTCTTTTTCTTTCTTTTTCATTTTTATTTTTGATAACTCTCATATCCAAAGGGGTGAGGTTGATGACATGAGGGGGCGTCACCCCCAAACGCCCCCTCGTGGCGCCGGGTCCGCAGAGAGGTTGCAGAGTTTTTGGTTGAGAATGTCGGGGATGATGGTGTTGAACGCCAAGCTGAAGTCCACGAGCAGGATCCTCACATATGTCCATGCTGAGTCCAGAAGCTGCAGGATGTAATGCAGGTCTGTGTTTACTGTATTCTCAACTGACCTGTTCGCTTGCTAAGCAACTGCAGGGGGTCCAGCAGGAGTCCTCTGATCTTCTTCAGGTGGCTCAAAACAAGCCATTCAAAAGACTTTATAACTACAGATAGTAGGGCAACGGGCCTGTTTTGTCCTGTTATGGAGGGTTTCTTTTGGACTGGGGTAATAGTGGAACATTTGAAGCAGAAGAGGATGTCGCACAGCTCCAGAGATCTGTTGAAAATCTGAGTGAAGGTGGGGGCCAGCTGGGCAGCTGGGGCTCCCAGACAAAATGGAGAGACACCATCAGGTCCTGGAATCTTCTTGATCTTTTGTCTGTGAAACTGCTGGCACACGTCCTCTTCACAGATCATGAATGTGATGTCCAGGGCGTTTTTTTTGGCATGGGTGAGGTGTGTGAGAGGGTCTCTTTCAAACCTGGTGTAAAACAGCGTTCAGCTCCTCAGCCAGGGGGTTCTCCACAGGGTGAGGGGATGGTCTCCTGTAGTTGGTGGCATGTGGAAGACTTTTCCACACTGTCACAGGTTCGTTGGGTGAAAGTTGTTTTTTTCAGCCTATCTGAGTAGCTCCTCTTTGCTACTTTGATCTTCTTTTTCAGCGTGTTTCTGGCCTTCTTGTACAGAAGCTGCCTGTTGCCACTTCTGTAGGCCTCCTCCTTGGCCTGGTGGAGCTGCCTCATTTCCCAGTAAACCCAGATTTGTTGTTGGTGTATGTGCAGAAGGTTTTGATCTGCACACAAAAAAACTTATGCGTGATGTCACAGTGTCACAAAAATCTATGAATATCTGTGGATGCAGCTTCAAAGATGCTCCAGTCTGTGCAGTCAAAACAGGCCTGTTGCTGCTGCCTTGATTCATCCGTCGAATTCTTTAGTGTCTTCACTACAGGCTTTGGAAATTTTGATTTCTGCCTGTAGGTAGGAACGAGGTGAATCAGACAGTGGTTAGAGAGTCCCAAAGCTGCATGGGAAACAAAGCGATAGGCATCCTTTACTGTGGTGTAGCAGTGGTCAAGAATGTTTGCGTCCCTGGTGTGACATGGGTTGTGCTGTCTGTTTATAAGAGCAAGCGGTCTTTGAAATCTTAAGTCTGCGGACAGACTGCCTGTGAAGGTGAACACAGCCTGTGATAAGCTGTGGAGTGCTACGTTTCCACAAAAGCTGCACTGATAAATTAACTGTGCAGCCTGTTAATAAAAACTCTGATCAAATCCAAATAAAGGCATATTTTTGAGTAGTTCAACATTATTTTCTTAAAGTGTGTGTCCTTTCGCTTTGTCTGTGGAGGTGGAAAGCGGCCAGTGGACCAAACTGTGTTTGTAAAAGTTACCCGGGAAAACAGGGAACACCCTTAACTTAAAAATCACGGCTTGTGCAACAAGTTTGTCCGCTTCGGTTTCACTCAGGAAATGGTGCTCATCATAATGAGAAAAATCACCACACGGAATTCTTTGTTTTTCACCTGTTTTGTTAAATAAAATAAAATAACTGAATAACAGAAGCTATTAATTATCTAATAAGCTGCCTCACCCTCATTCACCATATATACATGGTCTGTCCATAAATTAATGGTCCTTTTTATTTTTTTTAAAAAACTATATGGATTTCATTCATATGTTTTTACGTCAGACATGCTTGAACCCTCGTGCGCATGCGTGAGTTTTTCCACGCCTGTCGGTGACGTCATTCGCCTGTGAGCACTCCTTGTGGAAGGAGTGGAATCCATATAGTTTTTGAAAAAATAAAAAGTTACGATACTTTATGGACAGACCTCGTATATATATATATATATATATATATATATATATATATATATATATATATATATATATATATATGTCAACTGTGGGAACTTATATGTAGACAGGTGTGTGCCTTTCGAACTCATGTCCAATCAACTGAATTTACAACAGGTGGACTCCAGTTAAGCTGTAGAAACATCTCAAGGATGATCAATGAAAACAGGATGCACCTGAGCTCATTTTCGAGCTTCATGGCAAACACTGTGAATATTTATTTACATGTGATTTATTAGGGTTTTTTATTTTAAATAAATTTGGAAAAGTCTCAAAATAATTTTTTTTCACACTTGTCATTATGGGAAGCAATACCACAACTTTCTTGTTGTGAAGCAACAGTCCTAACCACTAAGCCACTGTGCTGCCGTAATAGTCACTTGTTTTGAAATATCTATGACGCATATACTGTACAAATAGAAAGTACAGATGATGACATATTTGTGGATGTATTCTTATGGACCTTTTCACATACAGGTTCCTCAGTGGTTTGCAAATTATAGACCATGGAAGTGCTTCTTTCGGCTGCTCCCATTAGGGGTCGCCACAGCAGATCAATCATTTCCATCTCACTCTGTCCTCTCTAACTTCCTTGGTTACGCCAACCACTTGCATTTCTTACATCAACACATCCATAAACATTCTCTTTGGCCTGTTTCTTATCCTCCTGCCTGGTGGCTCCATCCTCAGCATCCTTCTCCCTATATAACCCGGGTCCCAACCATCTCAATCCTGCCTCTCTGACTTTATCTCCAAACTGTCCCACCTGAGCTGTCCCTCTGATATGTTAATTCCTAATCTTGTCCATTCTCGTCCCTCCCAAAGAGAATCACAAGATCTTCAGCTCTGCCACCTCCAGCTCTGCCTTTTGTCTTTTTGTTAGTGCCACATCCCTAAGCTATACAATATAGCTGGTCTCACTACTGTCTTGTAAACTTTCCCCTTCACTCTTGCAGATATTCTTCTATCGCAAATCACTCCTGCTACCTTTTTTCACCCACTCCACCCTTCCTGCACTCTCTTCTTCACCTCTCACACTCTCCATTACTTTGGACAGTTGACCCCAAGTATTTAAACTCATCTACATTGACCACTTCTACTCCTTGTAACTGCACTATTCCACTGGGCTCCCTCTCATTCACACACGTACTTCGTCTTGCTCCTACTTGCTTTCATTCCCCTTCTCTCCAGAGCATATCTTCACCTTTCCTGGCTTGACTCAACCTGTTCTTTATTTTCATGGCAGATGACAATGTCATCTGCAAACATCATAGCCCATGGAGACTCCTGTTGGATCTCATTAATCAACCTGTCCATCATCATTGCAAACAAGAAAGGACACGGAGCTGATCGTTGTTATAATCCCACCTCCACCTTGAATGAGTCTGTCATTCCTACTACACATCTCACTGCTGTCACAGTATCCTTGTACATGTCATGCACTACCCTCACATACTTCTCTGCTGCTCCAGAATTCCTCATGCAATATCACAACTCTTCTCCTGGCACCCTGTCATAAGCTTTCTCTAAAAACACACACACCCAATGTAATTCCTTCTGGCCTTCTCTGTACTTCTCCAGCAGTATTTTCAGAGCAATCATTGCATCTGAAGTGCTCTATCTTGGCATGAAACCATATTACTGCTCACAAATCCTTACCTGATTTCTAAGCCTAGCTTCTACTTCTCTTTCCCCATAACTTCATTCTGTGGAAGCAGCCCACTTCATCTCCACTCCTCAGGCATCTTCTCACTTCCCAAGATTTTATCAAACAATCTGTAGGCATCTCATGTGGACCAGCAGTTAAGTAGTGGGTCAAGTGGTTTGTCAGGGGACAAATCTTTGTTACTCCTCATTGCATGTCAAAGTGTCTTTTGCCATGGTGAATTGCTCTGTTATGGTGTTAATCTAAGTCAGTAGATGTGCGTGCAGGTGTGAATGTGTTAGTCAATATGTGACCCTGTGACAGAGTGGGGCATGTCCAGGGTGTACTATGCCTCATGCCCTATGACTGCTGGGATGGCTCCAGCCCCCCCGGTTACCTGAATTTGGATAAGCAGTTGGAGTGTGTGTGTGTGTGTGTGTGTGTGTGTGTGTGTGTGTGTGTGTGTGTGTGTGTGTGTGTGTGTGTGTGTGTGTGTGTGTGTGTGTGTGTGTGTGTGTGTGTGTGTGTGTGTGTGTGTGTGTGTGTGTGTGTCAGGTTTGCATGATAAGAACTGCTGGAGTGTGATTTATAACTAGAGGAGAATATGTGCACTCAAAGCTTCTTCAGTCAACATTTCAAGTGAATAGACATATCCCAAAACCACCAACTCCAAAATAAACATTGGCTTCAAACATGAACAGAATTCTGCTCAAAATGTGATCCAGTCGTTCCCACTGTGTCTTGCCAAACAACACTACCTCTAACCTTGGAGACATGAAATATGGGTTCCACAGGGAACCCATATTATCTTAGGCCCCCTGCTTTTCTGAGAAGGAACCGTGAGGTGATTTTTGAACCCGCATTGACCTTTGACCTACTCAGTAGAGATATAATGGGGACTGCTTTCTTCCACCTGCGAAATATAGTGAAGATTTGTCCCATCCTGTCTATGACTGATGCAGAGACCTATGGAGCTAAATCACGGCCAAAGGTTTTGTAATCTGAAAATAAAAAAAAAAATAAATTCTGAAACTGAAAATTAAAGTTTTGTCATCTGAAAATAAAAAAGATTGAAAAAATAAATTTTGAAACTGAAAATTAAAGTTTTGTAATCTGAAAATAAAAAAGATTGAAAAAAATAAATTTTGAAACTGAAAATTAAAGTTTTGTTCTTTAATTTTCTAATCATTTTTGATTTTTGAAAGTGCATGTTAAACAAATATGTAGGACTGCTTTTTTGCATTTACGCAACATCTCTAAAATTAGAAAGGTCTTGTCTCAGAGTGATGCTGAAAAACTAATTCATGCATTTATTTCCTCTAGGCTGGACTATTGTAATTCATTATTATCAGGTTGTCCTAAAAGTTCCCTGAAAAGCCTTCAGTAAATTCAAAATGCTGCAGCTAGAGTACTAACGGGGACTAGAAGGAGAGAGCATATCTCACCCATATTGGCCTCTCTTCATTGGCTTCCTGTTAATTCTAGAATATAATTTAAAATCACACTGTTTGTTGTGATTTGGCGCTATATAAATAAAATTGATTGATTGATTGATTGATAATCATTTAAAAAGTATTATCAAAATAAAAATAAGTGTAAGATATATATTTTTCAGTTTAAATAAATTTTTGATTCAGCTCTGTAATTTTTTGATCAAATAATTTATTTTCGTTCATATTTCTTTTTTTTCACCTTCAGATCTTTTTTCACTTTCAGATCTTATTTTTTCAGTTTCAAACTTTTGGCCTTGTTCTGGCGTGGGAGGGGGTGGCTTCGATTGAGAGGAGCATGGAATTATGAGTGACAGGAGAGCAATCAGTCCTCACATGATGTTGCTTTCAGAAAACGTGAGTACTTTGATAGATAATGACAACACTTTCTCTCCACTGTATTGTCTTGATGTCTCTGGTGGTTGGCTCTCACTGCGGTATTGTATCACTTCCTGTTCCGGAGCACAGCGGTGCTTTGCTGTATCTGTTAGCTGTTTAATCTGCGTAGTTAGATTGATCTAGATAACTAGATAACGATTTGTTTCACAGTGTAATCTTCACGTGCCTTAACTAAAGCACTCCCTCTGCTGAATCACCTCTAAATTATTTACACATTATTCACTTTGTGTGTTTTTAGGAATCCGCTAGCTTAGCGCAGCTACTAGCTCTTAGCTGGTTTAGCATGGCGGCTTCTCCTGTCTCTCCCACACTTTTCTGCTCTGGGTGTGAAATGTTTAGTTATTCCTCGGCCTTCTTTAGCAGTAATGGTACTTGTAATAAGTGTAGCTTATTCGTAGCTTTGGATGACAGGCTGGGCGAATTGGAGACTCGGCTCCGCACCTTGGAAAATCCTACAGCTAGCCAGGCCCCTGTAGTTGGTGTGGACCAAGGTAGCTTAGCCACCATTAGCTGTCCCCCAGCAGATCCCGAGCAGCCGGGAAAGCAGGCTGGCTTGGTGACTGTGAGGAGGAAGCGTAGTCCTAAACAGAAGCCCCCTGTACACCACCAACCCCTTCACATCTCTAACCGTTTTTCCCCACTCGGCGTCACACCCGCCAAGGAACAAACTCTGGTTATTGGCGACTCTGTTTTGAGAAATGTGAAGTTAGCGACACCAGCAACCATAGTCAATTGTCTTCCGGGGGCCAGAACAGGCGACATTGACGGAAATTTGAAACTGCTGGCTAAGGCGAAGCATAAATTTGGTAAGATTGTAATTCACATCGGCAGTAATGACACCCGGTTACGCCAATCGGAGGTCACTAAAATTAACATTGAATCGGTGTGTAACTTTGCAAAAAACAATGTCAGACTCTGTAGTTTTCTCTGGGCCCCTCCCCAATCGGACCGGGAGTGATGTTTAGGCGTATGTTCTCCTTGAATTGCTGGCTGTCTGAGTGGTGTCCAAAAAATTAGGTGGGCTTCATAGATAATTGGCAAAGCTTCTGGGGAAAACCTGGTCTTGTTAGGAGTGACGGCACCCATCCCACTTTGGATGGAGCAGCTCTCATTTCTAGAAATCTGGCCAATTTTATTAAACCCTCCAAACCATGACTATCCAGGGTTGGGACCAGGAAGCAGAGTTGTAGTCTTACACACCTCTCTGCAGCTTCTCTCCCCCTGCCATCCCCCCAATACCCCATCCCTGTGGAGACGGTGCCTGCTCCCAGACCACCAACAACCAGTAAAAATCTATTTAAGCATAAAAATTCAAAAAGAAAAAATAATATAGCACCTTCAACTGCACCACAGACTAAAACAGTTAAATGTGGTTTATTAAACATTAGGTCTCTCTCTTCTAAGTCCCTGTTAATAAATGATATAATAATTGATCAACATATTGATTTATTCTGCCTTACAGAAACCTGGTTACAGCAGGATGAATATGTTACTTTAAATGAGTCAACCACCCGAGTCACACTAACTGTCAGAATGCTCGTAGCACGGGCCGGGGCGGAGGATTAGCAGCAATCTTCCATTCCAGCTTATTAATTAATCAAAAACCCAGACAGAGCTTTAATTCATTTGAAAGCTTGACTCTTAGTCTTGTCCATCCAAATTGGAAGTCCCAAAAACCAGTTTTATTTGTTATTATCTATCGTCCACCTGGTCGTTACTGTGAGTTTCTCTGTGAATTTTCAGACCTTTTGTCTGACTTAGTGCTTAGCTCAGATAAGATAATTATAGTGGGCGATTTTAACATCCACACAGATGCTGAGAATGACAGCCTCAACACTGCATTTAATCTATTATTAGACTCTATTGGCTTTGCTCAAAAAGTAAATGAGTCCACCCACCACTTTAATCATATCTTAGATCTTGTTCTGACTTATGGTATGGAAATAGAAGACTTAACAGTATTCCCTGAAAACTCCCTTCTGTCTGATCATTTCTTAATAACATTTACATTTACTCTGATGGACTACCCAGCAGTGGGGAATAAGTTTCATTACACTAGAAGTCTTTCAGAAAGCGCTGTAACTAGGTTTAAGGATATGATTCCTTCTTTATGTTCTGTAATGCCATATACCAACACAGTGCAGAGTAGCTATCTAAACTCTGTAAGTGGGATAGAGTATCTCGTCAGTAGTTTTACATCCTCATTGAAGACAACTTTGGATGCTGTAGCTCCTCTAAAAAAGAGAGCTTTAAATCAGAAGTGCCTGACTCCGTGGTATAACTCACAAACTCGTAGCTTAAAGCAGATAACCCGTAAGTTGGAGAGGAAATGGCGTCTCACTAATTTAGAAGATCTTCACTTAGCCTGGAAAAAGAGTCTGTTGCTCTATAAAAAAGCCCTCCGTAAAGCTAGGACATCTTTCTACTCATCATTAATTGAAGAAAATAAGAACAACCCCAGGTTTATTTTCAGCACTGTAGCCAGGCTGACAAAGAGTCAGAGCTCTATTGAGCTGAGTATTCCATTAACTTTAACTAGTAATGACTTCATGACTTTCTTTGCTAACAAAATTTTAACTATTAGAGAACAAATTACTCATAACCATCCCAAAGACGTATCGTTATCTTTGGCTGCTTTCAGTGATGCCGGTATTTGGTTAGACTCTTTCTCTCCGATTGTTCTGTCTGAGTTATTTTCATTAGTTACTTCATCCAAACCATCAACATGTTTATTAGACCCCATTCCTACCAGACTGCTCAAGGAAGCCCTACCATTATTTAATGCTTCGATCTTAAATATGATCAATCTATCTTTGTTAGTTGGCTATGTACCACAGGCTTTTAAGGTGGCAGTAATTAAACCATTACTTAAAAAGCCATCACTTGACCCAGCTATCTTAGCTAATTATAGGCCAATCTCCAACCTTCCTTTTCTCTCAAAAATTCTTGAAAGGGTAGTTGTAAAACAGCTAACTGATCATCTGCAGAGGAATGGTCTATTTGAAGAGTTTCAGTCAGGTTTTAGAATTCATCATAGTACAGAAACAGCATTAGTGAAGGTTACAAATGATCTTCTTATGGCCTCGGACAGTGGACTCATCTCTGTGCTTGTTCTGTTAGACCTCAGTGCTGCTTTTGATACTGTTGACCATAAAATTTTATTACAGAGATTAGAGCATGCCATAGGTATTAAAGGCACTGCGCTGCGGTGGTTTGAATCATATTTGTCTAATAGATTACAATTTGTTCATGTAAATGGGGAATCTTCTTCACAGACTAAAGTTAATTATGGAGTTCCACAAGGTTCTGTGCTAGGACCAATTTTATTCACTTTATACATGCTTCCCTTAGGCAGTATTATTAGACGGTATTGCTTAAATTTTCATTGTTACGCAGATGATACCCAGCTTTATCTATCCATGAAGCCAGAGGACACACACCAATTAGCTAAACTGCAGGATTGTCTTACAGACATAAAGACATGGATGACCTCTAATTTCCTGCTTTTAAACTCAGATAAAACTGAAGTTATTGTACTTGGCCCCACAAATCTTAGAAACATGATGTCTAACCAGATCCTTACTCTGGATGGCATTACCCTGACCTCTAGTAATACTGTGAGAAATCTTGGAGTCATTTTTGATCAGAATATGTCATTCAAAGCGCATATTAAACAAATATGTAGGACTGCTTTTTTGCATTTACACAATATCTCTAAAATCAGAAAGGTCTTGTCTCAGAGTGATGCTGAAAAACTAATTCATGCATTTATTTCCTCTAGGCTGGGCTATTGTAATTCATTATTATCAGGTTGTCCTAAAAGTTCCCTAAAAAGCCTTCAGTTAATTCAAAATGCTGCAGCTAGAGTACTGACGGGGACTAGAAGGAGAGAGCATATCTCACCCATATTGGCCTCTCTTCATTGGCTTCCTGTTAATTCTAGAATAGAATTTAAAATTCTTCTTCTTACTTATAAGGTTTTGAATAATCAGGTCCCATCTTATCTTAGGGACCTCGTAGTACCATATCACCCCAATAGAGCGCTTCGCTCTCAGACTGCAGGCTTACTTGTAGTTCCTAGGGTTTGTAAGAGTAGAATGGGAGGCAGAGCCTTCAGCTTTCAGGCTCCTCTCCTGTGGAACCAGCTCCCAATTCAGATCAGGGAGACAGACACCCTCTCTACTTTTAAGATTAGGCTTAAAACTTTCCTTTTTGCTAAAGCTTATAGTTAGGGCTGGATCAGGTGACCCTGAACCATCCCTTAGTTATGCTGCTATAGACGTAGACTGCTGGGGGGTTCCCATGATGCACTGTTTCTTTCTCTTTTTGCTCTGTATGCACCACTCTGCATTTAATCATTAGTGATCGATCTCTGCTCCCCTCCACAGCATGTCTTTTTCCTGGTTCTCTCCCTCAGCCCCAACCAGTCCTAGCAGAAGACTGCCCCTCCCTGAGCCTGGTTCTGCTGGAGGTTTCTTCCTGTTAAAAGGGAGTTTTTCCTTCCCACTGTAGCCAAGTGCTTGCTCACAGGGGGTTGTTTTGACCGTTGGGGTTTTACATAATTATTGTATGGCCTTGCCTTACAATATAAAGTGCCTTGGGGCAACTGTTTGTTGTGATTTGGCGCTATATAAAAAAATTGATTGATTGATTAATTGATCCACCTGGTCGTTACTGTGAGTTTCTCTGTGAATTTTCAGACCTTTTGTCTGACTTAGTGCTTAGCTCAGATAAGATAATTATAGTGGGCGATTTTAACATCCACATTGATGCTGAGAATGACAGCCTCAACACTGCATTTAATCTATTATTAGACTCAATTGGCTTCGCTCAAAATGTAAATGAGTCCACCCACCACTTTAACCATACTTTAGGTCTTGTTCTGACTTATGGTATAGAAATTGAAGATTTAACAGTATTCCCTGAAAACCCCCTTCTGTCTGATCATTTCTTAATAACATTTACATTTACTTTAATGGACTACCCAGCAGTGAGGAATAAGTTTCATTACAGTAGAAGTCTTTCGGAAAGCGCTGTAACTAGGTTTAAGGATATGACTCCTTCTTTCTTATGTTCTCCAATGCCATATACCAGCACAGTGTAGAGTAGCTACCTAAACTCTGTGAGTGAGATAGATTATCTCGGCAATAGTTTTACATCCTCATTGAGCACAACTTTGGATGCTGTAGCTCCTCTGAAAAAGAGAGCCTTAAATCAGAAGTTTCTGACTCCGTGGTATAACTCACAAACTCGCAGCTTAAAGCAGATAACTCACTAATTTAGAAGATCTTCACTTAGCCTGGAAAAAGAGTCTGTTGCTCTATAAAAAAAGCCCTCCGTAAAGCTAGGACATCTTACTACTCATCAGTAATTGAAGAAAATAAGAACCCCAGGTTTCTTTTCAGCACTGTAGCCAGGCTGACAAAGAGTCAGAGCTCTATTGAGCCGAGTATTCCTTTAACTTTAACTAGTAACGAAGTCATGACTTTCTTTGCTAACAAAATTGTAACTATTAGAGAAAAAAAATTACTTATAACCATCCCATATCTTTGGCTGCTTTCAGTAATGCTGGTATTTGGTTAGACTCTTTCTCTCCGATTGTTCTGTCTGAGTTATTTTCATTAGTTACTTCATCCAAACCATCAACATGTCTATTAGACCCCTTTCCTACCAGGCTGCTCAAGGAAGCCCTACCATTAATTAATGCTTTGATCTTAAATATGATCAATCTATCTTTATTAGTTGGCTATGTACCACAGGCTTTTAAGGTAGCAGTAATTAAACCACTACTTAAAAAGCCATCACTTGACCCAGCTATCTTAGCTAATTATAGGCCAATCTCCAACCTTCCTTTTCTCTCAAAAATTCTTGAAAGGGTAGTTGTATAACAGCTAACTGTTCATCTGCAGAGGAATGGTCTATTTGAAGAGTTTCAGTCAGGTTTTAGAATTCATCATAATACAGAAACAGCATTTGTGAAGGTTACAAATGATCTTCTTATGGCCTCAGACAGTGAACCCATCTCTGTGCTTGTCCTGTTAGACCTCAGTGCTGCTTTTGATACTGTTGACCATAAAATTTTATTACAGAGATTAGAGCATGCCATAGGTATTAAAGGCACTGCGCTGCAGTGGTTTGAATCATACTTATCTAATAGATTACAATTTGTTCATGTAAATGGGGAGTCTTCTTCATAGACTAAGGTTAATTATGGAGTTCCACAAGGTTCTGTGCTAGGACCAATTTTATTCACTTTATACATGCTTCCCTTAGGCAGTATTATTAGAAAGCATTGCTTAAATTTTCATTGTTACGCAGATGACACCCAGCTTTATCTATCCATGAAGCCAGAGGACACACACCAATTAGTTAAACTGCAGGAATGTCTTACAGACATAAAGACATGGATGACCTCTAATTTCCTGCTTTTAAATTCAGATAAAACTGAAGTTATTGTACTTGGTCTCACAAATCTTAGAAACATGGTGTCTAACCAGATCCTTACTCTGGATGGCATTACCCCGACCTCTAGTAATACTGTGAGAAATCTTGGAGTCATTTTTGATCAGGATATGTCCTTCAATGCGCATATTAAGCAAATATGTAGGACTGCTTTTTTTGCATTTGCGCAATATCTCTAAAATTAGAAAGGTCTTGTCTCAGAGTGATGCTGAAAAACTAATTCATGCATTTATTTCCTCTAGGCTGGACTACTGTAATTCATTATTATCAGTTTGTCCTAAAAGTTCCCTGAAAAGCCTTCAGTTAATTCAAAATGCTGCAGCTAGAGTACTGACAGGGACTAGAAGGAGAGAGCATATTTCACCCATATTGGCCTCTCTTCATTGGCTTCCTGTTAATTTTAGAATAGAATTTAAAATTCTTCTTCTTACTTATAAGGTTTTGAATAATCAGGTCCCATCTTATCTTAGGGACCTCGTAGTACCATATCACCCCAATAGAGCGCTTCGCTCTCAGACTGCAGGCTTACTTGTAGTTCCTAGGGTTTTTAAGAGTAGAATGGGAGGCAGAGCCTTCAGCTTTCAGGCTCCTCTCCTGTGGAACCAGCTCCCAATTCGGATCAGGGAGACAGACACCCTCTCTAATTTTAAGATTAGGCTTAAAACTTTCCTTTTTGCTAAAGCCTATAGTTAGGGCTGGATCAGGTGACCCTGCACCATCCCTTAGTTATGCTGCTATAGACTTAGACTGCTGGGGGGTTCCCATGATGCACTGTGTTTCTTTCTCTTTTTGCTTTGTATGCACCACTCTGCATTTAATCATTAGTGACTGATCTCTGCTCTCTTCCACAACATGTCTTTTTCGTGATTGTCTCCCCTCAGCCCCAACCAGTCCCAGCAGAAGACTGTCCCTCCCTGAGCCTGGTTCTGCTGGAGGTTTCTTCCTGTTAAAAAGGAGTTTTTCCTTCCCACTGTCGCCAAGTGCTTGCTCACAGGGGGTCGTTTTGACCGTTGGAGTTTTTCTGTAATTATTGTATGGCTTTTGCCTTACAATATAAAGCACCTTGGGACAACTGTTTGTTGTGATTTGGCGCTATATAAATAAAATTGATTTGATTGGATTTGATACCTGTAAATAAAGTGATGCTAAAGATGTCTATTACAGGTTATTGTAGACCACTCTTGGTCTTTTTGATGTTTAAAAACTGGAAAATATGCAAGATTGTAAAGTTTAACACCTATACCTAAAAAACCGATGTGTCCCAAATGCACACAAGACCGTGAATGCAGTGTAGCATCTCCGCGTGAAAATGAGACAGGTCACTCATTTTACAGGCTGCAGTGGAGTATTACGATCTTTTTAAGTGACACACAGAGAGCCCTGGCTCAGCAGATCTGAAGGAAGCTTTAATATGGACAGAACCAAGCAGACCGCCCATGAATCCAAATCCAAAGCCACCTGGAAGAGCGCTCTGGCTACTGGCAGTGGGAAGAAGCTCACGTTACAGGAATGGCACTGTGGCACTCCGCCGCTACCAGAAATCCACAGAGCTGCTGATCCACAAGCTGCCCTTCCAGCACTTGGTGAGAGAAATCACTCAGGACTTCAAGGCCAACCTCTGCTTTCAGAGCTCCGCTGTGATGCTCTGCAGGAGCCCAGCGAGGCTGACCTGGTCGGCAGCTTGTGGATCAGCAGCTTTGTGGATTTCTGGTAGTGATAGATCTCTCTCTCAGCTCCACGGTGCCATGCCTGTAATGGTGGGGCTTCTTCACACCGCCGGTAGCCAGAGCGCTCTTCCGGGCGGCTTTGGATTTGGATTTATGGGCGGTCAGCTTTGTTACATTGTCATTAAATTCACTATCCGGTACAACATACGGATCCACTGAACCAACTGCTACACATCAATCATAATAAACAGTTTTATCTCAAGGTTTTAAAGCCTCGTAATAAGCTTTCATTGTCTCTATTTTCTTTCATGCGCCAGCCGCATAGTACATAAATGATGGAGACGGGAGCAGAATCATTATCTATCAAAGTACCCACGTTTCCTGAATGCAACATCATGTGAGGACTGATTGCTCTGCTGTCACTCACAATTCCAGGCCCCTCTCAATCAAAGCCACGCTGTCCCACGCCATAATGGGGCCAAAAGTTTGAAACTGAAAAAAAAAGTTCTGAAAATGAAAAAAACATCTGAAGGTGAAAAAAAGAAATATGAATGAAAATAAAAAATTTGATAAAAAAAAATTACAGAGCTGAATCAAAAATTTATTTAAACTGAAAAATATATATCTAACACTTATTTTTTTTATTTTGATAATACTTTTTAAATGATTATAAAATTCTTGAACAAACATTGAATTTTCAGTTTCAAAATTTAAATTTTCAATTTTTTTTTTTTAATTTTCAGATTATGAAACTTTAATTTTCAGTTTCAAAATTTATTTTTTCAATCTTTTTTTATTTTCAGATTACAAAACTTTTGGCCTTGATTTAGCTCCATAGAAACAGCTGTCT
Source organism: Thalassophryne amazonica (assembly GCF_902500255.1). Taxonomy (NCBI): domain Eukaryota; kingdom Metazoa; phylum Chordata; class Actinopteri; order Batrachoidiformes; family Batrachoididae; genus Thalassophryne; species Thalassophryne amazonica. Next base: position 79,203,572 of record NC_047115.1, read on the forward strand.
CTTCTTGACTGGACTACTGCAATATTCTATTTTCTGGTTTACCACAGTCCAGCATTAGGGGTCTCCAAGTGGTTCAAAATGCTGCAGCCAGACTCTTAACAGGAGGCAGAAAGTTCAACCACATTACACCCATTTTGGCATTTCTTCAATGGCTCCATGTCTTTGTGAGGTCAAATATTAAAGTTCTGCTATTAACCTATAAAATTATTCATGGACTAGCACCCCTCTACTTAGCTGGCATAATTATACCCTAGATACTGGCCCAGGCTCTGCGTTCTCATTGTGCAAGACTACTTTGTGTCCCGAGGGTGAATAAAGAGACTGTGGGGCACAGAACCTTCTCTTATCGTGTTTCTGTTTTGTGGAATGACCTTCTTATTAAAACAGTCTGATTCTGTAGAGTCTCAAGTCCAGACTTAAGACGCATATATTATCCCTTTCGTATGGCTAGCATACTGGCATAGTATAGAACTAAGGCCCCTTCACACATAGTGCGACGTTTGGTTGAATACAGCGAAACAGTTTGAATTAGCGCACCACAAAACACTGCACTGATGGGCAGCCGTGCACGATTCCGGTGCGAAAACTCATGCCTTTTGAGCAGGAGCACAGTGCGAGGGGTACCACATTGCGCCGCTGATGTGGAATAAATAAAAAATAAAAACCAGCTGGTACCTGTAGAATGACATCACGCCGCTGATGTGGATTAAATATAAAAACAAAAAACAGCTGGTACCTGTGGAACCACATCACACCATTGATGTTAACTCCGCGGACTTTCGAGCCAGCCAACGGCCATCTTTGTACTCCTCATAGAAGCTGTGTGATGACGTGTGCAATGTGAGTGTCCATTCGGAAGTAGTTTACCGTCACAAAATCCAATCGTAGGGCAGATTTACCTCAGGTGAAAAGACAAAGATCGTTTTCAGGAGTGATGTGTTACTAGTTGGCCCGTTTGAATAGCCTCCTGGGTGCTCCAATGAGTACATACTATTAGTATATACTCAGTGTGACCTGCGCTATTAGACACAGCGGTCAGTGAAAGCAGGAGCACACGGAGAGCCTCTGATGACAATCTCATGTGCTCAAACAAAGAGTGTGTAACTATCAGGATTGCTCCACTAGTTTGCATGTGAATGTTACTGGATAACTCTGTTGCTTTCTCTGCGTAAAGCACTGTTTACCATATCAATGGACAACAAAACGCATAGACCATTTTGTATATATTGTTCAAAATGTGTATTTGTGTTTGTTTGAACCTTTTTGTTGTTCAGTCTTTCACACAAGACCTCAAATTACATTTATAAAGTTTCAAAACAGTTGTTTACAACCCCTGGCAAAAAATTATGGAATCACCGGCCTCAGAGGATGTTCATTCAGTTGTTTAATTTTGTAGAAAAAAAGCAGATCACAGACATGACACAAAACTAAAGTCATTTCAAATGGCAACTTTCTGGCTTTAAGAAACACTATAAGAAATCAAGAAAAAAAGATTGTGGCATTCAGTAACGGTTACTTTTTTAGACCAAGCAGAGTAAAAAAATATGGAATCACTCAATTCTGAGGAAAAAATTATGGAATCACCCTGTAAATTTTCATCCCCCAAATTAACACCTGCATCAAATCAGATCTGCTCATTGATATTGACCCTATGCCATGACATTGACCCTATGTGTCTTTTTGCAAGGAATGTTTTTGCAGTTTTTGCTCTATGGCAAGATGCATTATCATCTTGAAAAATTATTTCATCCTCCCCAAACATCCTTTCGATTGTCCAAAATATCAACATAAACTTGTGCATTTTGTTGTATGGCTGGGGGGCCTGGCTGCCTTTTTGTTTCTGTCTTTTGTTTTTCCTTCCAGGTGGCTTGCATTTGGGACTGAGTGGCTGTGTAGCTGAGTTTATCAGGACCTCACCCTGATCACCTGAGGCTGATCACCTGCGGCTCGTCAGGACTCACAGCTGTGGTGCATCTACATGGATTGGAACATGGTGGCATTTAAGACTGGAGTACACAGTGTGTATTTGCCAGAGACTCGACCTTGTGACCAGACGGGTGAGATCGTCGTCTCGAGAGCCATCTCATCATCAGTGGATGCAGAGAATGTCCAGGTTTGATGCATGGTCTGTGAAAGAGGAAGGGGTGAGGTCTCACGCTCGTCAGCACACTTCCTGAGGTACGTTAGATTTTGTTACTAACATTTATACAGTCAGTAAATATGGTGTCCCTCACACCTTATTATATTGAGCTGTATGTAGTCGTTTAATCAGCTTCCACTGCTGTGGAGTTTTGTGAACTGGATGTTCCATGCCTGCAGGGTAGGAAGCTGATTAGTAATTAAGCCAGGAAGTGTTTGCTGTTTGTACACCTTTGAGCGTTCTCTCTGTGTGTAGAGTGTGGACTCACATAATGATTCCTTCTTTCACAGACTCGGTTTGTCGCGGCCACCTGGGGGGTGTCGGAGGGGTCCTTGGGTCCGAACCAGTTCTGGCTCCGGACCGTTAGCGCTGCTGGGAGCGCACCGCAATCCACCACGCCAGACCGCGCACTTTTATATTTTTCACAGCACTGTTATGTTCATTAAACTCTGTTATCCTTTGTACCGTGCTCTGCTTATTTTATACTGGGTCCTTCAAACGCTGGTCGGTTCTCCGCGCTGGGTCCGACACATAACACATTTATTGATGATGTAATGACAGCCATCTCCCCAGTGCCTTTACCTGACATGCAGCCCCATATCATCAATGACTGTGGAAATTTACATGTTCTCTTCAGGCAGTCATCTTTATAAATCTCATTGGAAAGGCACCAAACAAAAGTTCCAGCATCATCACCTTGCCCAATGCAGATTCGAGATTCATCACTGAATATGACTTTCATCCAGTCATCCACAGTCCACAATTGCTTTTCCTTAGCCCATTGTAACCTTGTTTTTTTCTGTTTAGGTGTTAATGATGCCTTTCATTTAGCTTTTCTGTATGTAAATCCCATTTCCTTTAGGCGGTTTCTTACAGTTCGGTCACAGACGTTGACTCCAGTTTCCTCCCATTCGTTCCTCATTTGTTTTGTTGTACATTTTTCGATTTTTGAGATATATTGCTTTAAGTTTTCTGTCTTGACGCTTTGATGTCTTCCTTGGTCTACCAGTATGTTTGCCTTTAACAACCTTCCCATGTTGTTTGTATTTGGTCCAGAGTTTAGACACAGCTGACTGTGAACAACCAACATCTTTTGCAACATTGCGTGATGATTTACTCTCTTTTAAGAGTTTGATAATCCTCTCCTTTGTTTCAATTGACATCTCTCGTGTTGGAGCCATGATTCATGTCAGTCCACTTGGTGCAACAGCTCTCCAAGGTGTGTTCACTCCTTTTTAGATGCAGACTAACGAGCAGATCTGATATGATGCAGGTGTTAGTTTTGGGGATGAAAATGTACAGGGTGATTGCATAATTTTTTCCTCAGAATTGAGTGATTCCATATTTTTTTCCTCTGCTTGGTCTAAAAAAGTAACCGTTACTGACTGCCACAATCATTTTTTTCTTGATTTCTTATAGTGTTTCTTAAAGCCAGAAAGTTGCCATTTGAAATGACTTTAGTTTTGTGTAATGTCTGTGATCTGCTTTTTTCTATAAAATTAAACAACTGAATGAACATCCTCTGAGGCCATAATTCCATAATTTTTGCCAGGGGTTGTAGTTTGGACTATCTATGTGTGTGGAAAATTATTTTTGGCTTCATTTTTTCCTTGCCTATTTTTGATTGTAAGCCTTTATTACACTTATAAAACACAAGAAAAACATATATATTCTGAAAGCACAGGTTGTCCTGAAAAAAAAAGAGATATAAAACTTGATTGTGGGATGCAGGGAGCGCTGTTAACAGCAATAATAAAACATTTATGCCAGGCGAGTGAACTGTCCAAAAATGCCCTCGAACCCCAGAGGGTTAAGAGGAAAGTTGGCTTTTATCATGTGCTACTGAATGTAGTGGGCTGGAATACCACTGAAAAAAATGCAGATGCACATGTTCACAATGTGAAAATATGTTGCTCAGTGCACATACAGTGCTTTTAATGCACACTTCGCACAAACACAAGCCAAAGACACTCTCATGTGAAGCATGGTGAAAAAATACATTTATTGGAATCTGTGTCAATGTAGAAAAAAGTGAAAACTGGCTTTAGGTTTTGTCACAGTACCACAGGTGAATGTTCCAGCAGCTGTCCGCTGAGCCAAAACCAAGTCAGCAAGCTCATTTAGGCAGTACATCTGCTACTGATGACAACACAGAAAGTGGCCAATGACAGCAAACACATTGCCTCACCGACACCAAAAGCTCAGGCTGCTCCTAAGACACACACAACCAGCAAATACCTACACGTGTTGTACAGCAAATAACCTACACCAAGGTTTTCTCAGTTCAATGGAATGCAAAGTTTCATGGGAGACTCATTTCAGATGTGATGTCGCAACTTGTGATACTGTTACAAATCCCTGTTTCAATAACCTTACGTGAGGACCACTAACAACCTGTAAGCTGGGTCCTTAAAATCGCATTTCAGCTCACACATTGGAATTACCTCCAGTGACCCTGTGCAAAGTGTGAGGTTTGTGCATCAGCTCGGACGTCCATTATGACATCGTTCACAATTCAGACCCTGCCATTGAAATAAAGGGAGCATCTCATTAATGTTTTCTGTCTTCTTCATTCAGATCATTCTGCAAGAACAAACTGTTCTGTAATAAACATACCATGAATGACAGATTCTGTTCTGGCAGGCTGAACATTGTTATGGGTAGTGCATTTCTATTTCTGATACGACAGGAGAAGTCTCACAACACACAGCAAGTAAGAAGTCAACTGCAACAGAAAATGCATTTGAAAACAAACAGGACATTTCTAAACTCAGATACTGAGCATTAACATTGAGAGGTCAGTTTTTTTTTCTCATACAAATTCTTTACATATAGACTTATTTTATTCTTAAATATTTGAAATCTCATATAAAATAATCAGAAACCAAATCTATATACACAGATAAGAGCTTGCACGCGATGGATGAAGAGATGGTGTTCATGCTTGAGCAGGATATACGCGCTGTATACTTGTTTTTATTTTTATTTTTTTTCTACATTTGGCTTTGGTGGCAAAGTGCTTGACTCAGTATGACTCAATACTGTCTTTCATAAAACAAACAAGCTTTTAAATCAATAAGGAGCCTCCACCTTCTCTTTAGAAAAGAGCATCTTCAAAGAGAATGTGACCTTTATGTCAATGAAAATGAAAAGACCCATGCTTCAGTCTTGGACTCAGCTGATCATTTATCTCAATTCTTATCTGTTTGTGGTGTTTTGAAAGAAAAAAAAGCACCTCATGGACTCATGCAAAAAGACAAATTAAATATGCAAGGAGAAGTTAATTGTATTTACCCTGATTTCTAACCTAGCTTTATCACCTTTAATAATATTAAAAAAAGAAAATGCCACACTGGTCATAGGCGAGCTTCTGGAGAATAGTTGAAAGGGACACTCCTCCAAAATGTTTTAAACATAAAACAGACATTTGTGTGAATTTTCTTGACGGAGAGAAACTTTTCTACTGGCTAACTCCAATCCATTGTCTGATCAGTAGAGTTAGGGGAGTAAGGGCTAACAAATGAATCAAAAGGTTGCATGCAGCACATGCAAATGCATAAATATTGTCACTGTTTTTCAAAGTGGTGAGGGGACAAGCAAACAAATAGTGTTGTACATATGTGTAGGTTGCAAAACTATTATGTGTATGGATTTTTGTTAAAGGCAGATGCACACTGGAACAGGCAAACAGTCTGTCTTTCTGTCTAAGAGAGTTAAGAGACCAATTTTTAGAGCTGAAAAGTGAGTGACAATGAGTATTAATCCAACAGTGACACCATCATGTTGATCGGTCAGTTGCAGCATTTGGGCTAATCATGGGTAGGCATTTTTTGCAGTTGTGCTTCTCATCACTAATAATGCAAAAATAAGGCCATCGTGATCATTGATCAGTGACTTGGATCAAAGGTCAGCAATCATAATCAAAGATCTGTGGTTATGAATCAAAGGTAGGATCAGAGTTCATCAATAAAAATAAAGTGCAATGTTCAGGATCAAAATCCTGTGAACAAAATACTGTGATAATGATCAAAGGTTTGTGGACAGGATCAAAGGTGAGGATCAAGATCAAAAGGCAGGAACATGTTCAAATATTAGTAATCAGAATCAGTGTTTCAAAATCAGGATGAAAATTCAACAATCTGGCCCTTTAATGTCTTCCCATTTTTCAACAGAATGAAGTAGTTGTAAACATGCTCTACTAAATGGTTGACCTGAACATTAACAGGTGAAAGGTCAGTTCAAAATCAAAGGGCAGGATCAAATACTAAAGGGGCCCTGACACTTGTACAACTTTAAATTAAGAAATATCTCTGCTGCCAGTTAAGTGGACAGATTAGAATTATTTTTCAGTGGCAATTTGTGTGTTGTTAAATCAGTTTGTATCAGACCTCTATATTATTATTATTATTATTATTATTATTATTATTATTATTATTATTATTACTACACATTTAATTAATTTCTGGATTTACAAAATTGTTATACTAAATTCCCAGTATAATTCTCTCAGGAAAGCACATAATTACTATTGTAATTATTACGGCAGATGCATTATTATGATAATTTTGATGATGAAAGCGATGACTGTTCCTTGCAGAGGTTGTCATGGAGACACATGTTGTCAATGGTGATGCAGTTTGATGTGTTGGAAACAGCTCTGCTCTTTGAGGTTGGAGTGTGCAGAGAGAACAAACAAGCCAATATCACAGACATTTGCAGAATGATCTGGAGGATTCCTGCACATTAACACTTAACACTGCAGATAGTGTGATTAGAAACACTGTGTTAATTTGGTACTTCCAAACTGCAATAAAAACAACAGCTTAAGGTTTTCCAAATTTGCCAGTTTTTGAAGTTAAGCTGTATCATTATTTTGTTTGTTAGTGTAAAAGGCCAGAAACATGCTTTAAAGCTGCTGTGATAAGAAAAGTGTGGAGGAGCACGTATTAAGGCAAGGGTACTTTTAAATACGAATACAGTCAGGGATTGGGGTATTTCATCATCATGTTTTGGTCACATGACGATGACCTGCATAATTAGTCATGCCATTGGTCCTGCCTCCTCATTCTGCAGACGTATGTCTTGACAGAAAAACATAAAACACCACCGTTTGAATTTTTTCATGAAAATAACAACCACAAATTACAAATGCACCCCGAAGGTGCAATTTCAGCATAAAAACATACATGTATCTGCAAAATTGGAAGCAGATATTTGCAATAGGCTTTGAAGGGATATGTTTCATACACACACTTATAGCCAAATTATGGTATGATTATTATCACTGTTAATAATAATGTAAAATGCAATATTTGCACCCATCTTTGTTTTCATATCCATCAGATGTTGACCACATGGGGGAGTGACGTCCCACTTCCTTATTCAAAAGAACTATGGCAAAGGAGAAATCCATAATGGAAAATGCAAATGTTCAAAATTTGCATTGGCATTGCAAGGAAATTACGAAAGAACCCCCAGGGGGAATCTTGGCACAAAATTCACATATTTGTGTTACAGCAGTCGATTTGTAACCACAGGCTCCTCTGTTCAATTTCCTGCATGACAGAGAATAAAGTCCTTAATCCCCATGTTGGCCTTGGTGTGCAGTTGAGTGCTTTGAATGGCAGCAGACTGAAGTTGATGCGTGAATGTGAGGTTTTATTGTCAAATATTTAAAATGTCTGTGTTGGATGGAAAAGTGCTACATAAATGCAGTTCATAAATTTGGTGCAGATATGACAGATATGATTTAAACAAATAAAACAAACTGTACTAAGCTTTCATAAGGAAGTGGTTGGGAGAGGTGAAGGGAGTATCTCGGATTGACACATTAGCTCGTGAAACTGGGAATGAGTGTAAACTCACATGAAGTGGAGCACTGAGAATATGATTATATATATATGGAACCTCACCCGGAAAGGATGGACAGATTGATCACTCTTTGGTGCATGGCCATTCTTAGTTGGTGACCAATTTGTCTGGTTACTTCCAATAACGAACGAGATCCCCGTTACCCGTGGTCACCATGGTAGTCACAGAAAGTACCTCTTATTGTACAAGTCAATTAATCAATCAGTATTTTTTTTTCCATAGTTTTGGAAGTCCTGCGACTTATACTCCAAAGAAAGTTATATACCCCCTCCCCCCCAAAAAAAACATGCATTTATTACTACAGCTACTACCACCACCAATACTACTACTACTACTACTACAATAATAATAACTATTTATATAGGTATATCTTAGGAATCAAAGCACTAAACAAAATAAACTCAAATAATAAAATAATAAATGCCAATCATAAAAACTACACTACAACAATGCTCAAAAATCCCAAATTTAAGTGGTGATAATAAAGAAAAAAGGTCCTATTAATATTTTGGTGCAGCTGACACTCATTTTTTTTTCCCTCTTCATGAGGTATTATATTTTATGTTTTGTTTTGACAGATGCAATTTATATTCCAGTCCAACTAAAAAATACAGTAACTGCAAATATTAATTGTAATCATTGTTTTAGTAGTGGGCACATTTTGTTCACTGTCCTAGTTGCTTATTTCTGAGCTCTAAGCACAGCAGCAGGAAGCTTTTCTATTTCTATGAGCTATCAGTGAATATGGAATAAATAAATCACAGCAACAATAAAGCAACAGCTTCATTTGCATCCCCTGTCTGGGAGCTCCAGGTCTCCAGTCCGTCTAGACTGGACTGTGTCAGATATGTCTGTGTGTATGTGTGTATGTGTGTGTGTGTGAGAGACGCAGAGGATTCAGGGAACATAAACAATCAGTAATGGCCATTTGTGCAACACATAAGAGAACATGCAGGGTTGTGAAACGTAAAAAAAAAATGAACAAAGAGGGAAATGAGAGTATGGATGGAAGTGTGGGTTTTGAACAACACAGGGAACAAGCCACATCAGTTGCACTGTGTCATAAAGTGTGGTATCACTCTCATTATCAACAGGTCATTGGTTTTGTCAAATGTTATAGAGCAAATTAATGTTAATTTTTCTGAATGCGACTTTTGAATGCACTTTTTTCTTGTCTTTTCCTCCATCCCTGTAAGCTTGACTCACAGGTCTTTGGATAAAGTACATTATATTAACATGCTGTACGTATTAGGGTGGAATGATTTTTTTTTTTCTGAAATTGCAATTTAAACGAATGCAAATAGCAAAGACTGTGATTATTTTTACTACGCTTTTCTGTATATATTTAACAGACACTGAGTGATGATGTAATTGAAATGCACTGCAGTGTGTAACATAAATAATGCCAAATAGGTGAGCATTTCTGTTTCATCCACTTAATCTAGTGATTCACAACACAACAATGAAGTTCCCAGATGCATCCTGAAATGCAACACTCCATTTCATCTGAAATATCAACTTAAAAGCATCCATTCAGTATTAACGTAACATCAATGACATAAAACAATTAAGTAGAAATTTGCATATTTGAGTGTAAATTAAACTGCCTCGAATTGTGGCTATTACGATAAAAAAAAAAACAAAAAAAAAAACAAGGAAAAATAAAACATGACACATCTCAAATTATATATTTTACTCAATTTGCATAGGCCTATTTTTTACCTCAGAAAGATCCATCATATGGAGAAAATGACAAATTACCTCAGTGTCCCATTGGGCCCATATCACCCTTTGGAAACTTGAATCATTGTGTGACAGACAATGTGTGATTAATATATGTATGTTTTTAATATCAGTGTTCTCTTAAATAGAAAAATGCTCCATTGAACTGAAGCTTTGCTTTCAAAAATTCTATCGCAAGCCAAATCAAAATTGCAATATCGGTCAAAAAAAAATTGCATTTAGATATTTTTATAAAATCGTTCAACCCTAGTACATATGTGGTAAAGTAAGTCCCTTGTTTTGTATTTGGGGTCGCCACAGCAAATCAGAGGTGGGTCTGCATAATTAATTGGCACAAGTTTATGCCGGATGCCCTTCCTGTTGCAGCTCCACATTGCATGGAGAAATGTGTCAGGGGTGGGATTCGAACCAAAACCAAGTGCGCTAACCACTTGGCCACCACCCCTGCCTAGTATATATGTGGTAGGAAGCGAAACTGTGAAACTAGTTCTGGCTCATAACTGGAACCAGAACTACTTTTACTCTATGTAGCACCATTATGCCACATAGAGTAAAAGTTGCATGTAATGGCTTCAGGTGGAACACTACATTTTGTCTGTTATAATCAAAATCTGTTATACGCATAAAATGAACAAAAACCATAGCATGTATGTAACGGATTAGTTATAGCCAAAAGGCACTGAATGGTCGATGGGAATCCCTAGCACCAATTAGGCTTACGTATTTCCTTGATTAAGAGCCTGACCTTGAATTGGGACCTGCCTCATTTAATGGCGGGGTCAAAACTTCATCCAAAAAAAACAAAAAAACAAAAAAAAAAACTCCTGCCTTAAATAAGTGCCGGGCATTATGTGCATTAAAAAGATTACATTACATAAGTCAGCTGCGGAGTGGTACCTTAAATTACTAAATCCTGATTCATGCTCCTGCAATGATGTAAGTCCTTGGCCATGCAATGAGACTGATGTGGACGTGACCCTTTTAAAGTTTTCTGTTGCGTCTCTATGCATTTTATAGCAGGGACAGTGGCTGTTTCTGGATGAATTTATCCCTCAATGAGCTCTACTTAGCCTCCAAACCTATGTTATGGTATGTGTAATTTTCCTCCATTAATCGTGGGTCATTTGAGAGTCTTTTTCCAATTCTGCATTGTGAAGTTGGTCACATCTGTGGCCTTTTCTGGCAAATGTATTTGATCCATGATTGAAATGCAATCAGCATGCACACTGCAAAAACTTTTAAAATATGATGGGAGAGGAAGGAGTGCAAAAGTGTTTGTCATTTAGCAGGTGCACGTCAGGCTCTGGACAGCCAAGCAGAAGGCTCTGATCTAAAGCGGTTTGGTTCGTCACACCCAGGAATATGTGTCAAACTTAACACCAGAGGTGGGACGATGTCACCAGCAAGTCACTCTTAAGTCATGAATTTGAAAGTTTCAAGTCAAGTCTCCAGTCAAGTCCCAAGTCATAATGCCCACCAATTGTTTGCAAGCTGACTTGAGACTTGACTTGAGACTTGATTTGAGGACTGACTTGAGAATGACTTGACAGTGACTTTGTCCCACCTCTGCTTAACACCATATTACAGTGCAGGCAACAAGCAGCTTTTTGTTAATAAATTGTGTGGGGAATTTAGGATGCAACAATTCCCTAGCTTCCTCAACACTGCCTGCTGCTCTGCCTTGCTTCCACTCTGGCATCCAAATCTCTGCTCTTTAATCTGGGAGAAAATATGTGTGCATTTAATTGTCACTTCCTTATATCACAAGGAAGCACTGGGTGGGAGTGATGTGATCAGAGCCTGTCCACTGAACTCAAAATGAATGTGCTGCTGTTGCAATAAATATTCTTCGATGTGAGTTATCTTACTGAAGAGAATTTTTCTTTACAATATTACCTAAAGTTGAAGAGTCAGCACTAAAATAAAGTCAGTCTGCTTTTTTTAGTAGTCACTGAACGGTGCATGCAGAAAATATTCACAGTGCTTTACTTTTCCACATTTTATATTGCAGTCTTATTCCAAAATGGATGAAATTCATTTTTTTTCCTTCAGAATTCTACACACAATACCCCATAATGACAATGTGGAAAAAGCTTTGTTTTTGTTATTTTGTTGTTGTTGTTTTTTTTGTTTTGTTTTTTTTTTTGCAAATTTATTATTTATTTATTTAAAAACAAACAAAAAAGCAGTAAGAAATCATATGTACATAAGTATTCCCTGCCTTTGCCATGAAGCTCAAAATTGGACTCACATACCTCCTGTTTGGAGTGATCATCCGTGAGATGTTTCTACAGCTTAGTTGCAGTCCACCTAGGGAAAATTCAGTTGATTGGACATGATCCCCTGAGACAGGATTGTCTTGAAGCACAAATCTGGGGACAGATACAGAAACATTTCTGCTGCTTTGAAAGCAAGGAGCACAGTGGCCTCCATCAGCTGAAATGGAAGAAGATGTAATCCACCAGGACTCTTCCTAGAGCTGGCTGCCCATCTAAACTATGATTGAGGATGAAGAGCCTTAGTCAGGGAGGTGACCAAGAACCCAGTGGCCACTCTGTCAGAGCTCCAGCATTCCTCTGTGCAGAAGGACAACCATCTCTGCAGCAATCCACCAATCAGATCTGTATTGTAGAGTGGCTAGACAGAAGCCACTCCTTATTAAAAGGCACGTGGTAGCCCACCTGGAGTTTGCCAAAAGGTACCTGAGGGAATCTCACATTATGAGGAAGAAAATCCTCTGGTCTGAAGAGACAAAGGTTTATTCTTTGACATGAATACCAGTTGTCATGTTTGGAAGAAACCAGACACCATCCCTACTGTGAAGCATGGTGGTGGCAGTATCATGCTGTGGGTATGTTTTTCAGCAGCAGGAACTAAGATACAAGTCAGGATTGATGGAAAAATGAATGCAGTAATGTACAGAGTTATCCTGGATGAAAACTTGCTCCATTGTGCTCTTGATCTCAGACTGGGGCGACATTTCTTCTTTCAGCAGGACAATTACCCTAAACACACAGCAAAGATATCAAAAGAGTGGCTTCAGGACAACTCTGTGAATGTCCCTGAGTGGCCCAGCCAGAGCCCAGACCTTAATCCAGTTGAACATCTCAGGAGAGATCAGAAAATGGCTGTGCACCAACGCTCCCCATCCAAGCTGATGGAGCTTGAGAGCTGCTGCAAAGAAGAATGGGCAAAACTGCCCAAAGACAGGTGAACCAAGCTCGTGGCATCATATTCAAGAAAACTTGAGTCTGTCATTGCTGCCAAAGATGCATCAACAAAGTACTGAGCAAAGGGTGTGAATACTTATGTACATGTGATTTCTTCATTTTTTAAAATTTTTTTAACAAATTTGCAGAATTTTTGAAAACAACTTTTGTCATGTTGTCATTATGGGGTGTTGCGGGTAGACTTTTGAAGGAATTTACTCCATTTTTAAGCAGTCTTTTTCCACATGAAAAAAGTGAATTGCTGTGAATACTTTCCAGATGCAGTGTACATCATCAAATGGTGCATAATGCAGTTCTCTGGGTGAGAGATCCCAATTATTCTGTTCTGGTGCAATGCTTATCAAATCCTAATAACACTAGATTACTTTCAGACCAAGACTGTATTTGTGTTGGAGTTCTACAGATTAATTTGTGGGAAGACCTAAATGTGAAGTATTTCCCCACCAGGTATAACAGACAGATAAACAAAGCTATCAGGTGAAGTATGCAAAAGGTTTTAACATTAAATCATAAGTTTTGTTTGGCACTGTCTTTTTCATGTTTCAAGTTCATGCATTTTTGCTATTAAATGCATTTTTCTTTCACTCCTACTTGTTTCTTGAATAATATCTGATGCTGAATTATATTTGATGCTAAATGAAAATGAACAACAAACAGGATGCTTCATTCTGAAAAGTGTTCACATTAGAACCAGTGGAAAAATTGGAGTTATTAGCTGTGACTCTGTAGTTACTCCCGGATAGTGGTGGGCACAGTTTCACTAATCTGCAAACTGATAATTAGCAAAGCTGCCTTTTTTTGTTAGCGAATTAGCTTTTCAGCTAACTTCAAAAACCATCAGTGGACCAATTAGCTTCTGCTAAATTTAGTTCTGCTAACATAGTCCGCTAACATTTTTTTGCTGGCATAGTTAGTAAGTCTCAAAAACATTTGTAAACCATAAAATCATACATGTTGGTTCCTGTCTGCTACAGTCAGGCAGCTGTGAGGAGCTGAGCTCAACTCTACCCCAGCAGAAGGGGCCTGGCTGCCAGGCTACCAAAAAAAGCAATTTACATTCAATATACAGTGTCCCAGACATGAGGCAGAAGTCATGAAAAGAAAAGCAGGTTTGAGTTATGGTTTTGATTTATAAACCAACTTAATCTGGATCGTTAATCTACATTAATGTCAACTTTGTCATTTTTACAAACTGAAAATATAACACACATCTTTATTTTTAAAATAATGTGCTAATTCTGAAGGTTTTAACATTAACACACAGATGACAAAAGGCATTATGGGAAAATGAGCCTCCACTCATCACTGATTGGTTGGTTTATTATGTGTAAAAACCAACACACGTTACTGTAACATGTGAGTTGTTTTTTTATAAATAAATGTCTATTTGTAAAATATGTCATTTTTTTCATTTGTTAAAAGGAATGTGTAAAACTGAAAATTGTGTTTGTTAAGTGTGATTCAGCACAACGGCCATGTGATATTTAGGCGGGCACGATTCACACTGCCATCCAGTAGAGTCAAAATGCATAGAACACTGACATCTACTGGATGGCAGTGTAAATCGTGCCCGCCTAAATATCACACGGTCGTTGTGTTGAATCACATTAACAAATAGAATTTTCAGTTTTGCAAATGCCGTTGTTTTTACAAATGAAAGAAATGACATATTTTACAAATACACATTTATTTGTAAAAACCAACACACACGTTACAGTAACTTGTGAGTTGGTTTTCAGTGATGAGTGGAGGCTCATTTTCCCATAATGCCTTTTGGCATCTGTGTGTGTTAATGTTCAAACCTTCAGAATTAGAGCGTTATTTTAAAATTAAAAGATGTGTGCTATATTTTTACTTTGTAAAAATGACAGAGTTGACATTAATACAGATAAACTATCCGGATTAATTTGGTTTATCAGTCAAACCTGCTTTTCTTTCCATGACTTCTGCCTCACGTCTGTAACATTGTATGTTAAATGTAAATGACTCTTCTTTACAGCAGTGGGCAGGGTGCACAAAGGCAGAACCTCTGACTTGTTGGTTGTGTTGGGATTGTTATCGTCTTTGATTCTAATCAGAAGCATTGGCGGTGCTTAAAGTCAAAACCGGCTTGTCAGTAGCTGAGAGCGAACCGAAGACTATGCTGAAAGTTAGTGGTTAGCTGTAGCTTCAGCTAAAATTTTTTAGCGGTTTATTGGTTCAGCGTTATAAAAGTTAACTTTTCAGTTAGCTGATTAGCGGTTATCAAAGGTAACTTTTTGGTTAGCTGTGCCCACCACTGCTCCTGGAGTAGCTTGACATGGAGTAGTATTCTGTAAACTGAGACATGGATGCGCACAGATATGATCAGCTGCTAACAATGCAGGTGGCGTACAGGTACATGTGACATACATGCACACTGGAAATGCAACATTTTGAAGAAGTGCCCATTCAAACATCTGGTCTTCTATAACTATTAGGACTGTCATTGACATCCAATTTTTTATATAGAAAAATGTACATATTATGTGGATATTCCCTATGTATTTACTATCATATGCTCATCTGGATGGTAGGTGTAGTGGCCAAGTGGTTACTGTACTTGTTTCTAGTGCAGAAGGTTCCTGGTGCAAGGCCACCCTTGCCTATCCCACGTCATGTGAAGTTGTGCCAGAAAGGGCATCCGGCATAAAACTTGCACCAAATCAACAACCACATCCACCTCGGCTCTTCTGTGGTGACCCTGAGCGAAGACAAGGGAGAAGCCAAAGGTACTTACATTTGCTATAATTTGGTAAAGCACACTGAGGTCATTCTGAATATTATTCTTTGTATATTGTTCTTTCCTGTCATAATACAAATGTGTTCCCTGTGCATTTGTACAATAGTTACATTGTACAACGTAACAGCATGTATTATTATTCTCTCATATAGTATTAAGCATTTTAACAGTTGCATTTTGTACAGCTGGTATGATGGGATGACTACACTTTTGATTTTATTATCCAGTACCGCGCTGTAAATGCATCTACTATAATTGCTCATCTGTGCACCCATGGGGGTGTTGGTCCCAAAATACAGTGTGATCAAGTGCAGTCTGATTGGGACTGAACTTTTATGTACATTACTGCTAACCATTCAATACAAAATCAGATAAAGCATTGTCACTGCTGGGTTTTAAGAATGCTAAATGTAAAATTGCAGAAGGATTTATCTTAATGTTCATGTTGTCAGATTCCATGCTGAAGAAATTTACTGGGCCGTTGTTTTTTTTGGTTTTTTTTGTAGAATATGTCGTCAGTAGCTGTTATTTGTAGCTAAACTTGCAGTTGTATGGGGTTGGTTTGAACATGTGGGGCTAAGTAACATGTAATGCCAAACATGACCAGGGGTACACCAGAGACCAGTGAGAAGCTGCCGGTGTGTTTACCAATGTGTCTATAGGAAGAGGTCAAAATGAATCCAACCTCATGTAAGTGGCTAACATGCTACCGGCCATTAAGGCAACACCTCCAAACATCTTTTGCAAGATGAACGATGAGGTTCACTGCAGTATGCATCAACAAATCAACATACAGTGCATCTGGAAAGTATTCACAGCACTTCATATTTTCCACATTATGTATCTTACGTTATAGCCTTATTCCAAAATGGATCTTATTCCAAAATTGATTTTTTTTTCGCACAATTCTACACACAATACTCCATAATGACAATATAATAAAAGTTTGATATTTTTGCAAATATATTAAAAATAATAATAAATAACAAAAAAAGAAATCACATGCAGATACAGTAAGTATTCACAGCCTTTACAATCAAGCTCAAAATTGAGCTCAGGTTAATCCTGTTTCCACTGATCATCCTTCAGAGGTTTCTACTTCTTAATTATAGTGAAGCTGGGGTAAATTCAGTTGATTGGGCATGATTTGAAAAACCACACACCTGTCGACCTATAAGGTCCCACAGTTGACAGTGCATGAGAGCACAAACCAAGCATTAAGTCAAAGAAATTTTCTGCACACCTCCGAGACAGGATTGTCTTGAGGTACAAATCTGGGAAAAGGTACAGAAATATTTCTGCTGCTGTGAAGGTTCCAATGAGCACAGTGGCCTCCATTATCGATAAATGGAAGAGGTTAGGATCCACCAGGACTCTTCCTAGAGCTGGCCGCCTGTCTACACTGAGCGATCTGGGAGAAGGGCCTTAGTCTGGGAAGTGACCAAAAACCCGATGGTCACCATGTCAAAGCTCCAGCATTCGTTTGTAGAGAGAGGAGAACCTTGCAGAAGGACACCGATCTCTGCAGCAATCCACCAATGAGGCCTGATGGCAGCCACTCCTTAGTAAAACGCACATGGCAGCACACCTAGAGTTTGCCAAAAGGCACCTGAAGGACTTCCAGACCATGAGAAACAAATTCTCTGATCTGATGAGACAAAGATTGAACTCTTTGGCATGAATACAATGGGTCATTTTGAAGGAAACCAGGTACCATCCCAACACTGAATCATGGGGTGTTTATACCATGCTGTGGGGATGTTTTTTTTCAGGGGCATGAACTAGGAGACTAGTCAGGATTGAGGGAAATATGAATGCAGCAATGTACAGAGACATCTTGGATGAATACCTGCTCCAGAGAGCCCTTGACCTTAGACTGAGTGACGGTTCATCTTTCAGCAGCACAATGACCCTAAGCACACAGCCAAGATATCAAAGGAGTGGCTTCAGGCCAAATCTTTGAATTTCCTTGAATGGCCCAGCCAGAGCCCAGACCTGAATCTGACTGAACTTCTAGAGAGATCTGAAAAAAAAAAAAAAACCTGTCCACCAATGATCCCCATCCAACCTGATGGAGCTTGAGAGGTGCTGCAAATAGAAATGGGCAAAACTGCCCAAATATAGGTGTGCCAAGCGTGTGGCATTATGTTTAAAACAACTTGAGGCTGTAATTGCTACAAAAGGTGCATCAACAAAGTGCTGAATAAAAGGTATGAATACTTACGTAAATGTTATTTTGTAGTTTGTTTTTGTTATTATTTTTAATAAATTTACAAAAATAATAAAAAAAAATCATGGTGTCATTATGGGGTGTTGTGAGTAGAATTTTGAGGGGAAAATTAATTTCCTCCAAATGCTGAGTAAAAGGTATGAATATTTATTTTATTATTATTATTATTATTATTATTAATAATAATAATAATAATAATAATAACAATAATAATAATAATAATAATACATTTGCAAAAATAAAACAAATCATGGTGTCATTATAGGGTGTTATCAGTAGAATTTTGAGGGAAACATTAATTTACTCCATTTTGGAATAAGGCTGTAACATAACAAAATATGTAAAAAGAATACTGTGAATACTTTCCAGATGCACTGTATAGTGTAAACTTATCGTTGTTTGACCGCTTCAATTGATATTTAATTGGGAAAATTTGTAAGTGAATGCAATGATTCTGATGACATCGATGACAGTCCTGTTGCAAAACCTTGCACATTTCCCGTTATAATGCATATATCAGGTGACAAAATATTGAGTTCATAGTATGTGATGATGTATGTAAGAGCTGAACCCCCCCACACAAAAAAAGAACATAAAATTGGCTGAGCATGACCTGACTTTGTTGACCTTGCTCTTTGAAGCACAGTGTTTTTAAAACTGACTGACTCAATGACACTGCCGTTGACACCGCTGCCATTCTCTTTTCTCTCCAGAAAAAAATCTAACAAACAACAAAGTCACACAACAGTGAAGACATCATACAGACAGCACAGTCGATATCAACCTAGAACTTGATGCTTATTTTCACATCTCTTTTACTTTGAATGTTCAACCTTCATTGTTTGGCAGCAATGCATCTCCAACAACCTATATATATATATATATATATATATATATATATATATATATATATATATATATATATATATATATATATATATATATATATATATATATCCTTTTGTAGATATTCACAGTTGATCAGTTGATAGTAAGTTTGCTTGACTGAATGGCAAAAATACTCATGAAGTCTAAAATTGCTGGTTTAGTAATCTAAAACTTAAGTTCTTTAAAGTACTGGAGATTCACTCTCATTGACTATTTGATGGATTTAAAGTGTGAAAAAAAAACTTGCAGCGTGTTGCCTTTGAGCGCTAACACATATTCGTACACACAACCATTCATTTAATATATATATAGAGAGATTTGTAGTTATATGGAACATTGGAAATACCTTCATTTACATCTGATATTATATTGTGACACATTTTCATAAATTCTTCTTGATGTGTTTTCGTCTGCATTGGTACTCTTTAGTGAGCATATATGGATATCACATTTCTGTACAGTAAAACAGCACACATTTTAAAAAAAGACATGAAGACGTTAAAATAATAATCCCACACTGATTGTGATGTTTAATTCATTTTTTTTTTAAATTCTAGAAAGGGAGGTGAGAGTTTATTTTTGGTGGGACAAGGCAGCTCCTCTTCCCAGACTACACAGTAGTTTCATTTTTCCAGGGTCCAGTGCGTATATTCCCTGTGCTGTCTGATGTGTACAGGAGTCCCTCGTGCAGGGCCCCTTTTAGAATCCCATTCTGATTGGGTGGGTTCTGGGGGTAGGATTGTCTGCGCGGTGCGTGCATCTCCAGATGGTGATGTGGTGCCATCAGGTCTTCTTCGGCCATTTTGCCGCAGCCACACAAGAATGTGCTTGTGTCACCTGCTTCGGCTTGGCACAGAGAAGGAAAGAGATCTGCCTTGGTACAGCAGATGTGCCTGTGACAGGGGTTGTGGCATGCGAGGGCCTCGTGTGTGGCAGCTGCAGCAGCATGGCATGTGTGATGCCCGTCATGGTGGCATTCATGGGCCAGATGTGGACAGATGCGGGTGTGACGTTCGTGTGTGCTGTGGGGACTGTCAGTGTGTGAGCTGTGCACGCTGCCTCCCTCCACACTGGATGGGATATGATAGGCGTACTCCCTCTCCTTCCCTGTTCCACCAGTGCCAGCTCCAGTCCGGCGGCTAAGGTGTCGACTTTTAGTCCTTGTGCTGCTCTTTAGGCAAGGGTGCAACTGGATCCCTGGCCGGTATCCCTCAGGGTCACCACGTAGCAGCACGTGTGTCGCCGTGGGCTCCTCTTCCATCAGCTGCTGACTGTGCAGGGCTGCGCAACATGGTGTGACTTGTGTCAGACATGTCACGTGATTTTGCGATGAAGGAAGGGTGCTGTGTTTACAGTGAGCTAAACTGCCATGAGTGCAGCTCATCAATGCTTTACACTGGCATGGCGAGTCGTGTTGACAGTGGCTGTGAACATGTCCATGCCCAGGAGTGTCTCCATTCACATTGACCTTGGGCCGCCCCTGAGCGGGCCCCTGGGCTCCACAGGACTCATTGGAATTCCGTCCGGGGCAACAGGAGCACCAGCAATTCCAGATATCATCCCGCTTGGCACAGTGATGAATGAGAATGAAGAGGCCGAGGGTGACAGAAAAGGCACCATATAGACAGCTGAAGATCATATCCAGGAAGTGGCCTTGTGACACGGCAAGTGCCCCAAAAGTCCAAGTAGCCAAGAATAGAAAAAGAGTAAAGGCTGCCGTGCGTAACTGAGCTTTGAAAGAGTGTTCATTGGCCAGCAGTGCGGGGTTAATGGGGACACCTGGGCAGCCTGCAGGGCAGTGGCTTCCACTAGGAGGTTGTGCCAAGGTTCCAGACTCAGCTCCCTGGTGGCAGTGGGTTGGCACATCAACAGATGCTAGCCTCTGTTGCTCCTCTGTCAATTGTTTCAGCTCATACTTCTTTTCAGGGTGGCGACGCAGCTGGATGAAGGTGCAGAGAAAGTAGATGCACGTCACCAGGAAGATGAAGGCCACAGGGCCAAAGAATGCTCCTAGGCTGGGCTCCCATGCCATCCAACAGCTGCAACACACAACACCAGCACATTATGATATTTAGACTTCAAAATAGCAAAAATCAAATTTTACTGACATCATACAATGCAGGTGGTTTAGTGGTTAGCACTGCTGCTTCACAGCAAGGTCGCATGATCACTCTCCAATTGGGGCCATTCTATGTGGAGTTTGCATGTTTTCCACGTGTTTGGGTAGGCTCCTGCTGGGTGCTCCGGCTTCCATGCACATCCAAAAACATGCAGGTTCAGTGAATCTGGAAACTTTAAATTGGCCGTAGTCTGCATGCGGGTGTGAATGGGTTTGTTTGCCTATATGTAGCCTTGCGATAGACTGGCATACTGTCCAGGGTATACCCCGCCTCACACCCTATGACTGCTCAGATAGGCTCCAGCCCCCCATCATTCACTCTTATTTGAACTATAGAAAATAGATGGGTGGATCATAGAATGCAGAACTTACAGTTTTCAAAATATGTGTATTACATATTATCAATTTGAATAATTATGGGAGCATCATGGTGGCTTGGTGGTTAGCACTGTTGGCTCACAGCAAGAAGGTCATGGGATTGATTCCCACCTGTGGCCTTTCTGTGTGGAGTTTGCATGTTCTCCCCGTGTTTGTGTGGGTTCTCTCCGAGTGCTCTGGCTTCCTTCCACATCAAAAGACTTATGGGTTAGGTGGATTGGAAACCTTAAATTGTCCATAGCTGTGTGCGTGTGTGGGTGTGAATGTGTTTGTCTGTCTATATGTGGCCTTGTGACAAACTGCCATCGTATCCACACTCAAAAAACTGACTCACTGGATTGAATTTCCATATAACAAAATATGTGTAGTCCCAACTGAATTTAATTTTCTTACATAGATGTGCTTTTTTTGAGTTTATTAGATGAAATTCTGCACATAATTAAACTGAGTTCGTCCAATGAGTCATTTTTTGAGTGCAGGGTGTACCCCGCCTCACGCCTTATGACTGCTGGTATAGGCTCCAACCTCCCGTGAGCCTTAATTGAAGTAAGCGGGTATAGAAAATGGATGGATGGATATTTATGGGTGAACTCATTTGTGAGTGATTTGATTTGTATCTTGAAAATTGGGTGAAATTTAGATGGCATGAAGAAAAATGATGAGGCATCATGCTGTTGAACTAAGTTGCTTTTGCTGAGTTTAGATATGCACCCATCATTCTCAAAGTAGGCTCTGTGGAGCTCTGGAGTTGGCACATGTCATGAGGGCTAGATGACAGATAAGTAACAAATTTTCACTTTTGTCTTGTTCGTGGGTTAAAACCATAATTTCCCATTTCTTAACAACCAATCAAAAGAGAAAAGAGTGGTCTTGACCTCCAACCTTTGGTTTTGTGGTCAGGACAATGAAATTGGAAATTAACCAGTTTTCACATTCACTGAGTGGTCACTACTAATTTCTGGAGAAGTTAAGTCTATTTGTCAGAGTTCTGGTCATCACATTTTATGGTTATCCAAAGGGTTCCACCATCATTTCAACCATAATACAATGTTGACAAAGCAATTATATTTATGAAAACCTTCCTTAACTGTACAGATTGAGCAAGAACTTTCAAGAACAGGAGAGTAATTTACTGAGGTTTGAAGAATCTCCTTTGTTCATGAATATTTCACTCTTTAATCACAGAAAATTAAACAACCTAAACAACAGGGAAAAGAGAGCAATGAAGTTTGCTGTTCCAAGAATATGGCATGAACACACTGACCACTCAACCAACTGCTACTTCTGCATGGTGGACCCTTCCAAACGGCAAAGTGGGAAGAATGCACCTGCTATTCCTTATCCTGACATTCCATCTTGCTTGCCTCTACTGGTGGTCTTGCTTGCCTCTACTGGTGGTTGGCTCTCACTGCGGTATTGTATCACTTCCTGTTCCGGAGCACAGCGGTGTTTTGCTGTATCTGTTAGCTGTTTAATCTGTGCAGTTAGATTGATCTAGATAACGATTTGTTTCACAGTGTAATCTTCACGTGCCTTAACTAAAGCACTCCCTCTGCTGAATCACCTCTAAATTATTTACACATTATTCACTTCGTGTGTTTTTAGGAATCCGCTAGCTTAGCGCAGCTACTAGCTCTTAGCCGGTTTAGCATGGCGGCTTCTCCTGTCTCTCCTGCACTTTTCTGCTCTGGGTGTGAAATGTTTAGTTATTCCTCGGCCTCCTTTAGCAGTAATGATCCTGAGCAGCCGAGAAAGCCGGGAAATCTGTTGTGTGGGCCGCCAGAAGAGGCTGTACTGCTGGCCCACCACCAAAGGGCGCCCTGCCTGAAGTGCGGGCTTCAGGCACGAGAGGGTGCTGCCGCCACGGACACAGCCGGGAGTGACAGCTGTCACTCATTAATTCCTGACAGCTGTCACACATTCTTCATCATCGCACTCCATAAAGACCAGACGTCATCTCCACCTCATCGCCGAGATATCATACTTCATTGGAGGTAATACTCTCAGCCTTTTTGTGAGATTTATAAATCTGTTATTGTGAGTGATTGCAGGAGAACCGGTCGTTTTTGCGGAGGCTGTGCAAGACGGCGCTCCTTTTCATCTGAGACCGCTGCAATGTGTTGAGTGAGAGGTGGAGGTGGCATTCCCACCGCTGTTGTTACTGGGTGTACACACACCCACACTTGACTGTCTTTGTTCTTCACCAGCAGTACCAGATCCGACAGTCGGGGACGGTGATCACCTGGGAATTCGGGACTTGGCGGCTCCAGTATTCACCAGGTTCTGTGGGGGTGGAAATCGTGTGGTTCCGGCTCTTCTCAGGACAGACGTCTTCTATCCTCGAGCCTGCCCACATGTCACCTTTGTAATTTGACTGTAATTATATTCTGAGATTGTCTGTATGTTCGTTGTGCACGTTTCACAACATTAAATTGTTACCTTTTGGCTCATCTATTGACCGTTCATTTGCGCCCCCTGTTGTGGGTCTGTGTCACTACACTTTCACAACAAAATCAAAAATTCTTGAAAGGGTAGTTGTAAAACAGCTAACTGATTATCTGCAGAGGAATGGTCTATTTGAAGAGTTTCAGTCAGGTTTTAGAATTCATCATAGTACAGAAACAGCATTAGTGAAGGTTACAAATGATCTTCTTATGGCCTCAGACAGTGGACTCATTTCTGTGCTTGTTCTGTTAGACCTCAGTGCTGCTTTTGATACTGTTGACAATAAAATTTTATTACAGAGATTAGAGCATGCCATAGGTATTAAAGGCGCTGCGCTGCGGTGGTTTGAATCATATTTATCTAATAGATTACAATTTGTTCATGTAAATGGGGAATCTTCTTCACAGACTAAGGTTAATTATGGAGTTCCACAAGGTTCTGTGCTAGGACCAATTTTGTTCACTTTATACATGTTTCCCTTAGGCAGTATTATTAGACAGCATTGCTTAAATTTTCATTGTTATGCAGATGATACCCAGCTTTATCTATCCATGAAGCCAGAGGACACACACCAATTAGCTAAACTGCAGGATTGTCTTACAGACATAAAGACATGGATGACCTCTAATTTCCTGCTTTTAAACTCAGATAAAACTGAAGTTATTGTACTTGGCCCCACAAATCTTAGAAACATGGTGTCTAACCATATCCTTCCTCTGGATGGCATTACCCTGACCTCTAGTAATACTGTGAGAATTCTTGGAGTCATTGTTGATCAGGATATGTCATTCAATGCGCATATTAAACAAATATGTAGGACTGCTTTTTTTGCATTTGCGCAATATCTCTAAAATTAGAAAGGTCTTGTCTCAGAGTGATGCTGAAAAACTAATTCATGCATTTATTTCCTCTAGGCTGGACTATTGTAATTCATTATTATCAGGTTGTCCTAAAAGTTCCCTGAAAACCCTTCAGTTAATTCAAAATGCTGCAGCTAGAGTGCTGGCAGGGACTAGAAGGAGAGAGCATATCTCACCCATATTGGCCTCTCTTCATTGGCTTCCTGTTAATTCTAGAATAGAATTTAAAATTCTTCTTCTTACTTATAAGGTTTTGAATAATCAGGTCCCATCTTATCTTAGGGACCTCATAGTACCATATCACCCCAATAGAGCGCTTCGCTCTCAGACTGCAGGCTTACTTGTAGTTCCTAGGGTTTGTAAGAGTAGAATGGGAGGCAGAGCCTTCAGCTTTCAGGCTCCTCTCCTGTGGAACCAGCTCCCAATTCGGATCAGGGAGACAGACACCCTCTCTACTTTTAAGATTAGGCTTAAAACTTTCCTTTTTGTTAAAGGTAATAGTTAGGGCTGGATCAGGTGACCCTGAACCATCCCTTAGATATGCTGCTATAGACTTAGACTGCTGGGGGGTTCCCATGATGCACTGAGTGTTTTTTTCTCTTTTTGCTCTGTATACACCACTCTGCATTGAATCATTAGTGAATGATCTCTGCTCCCCTCCACAGCATGTCTTTTTCCTGGTTCTCTCCCTCAGCCCCAACCAGTCCCAGCAGAAGACTGCCCCTCCCTGAGCCTGGTTCTGCTGGAGGTTTCTTCCTGTTAAAAGGGAGTTTTTCCTTCCCACTGTTGCCAAGTGCTTGCTCACAGGGGGTCGTTTTGACCGTTGGGGTTTTTCCGTAATTATTGTATGG
Source organism: Thalassophryne amazonica (assembly GCF_902500255.1). NCBI lineage: Eukaryota > Metazoa > Chordata > Actinopteri > Batrachoidiformes > Batrachoididae > Thalassophryne > Thalassophryne amazonica. Next base: position 79,229,088 of record NC_047115.1, read on the forward strand.
CCTTGCCTTACAATATAAAGCACCTTGGGGCAACTGTTTGTTGTGATTTGGCGCTATATAAATAAAATTGATTTGATTTGATTTCATCTTCCATTGCACCAGTGCCACATAGTGCTGAGCTTCCTGTACCCTCACCTCCAGAAAGAAAACAACCATCAGAAGAAGAAAACACTGAATCAGAGGATGGGGAGAACAGTGAAGTGGACTGTGACATTACAGATACAGTTTGTGAGAGGAATCATTACTTCCCAACTCAAGGAGATCTGAATGATGTCAGAGATCTTGGTTTGACAAAGTCAAATGCTGACTTTTGATCTCAAGGCTGAAGGAGTGGGACTTGTTGGATGAAAAGTGTGCAAGTAACAAGCCAAAGAAAACATCACCAACTTTTCTCTAGCTTCTTTGCCAAGGAAGAGAGTTTGTGCTATTGTTGTGACATTTCAGGACTGTTCAATGCAATTGGAATTGCATGTAATCCAAATGAATGGAGAGTCTTCATTGATAGCTCATCCAGAAGCCTGAATCCTCCAGAAGCCTCCAGTTTTCTCCCTCAGCCCCAACCAGTCCCAGCAGAAGACTGCCCCTCCCTGAGCCTGGTTCTGCTGGAGGTTTCTTCCTGTTAAAAGGGAGTTTTTCCTTCCCACTGTAGCCAAGTGCTTGCTCACAGGGGGTCGTTTTGACCGTTGGGGTTTTACATAATTATTGTATGGCCTTGCCTTACAATATAAAGTGCCTTGGGGCAACTGTTTGTTGTGATTTGGCGCTATATAAAAAAATTGATTGATTGATTGATGGGTTTCTGGGCAACCACAAGGCTGACAATTATGTGGAACTGGTTGAGACATTGGTGAGAAACTATGGCCAAATGGGCTGTAGGATCAAATCAAATCAATTCAAATCAATTTTATTAATATAGCGCCAAATCACAACAAACAGTTGCCCCAAGGCGCTTTATATTGTAAGGCAAAAGCCATACAATAATTACAGACAAACCCCAACCGTCAAAACGACCCCCTATGAGCAAGCACTTGGCGACAGTGGGAAGGGAAAAACTCCCTTTTAACAGGAAGAAACCTCCAGCAGAACCAGGCTCAGGAAGGGGCAGTCTTCTGCTGGGACTGGTTGGGGCTGAGGGGAGAGAGTCAGGAAAAGGACATGCTGTGGAAGAGAGCAGAGATCAATCACCAATGATTAAAAGCAGAGTGGTGCATACAGAGCAAAAAGAGGTGAATAAAAAGAAACACTGGGTGCATCATGGGAAACCCCCCAGCAGTTGAAGGTGCTATATTATTTTTTTCTTTTTGAATTTTTATGCTTAAATAGATTTTAACTGGTTATTGGTGGTCTGGGAGCAGGCACCGTCTCTACGGGGATGGGGTATTGGGGGGATGGCAGGGGGAGAGAAGCTGCAGAGAGGTGTGTAAGACTACAACTCTGCATCCTGGTCCCAACCCTGGATAGTCACAATTTGGAGGGTTTAATAAAATTGGCCAGATTTCTGGAGATGAGAGCTGCTCCATCCAAAGTGGGATGGATGCCGTCTCTCCTAATAAGACCAGGTTTTCCCCAGAAACTTTGCCAATTATCTATGAAGCTCACCTCATTTTTTGGACACCACTCAGACAGCCAGCAATTCAAGGAGAACATGCGGCTAAACATGTCACTCCCGGTCCGATTGGGGAGGGGCCAGAGAAAACTGCAGAGTCCGACGTTTTTGCAAAGTTACACACCGATTCAATATTAATTTTAGTGACCTCCGATTGGCGTAACCGGGTGTCATTACTGCCGACGTGAATTACAATCTTACCAAATTTACACTTAGCCTTAGCCAGCAATTTCAAATTTCCTTCAGTGTCGCCTGCTCTGGCCCCCGGAAGACATTTGACTATGGTTGCTGGTGTCGCTAACTTCACATTTCTCAAAACAGAATCGCCAATAACCAGAGTTTGATTCTCAGCGGGTGTGATGCCGAGTGGGGAAAAACGGTTAGAGATGTGAACGGGTTGGTGGTGTAAAGGGGGCCTCTGTTTAGAACTATGCTTCTTCCTCACAGTGACCCAGCCGGCCTGCTTTCCCGGCTGCTCGGGATCTGCTGGCGGACAGCTAATGGCGGCTAAGCTACTTTGGTCCGCACCAACTACAGGGGCCTGGCTAGCTGTAGGATTTTCCAAGGTGCCGAGTCTCCAATTCGCCCAGCCTGGCCTCCAAAGCTACGAACAAGGTACACTTATTACAAGTACCGTTACTGCTAAAGGAGGCCAAGGAGTAACTAAACATTTCACACTCAGCGCAGAAAAGTGCGGGAGAGACAGGAGAAGCCGCCATGCTAAACCAGCTAAGAGCTAATAGCTGCGCTAAGCTAGTGGATTCCTAAAAACACACAAAGTGAATAATGTGAAAATAATTTAGAGGTGATTCAGCAGAGAGGGTGCTTTAGTTAAGGCACGTGAAGATTACACTGAAATAAATCGTTATCTAGTTATCTAGATCAATCTAACTACGCAGATTAAACAGCTAACAGATACAGCAAAACACCGCTGTGCTCCGGAACAGGAAGTGATACAATACCACAGTGAGAGCCAACCACCAGTAGAGGCCAGTCACTGAAGGTCCACATTCTGGATGCTCACCTTGACAACTTCAAGGACAACATGGGGGTATACTCAGAAGAACATGGAGAGCACTTCCACCAAGACATAATGGACTTTGAAAACAGATATCAGGGATCTTATGATGAAAACATGATGGGGGACTACATTTGGGGTCTGATAAGGAAAAGTGATTTATTGCACAAATGATTTATTCGCAAATCAAGGAAAACTGTTCATTTTTAACTTTGTAAAATTGTTTTCAAATGTTTGAAAATAAACCTTGCTGCATTTATATTCCGTATTTTAGTTTTATTGTGAAAAAGTCAGAAAACTGTCAAAAATAGGTCTTTTGAGGGGATAAAATTGCTGTGCAGCCCAAAAAGCCAAAGTTTGACATGAAAATTTGGGCTTTTTCTATTGTTCTGCAATAAATGTAGTTGGAAAAAGACACTTATTTGCCAGGAACAAAAATCATGTTACACAGTAAAGTAGGCTGTGCTAATAAAATATTGAACATGTGTAAATAAAAAACATGTACCCCCTGAGTGATAAAACAAGCCTAATGCAACCTAATGCAATATTTTCATAACTGGAATTCAGTACAATCAAGCATTTGGGAGGGTCTTAATATAAACAGGAATGAGCAAATTTAACTCTCATATGTATACAGTCCAAGTTGACCCTAGAGGTATATTTTTGAAAATATTTCTCAACCATTAAGCTTATTCAGCAGACGTTTTATATAATTGTTACCTGTTGTCTTCAATTTCAGTTATTTTCATCATATTTGAGGAAATACTGTGAGCTCCATATTTTTTTCTTATAGGGTCTGTGTGGACCCCAATTTGATGGTACCTTGTCAGACTCTATAGCTAAAATTTGTGATTGAGTCTATTTTTCATTAGTCAGAGCAGTTTTTATTTGTGGTGGGCAGATCGATCCAAATATTGATACCATCACTGGTATTGATATTGATTAATACCAGTGTAATAAAATCAATATTTTATTTTCAGTTTCTCTCCTGTATGCACTGCTGCATTTATAAAAGAAGTACATTGAAGGGGAGAAATTTTGATTTATTTTTGTATTGTACTGTGTATTTTGAACATACTTTATGGCCCCTTCACACATAGTGCGAATTTGGTTGAATTGCGCATGAAGTGTGCATGAAGCAGGAATCATATGCAATACGTGTAAAATAGTAGCTGCTTCCAACACCTCGTACAGCTGATGCTACAACTATTTGTACACACCAGTGGCTGAAAGACAAAATGTGTGCTGTGAAAGCCCATCGAACCCTCTCGTGGCTGGTGTTTGCCAAATTCCAGCTGACACGCATGGACATCTAACACCGCTAGCATGGCACTTGTGTCCATTCGCACTATTAGCACAACAGTCAGCAGACAATCACTGTTTAGTTGGATGTGAAATTTGTGTAAGTGCCCCACAAATGTGACACATGTGGTGCATGTGTCTCGCACATGTGCGCGTGTCGTGCCCCCCATGCCCCTGCTCCCCCAACACATCTGGCATACCGTGTTTTGAAGGACATGAACTTACAACATTCCTCCATGAGGCACGTGTCTCTGCATGCTGTCCTCACATCAGAATATATTAAACATCTTTCACCTTTGCGAAAGATGTTTTATATATTTCCGGACACAGTGGCCAGACACAGTGCACCTCGTTCATGTTCTTGTTGATTTCAGGCATTTTTCCTCACCGATTACAGGCCAGCGATGGTATCTCAGTGGTAAAGTTTCTGGCTGGCAATCAGAGCTTTTGGAAAGTGTAGGTTTGAATCCCGTGGCTGGCATACATATATATATATATATATTTTCACAGCAGCTGCACAATGTGGTTACACATCGCGCAGCCACTCACACAGTATTCCCACGTGCACAAACCGTTGCAGCGGCATCGTGCACACCTACCTATCAGCGCAATGTTTTTGTGGTTCGCTCGTATGAGCTGTTCGGCCGTGAGTCTCCCTGAATTGTACTTATTTTACTATGTGTGAAGTGGCCCTTATATTTGAAATTCTTCTTGTTCTGTAACATTTGTTGTGGAGTGATTTTGTACATTTTGTTTAAGAAAAAAATTCAGAAAAGTAGTGCAGTGAAGGAAAAAACTAAAATTACTTAATTTTAATTTATTCCCGAATCATTTTGTGGGGCCCCGCAACAAACTGGCATCCTGTCCAGTGTGCACCCTGCCTCACGCCCTATGACTCTTGGAATAGCCTCCAGCACTCCATGACCTGATCATGGATAAGTGGTTGAAGGTGAGTGTGTGTGTGTGTGAGTGTGTGTGTGTGTGTGTGTGTGTGTGTGTGTGTGTGTGTGTGTGTGTGTGTGTGTGTGTGTGTGTGTGTGTGTGTGTGTGTGTGTGAGAGATAGATCATTTTTGTGCATTTTGTTCATTTAAGAAAAAAATCCAGACATGACAATGTATGGAGAGAAATTGTGTTGTTCTGTTCTTATGTTTCTGAACAAAAACATTTATTATGATAATGAAGCATTTTCTAATTGCCTATAAATGTTGCCCAAATGCTGCCCTGGGTGTTAAGTAATTAATAACCCAAAGGAAAAATCATAAAAAAAAACAGTTAAAGGTCATGAAAATTAATTCAGATTTATCAATTTGATGATGCATCCACCTTAATTATAAAAAAAAAAAAAAAAAAAAAAAATCAGTGTCTGCAATATTGTCCCTGTATTTACTTGGCATTGGATCGATACCAAATCTTGAAGTATCGCAAACCACTAGTTTTCATTCATGATCTGATATTTATTAGAGCAAATGGTGGGTGCAGTGGCAAGTGTTGAAATTTAGCATTAGAAATTCCTATTTGAAAATGAAGAAAAAATTCTCAGTATTCTTTCAAAATAAAATGTGGTTTATTAGTGAGATAACCAACTGCATTTTGGTCAGAATAGTTGCAAAGTGACCATATTTAGTTATATCACATATATCTTTAGTAATGGCCTAAACATGCTAACAATATTAAAAAAAAACAAGAAGTAGTGGTGGGGTCTGTACACCTGGGGTCCACAAAAGAAAATCTCCACTTTTATCCTCACCCTCCAACAGCATGTTAAAGGTTCAGCTGATGGCTCCACTCACAACAGACTCATGCTGTTGTTTCATAAAGGACTAAGAATGAATCCAATTACATTATTTGACCAGTATCCTGGATGATCACCTGTTCCTGTTTTAATTATTCTGACACGAGTACAAAGTGCATCAGTGCAACACAAACAGTGCCCCCCCCCCCCATCATGATGAGGCAAACAAAAAGGCAAACAGAAGCTGCAGATATGAATATGACCTTTTATTGCTGTGGTGGTAATATTCCAAACACACGTTTATCTGAAGCCGCACTTACACAGATGGATTTTTGCAGGTTGGATGGGAAGCAACAGCATTCCCTGGGTTTTGGATATTGCAATTACTGAATGGGAGCCACACAGGTGGCTGAACTGTTAAAAAAAAGTATTGGAAATAAATTCATTATGGATCAAGACAAATGCTTTGATTTGAAAAGTAACAAGTAGTCACACAGTGAGAAAAAAGAAATCTTGTATATCCTGGACAAGTGCTGTTCCCATAAATGATCCACTCATGTACTTTAACACTTTGCATGCACATGCATTTCCTTTCCTGTCTCTTCTGCGTCTACCATCTAAATGGCAACATGCCAGATGCTGGCACACACTTATGACCTATAGGGAATGGCTTTTGACAATCTGATTTATTTATTTTGTTCATTTCATGCTGTGGCCAAAACATGCCCAACGTGACTAAAGTCAACCACTCTGCACCTTGTACCTGACTCTGTGTTGTCACTATGTGATGTCTGTTTAGCAAAGGAGAGTTGGACATGCTCAAATACATTTGTGCTATTTTGACCATGAGCTATAGTTTAGGAAGATAGGGACCAAGTGTTTTATTATGACTCCAGTAGAAAAAGAAAATCAAAACAAACACCAACTAAGGCTTGAAAACATGTCAAGATGTGTGACTGTTGCAATAAATAAATAAATAAATAAATAAATAAAACATAGCTCAAAGTCAAACTGTATCCATGAGAGAAGAAGGTTAGGACTTACTATGGTGCTTGCTCCCCACTGCCATAGTTGTCCATATTGACGACTGCTGTGACCCCACAGATGATGAAGGGCACTCCACCACTGACTAAATAAAATCTGTAAGGTGAAATAAGGGAAAAAAAAAACACAGAGTAGAGTACAGAAATAAAAATAATCAGTTTTACAACATATGATGCCATGTCTTATGTTCAGCTTACATCCACAGGACGAAGTAAAAAATGGTACATTACAGAGCAAAAGTATTTGACACAGAAGACATCAATATGAATTAAAAACTATTATTAAACTATTAGATTTATGCACTGCGTGCAGCTCTTCACTGCCCCTGCATACCTTGGCTTTTTCCAGTGAAAACCACATGTTTTAAAACAAGTCTATTTTGCATTCGGGGAAGTACAGTTACTTTATATTCATTTGTTATTGTATCTTCTAGCTACAGTTTCTCATCATGGTCTCCAGTGTGGTGATGGATCGCACCCCTCATCCTGCTGAAACACTGTGCAAATTGTGTGATCATTGGTGCATTCTACCCTTTATTTCAGCAATTCAATTCACTTCATTTATATAGTGCCACATCACAATAAAGCTGACTAAGGCACTTCACATAGGTACGATCTAACCTTACCAACTCCCCTGTACAAGCACATAGACAATAACGGTAAAGAAAAACTCCCACTGGCATTCTTGAGAAAGAAACCTCAAGCAAACCAGGCTGACAGGGATGACCCACTGCTTGGGCCATTATAAAGTGACAAGCAGTTAACCCTCTGGGGTCCGAGGGCATTTTTTGGACAGTTCACTCGCCTGGCATAAATGTTTTATTATTGCTGTTAACAGTTCTCCCTGCATCCCACAATCAAGTTTTACATCTCTTTTTTTCAGGATAACCTGTGCTTTCATAATATATATGCGTTTGTTGTGTTTTATAAGTGTAATAAAGGTTTACAATCAAAAATATGAAAGAAAAAAGTAAAGCGGAAATTTTCCACACATTTATTCAAAACACACAGCAAACTATAATAAACAACTGTTTTGACACTTTATAAAGGTAATTTGAGCTCTTGTACAAAGACTGTACAAGTTCAAACAAAAAACACAAATGCACATTTTGAACAATATATACAAAATGGCCTATGCATTTTTTGTTTTTGTTTTTTGTCTTCATCTCAAAGCAATTTCTGTCTGCTATTACACAAAGGTTACAACACAAACTTCTACTTCTGTTGTGTTTTGGAGTGTTCTGTGCTCCTAAAGCAGCTTTCATTCACACTTTGGCCCACTTTGGCTCCTTACAATCTGAGGAGCGGCCCTCCCCCTCACTCCATTGATATGATAAACAGTGCTTTACACAGAGAAAGCAACAGAGTTATCCGGTAACACTCACATGCAAACTAATGGAGCAATGCTGATAGTTACACAGTCTTTGTTTGAGCACGTGAGATTGTCATCAGAGGCTCTCCGTCTGCTCCTGCTTTCATTGATCGCTGTGCGTAATGGCGCAGGGTGCACTGGATGTACTCATTGGAGCACCCAGGGGGCTATTCAAATGGGCCAACTAGTAACATATCACTCCTGAAAACAACCTTTGGCTTTTCACATGAGGTAAATCTGCCCTACGATTGGATTTTGGAAAACCATGTGACAGTGAACCAATTCCTTTTGGACACTTACATTGCACACGTCATCACACAGCTTCTATGAGGAGTACAAAGATGGCTCATGGCTGGCTCAAACGTCCGCGGAGTTAACTTTTCAGCAAAAAAAAAAGTAAAGCTTGGTCTTAGCCATTGTATACGACGGCGTTGGCCCCAGAGGGTTAAGTTGCATGATAGTGCAAAGTCCAATTTACAGCCAAGCTGACAGAGTCCAATAACTTGTCCCACATTCCAGTCACTGGCAGCAACACTTCCAGCTGTCATTGTGGAATGCGATGGTTTGGATCGGCCATCCACCGTGTACAAAGTTATTTGGCAACAAGAACAAATCTAAGTGCTTTCATGAAGTAAAACAAAAATATCCTGACATAAAATGTATGGTGGAGACAGTTATTGTCACCCTTTGATGAATTTACAGTAAATCATCACTTTAACAGCCACTTTTCTTTAGATAGGTCAGGGGGTGGATACATCAACATTTCCAGTTCACTGAGTATGTCTTGAACATCATTTCCATCAGTGTTTAAGAAATACAAATACTATGGCACTGTACCGCATAGCCGTTTTGAGAAAGCAGTTCTCGAAAACCGAGAGATCGTGTAGGGCCCAGGTTTGAATTTTACAGTAATATCCTGACCCTGCCTTCAGATTAGTCTGCTTCTTAAATTAATTAAGTATATTGGTACCACTATTAGAAAATGGAAATAAATATTGGTCACATCTGGTCAACCCCTGACACAGAGAACACCACCAGTATCAGCGTTGGTATATGGTGGTATATGGTGGTTGGTAATCGTGCATCCCGATCTGTCACAGGAGAGTAAACTCATGTCCCAAGATCAAGTTGGACCCATTCCACCACCATTTTAGCAACTGCTCTAACTGCACCCATGACAAAAGCTTGCAGAATCCCATTTTTACACAACTTGAAATTCACCTTCTGGGAAGTTGCATTTTTAATGTCATAATAATACTGTACAGTGTACCAGCGGTCTGTGGCTGCTGGTGGTCATAAAACACATTACGGTAGCAACTTCAGATGCTGGGCGTACACCCCTTTGTGGGCAAACGCAAGACAAACTCTACAACAGAATGGAAAAGCAAATGGTTCTTTTCTACTGCAAATTAGTGATAGCTAAGTTGAAACACTCTTTGAAACAGGTGTTTTGAACATTGTTCAGCATGAAAGAAAGATATGGTGCCAGCTGGTGAGCACTGGCATCTGCTGGACCATTTAGGTTCATATTATGATTTTCATATTTAAAGGCTAGAGTCAGTGAAGTGTATGGACATGGACTGGCCAGGCCAGTCTCACGCTTCTTGATCATGCTGCTGTCACGAAATTACATGTTTATTTTCTATTTATTTCTTTTTGTATTTTACTATTTCTAACTCTCTCAGTCCATAATATAATCAGAAGATTCAGAGAATCTGGAGAACTTTCTACACGTAAGCGGAAAGGCCGAAAACCAACATTGAATGACTGTGACCTTTGATCCCTCAGGTGGTACACAGACATCATTGTGTAAAGGATCTTTACACGTGGGCTCAGGAACACTTCAGAAAACCATTGTCAGTTAACATAGTTTGTCGCTACATCTACAAGTGCAAGTTAAAACTCTACCATGCAAAGCGAAAGCCATACATCAACAACATCCAGAAATGCTGCCAGAAATGGACAGACACAAAGTGTAAAAGTGTGCTATGGTCTGATGAGTCCACATTTCAAATTGTTTTTGGAAATCATGTTCATCGTGTCCTCCAGACAAAAGAAGAAAAAGACCATCCAGATTGTTATCAGTGCAAAGTTGAAAAGCCAGCATCTGTGATGGTAGGGGTGTGTGTGTTAGTGCCCATGGCATGGGAAACTTACACATCTGTGATGGCACCATCAATGCTGAAAGGTACATCCAGGTTTTGGAACAACACATGCTGCCATCCACTCAACATCTTTTTCAGGGATGCCCCTGCTTATTTTAGCAAGACAATGCCAAGCCACATTCTGCACGTGTTACAATCAATCAATTCAATCAATTTTATTTATATAGCGCCAAATCACAACAAACAGTTGCCCCAAGGCACTTTATATTGTAAGGCAAGGCCATACAATAATTACATAAAAACCCCAACGGTCAAAACGACCCCCTGTGAGGAAGCACTTGGCGACAGTGGGAAGGAAAAACTCCCTTTTAACAGGAAGAAACCTCCAGAAAAACCAGGCTCAGGGAGGGGCAGTCTTCTGCTGGGACTGGTTGGGGCTGAGGGAGAGAACCAGGAAAAAGACATGCTGTGGAGGGGAGCAGAGATCAATCACTAATGATTAAATGCAGAGTGGTGCATACAGAACAAAAAGAGAAAGAAACACTCAGTGCATCATGGGAACCCCCCAGCAGTCTAAGTCTATAGCAGCATAACTAAGGGATGGTTCAGGGTCACCTGATCCAGCCCTAACTATAAGCTTTAGCAAAAAGGAAAGTTTTAAGCCTAATCTTAAAAGTAGAGAGGGTGTCTGTCTCCCTGATCTGAATTGGGAGCTGGTTCCACAGGAGAGGAGCCTGAAAGCTGACAACAGCGTGGCTTCATAGTAAAAGAGTGCGGGTACTAGACTGGCCTGCCTGCAGTCCAGACCTGTCGCCCATTGAAAATGTGTGGCGCATTATGAAGTGCAAAATATGACAACAGAGAGCCCCGGACTGTTAAACAACTGTGCATCAAGAAAGAATGGGAAAGAATTACACGTACAAAGCTTCAACAGTTAGTGTCCTCAGTTCCCAAACACTTACTGAGTGTTGTTAGATGTAACACAGTGGTAAACATACCACTGTCGCAGCTTTTTTGAAACATGTTGCAGGCATCCATTTCAAAATGAGAAAATATTTGCACAAAAACAATAAAGTTTATCAGTTTGAACATTAAATATCTTGTGTTTGTGGTGTATTCAATTGAATATAGGTTGAAGAGGATTTGCAAATCATTGTATTCTGTTTTTATTAACATTTATTATTAACATTATTATTAACATTTTGAAAAATAGAGGGTTCTCTTACAATCATGGCCATCTTATATTTGGGCCAATGATGTACTTGTGATTTCTAACCCTAACACTGTATTCACATGTTGGCATACAGTAAGAGAGAACCAGTGCATTGCAACACAGAAAAAATGTTTTTTATGAAGTCGGTTCTTTTCTGCCTCCTTCATAAGCGACATGGGGATCTCAGAAGATGGTCAGTTCGAGCTGATAACGATGGGACATTGCAGTGGATGATGATTCTAGCAGCTGACAGAGGAAACAAATTGAATGTGCCACATGATTTGTCAAAGATCAACTGATTTTGCTTGACTAAGCGAAGGAGTTGTATGCAGCAGTGCTGTGAGACTCACCATTTTCTGTTTGTTTTCATAGCTTAGCAATACAATGCAGAAAAAAAGGGCCAATCCCAAGCAGCTATTCCTCTGCACTGCCCTTGTCCTTACACTGTCTCTGCACTGTCACCCACTTCCCTATACATCCATATGCTATTTCCTCTCCTTTCTTGTTCAATATCAACCTTTGTCACCATCCTAACCTTTCCACAACTCCATCTTCCTCCGTCTTCATCTACAGTTTCCTCTTCCCATCCTTTTTCCCCTCTGTCTCACTCTCTCCCAATCTTTTCTCTGTCACACAGCACCTATCCCCAAAAATTCAATTACAATCAAGATGTTTGTCTGGGCTGATCAGTGAGGGGAGCTGGATGGCTGAGGGGTATGCAGTGGTGGTGGAGGGGAAAGAGCAGCACGAGCCTGTCACTGTTCCCAAGGGCCCCGAATCCAATAGAAAGCCATTTACACACCCGTCAGCAAGATGAGCATAAATGAGAACAACTGCTGAATGTAAAAGCACCCTGCAATTTGTTACCCTCAATCTCCTTCATCCAGTGTACAAACTTATGCACATGCTTTCTGCACATCACTGTGCAGCAAAATTAAGCAGTGGATGCTTAATTAAATCCACAGTACAGCATGTGTCATCACACAAAGGTTGGTTCATACTTCTACATAACTACACAGGCACATTACTGCACTATGGTTCTGTGGGTAATTGTAGGAAACAAGAAATGAGCAAAATAGCCAATGTCCACACATTTCTGATATTTTAACAATGTTGTACAGAAACACATTGATTGAAATGTACCAATATGGCAACATATTTCTGTTATAATAGCAGTTTCAGTGAATTTTGTTGAGAAAATCCCAAGAATCTCTCACAGGCCACAGAATATGACACCCTGTGCAGAACCGGCATCACATAAACCGGACAAAAGCATAGCTCTTACAGTGGCTTGCAAAAGTATTCAGCCCCTTGGTATTTCACACATTTTAATTTGTTTATGGCATTTCAAATACAAAAAGTAAATCAGGCTTCTCAATATAAAAATTTCTAAAATTATCTTCCTTAGACTCAAACTGAAAACAAATATCTACAACTTGATATAAATTAATTAAAAATATAAAAGCCAAGATGATGGGATGCAAAAGTAATCAGCCCCTTTGGCGTAATACCTGTAAATAATCAGTTTTATTGCCAGTTTTCTTCAGACAATTCAGGAGATGGATACACGAACATTTCCAAGTCACTGAATATGTCTTGAACTTTATTTACAACAGTTATGAAGGAATACAAACAATATAGCACTCTGTGGTAAATCTGTGTGGAGTAGACAGTTCTCAAAAACTTAGTGACTGTGCAAGAAGCAGAAGAGTGAGGAAAGCCACCAACACACCCAGACAACCCAGAAAAAAGTTTTAGGCTTCTGTGGCTGTGATTGGAGAAATTGTGCACAGTGCAAATTCTGTGTTTTGTATATCCAGTTATAAAGCTTCATGATGAAGTGGTGTAGATAAGGGTCTTCACTAAAACATCAAATCTAGGCTTGCATCTCAGATGTACCTTCTGGCAAATTGTAGGTGAACTTTCATATCTTTTTAAGAAAATCCTCCTCTTTTGCAAGCCACTGTATATGGTTTTCTGTGTAATAAACACTGTATATACTGGATTTTGTATAACGGATTTTTGCTCACATTAATTCAATTCAATTTTTTTTTTATATAGCGCCAAATCACAACAAACAGTTGCCCCAAGGCGCTTTATATTGTAAGGCAAGGCCATACAATAATGATGTAAAACCCCAACGGTCAAAACGACCCCCTGTGAGCAAGCACTTGGCTACAGTGGGAAGGAAAAACTCCCTTTTAACAGGAAGAAACCTCCAGCAGAACCAGGCTCAGGGAGGGGCAGTCTTCTGCTGGGACTGGTTGGGGCTGAGGGACAGAACCAGGAAAAAGACATGCTGTGGAGGGGAGCAGAGATCGATCACTAATGATTAAATGCAGAGTGGTGCATACAGAGCAAAAAGAGAAAGAAACAGTGCATCATGGGAACCCCCCAGCAGTCTACGTCTATAGCAGCATAACTAAGGGATGGTTCAGGGTCACCTGATCCAGCCCTAACTATAAGCTTTAGCAAAAAGGAAAGTTTTAAGCCTAATCTTAAAAGTAGAGAGGGTGTCTGTCTCCCTGATCTGAATTGGGAGCTGGTTCCACAGGAGAGGAGCCTGAAAGCTGAAGGCTCTGCCTCCCATTCTACTCTTACAAACCCTAGGAACTACAAGTAAGCCTGCAGTCTGAGAGCGAAGCGCTCTATTGGGGTGATATGGTACTACGAGGTCCCTAAGATAAGATGGGACCTGATTATTCAAAACCTTATAAGTAAGAAGAAGAATTTTAAATTCTATTCTAGAATTAACAGGAAGCCAATGAAGAGAGGCCAATATGGGTGAGATATGCTCTCTCCTTCTAGTCCCCGTCAGCACTCTAGCTGCAGCATTTTGAATTAACTGAAGGCTTTTTAGGGAACTTTTAGGACAACCTGATAATAATGAATTACAATAGTCCAGCCTAGAGGAAATAAATGCATGAATTAGTTTTTCAGCATCACTCTGAGACAAGACCTTTCTGATTTTAGAGATATTGCGTAAATGCAAAAAAGCAGTCCTACATATTTGTTTAATATGCGCTTTGAATGACATATCCTGATCAAAAATGACTCCAAGATTTCTCACAGTATTACTAGAGGTCAGGGTAATGCCATCCACAGTAAGGATCTGGTTAGACACCATGTTTCTAAGATTTGTGGGGCCAAGTACAATAACTTCAGTTTTATCTGAGTTTAAAAGCAGGAAATTAGAGGTCATCCATGTCTTTATGTCTGTAAGACAATCCTGCAGTTTAGCTAATTGGTGTGTGTCGTCTGGCTTCATGGATAGATAAAGCTGGGTATCATCTGCGTAACAATGAAAATTTAAGCAATACCAGTCTAATAATACTGCCTAAGGGAAGCATATATAAAGTGAATAAAATTGGTCCTAGCACAGAACCTTGTGGAACTCCATAATTAACTTTAGTCTGTGAAGAAGATTCCCCATTTACATGAACAAATTGTAATCTATTAGACAAATATGATTCAAACCACCGCAGCGCAGTGCCTTTAATACCTATGGCATGCTCTAATCTCTGTAATAAAATTTTATGGTCAACAGTATCAAAAGCAGCACTGAGGTCTAACAGAACAAGCACAGAGATGAGTCCACTGTCCGAGGCCATAAGAAGATCATTTGTAACCTTCACTAATGCTGTTTCTGTACTATGATGAATTCTAAAACCTGACTGAAACTCTTCAAATAGACCATTCCTCTGCAGATGATCAGTTAGCTGTTTTATAACTACCCTTTCAAGAATTTTTGAGAGAAAAGGAAGGTTGGAGATTGGCCTATAATTAGCTAAGATAGCTGGGTCAAGTGATGGCTTTTTAAGTAATGGTTTAATTACTGCCACCTTAAAAGCCTGTGGTACATAGCCAACTAACAAAGATAGATTGATCATATTTAAGATCGAAGCATTAAATAATGGTAGGGCTTCCTTGAGCAGCCTGGTAGGAATGGGGTCTAATAAACATGTTGATGGTTTGGATGAAGTAACTAATGAAAATAACTCAGACAGAACAATCGGAGAGAAAGAGTCTAACCAAATACCGGCATCACTGAAAGCAGCCAAAGATAACGATACGTCGTTGGGATGGTTATGAGTAATTTTTTCTCTAATAGTTAAAATTTTGTTAGCAAAGAAAGTCATGAACTCATTACTAGTTAAAGTTAATGGAATACTCAGCTCAATAGAGCTCTGACTCTTTGTCAGCCTGGCTACAGTGCTGAAAAGAAACCTGGGGTTGTTCTTATTTTCTTCAATTAGTGATGAGTAGAAAGATGTCCTAGCTTTACGGAGGGCTTTTTTATAGAGCAACAGACTCTTTTTCCAGGCTAAGTGAAGATCTTCTAAACTTCTAAACCAACTTACGGGTTATCTGCTTTAAGCTACGAGTTTGAGAGTTATACCATGGAGTCAGACACTTCTGATTTAAAGCTCTCTTTTTCAGAGGAGCTACAGCATCCAAAGCTGTCTTCAATGAGGATGTAAAACTATTGACGAGATACTCTATCTCCCTTACAGAGTTTAGGTAGCTACTCTGCACTGTGTTGTTATATGGCATTAGAGAACATAAAGAAGGAATCATATCCTTAAACCTAGTTACAGCGCTTTCTGAAAGACTTCTAGTGTAATGAAACTTATTCCCTACTGCTGGGTAGTCCATCAGAGTAAATGTAAATGTTATTAAAAAATGATCAGACAGAAGGGAGTTTTCAGGGAATACTGTTAAGTCTTCTATTTCCATATCATAAGTCAGAACAAGATCTAAGATATGATTAAAGTGGTGGGTGGACTCATTTACTTTTTGAGCAAAGCCAATAGAGTCTAATAATAGATTAAATGCAGTGTTGAGGCTGTCATTCTCAGCATCTGTGTGGATGTTTTGACATTAGACAAAACATCTTATCCCATCAAAACGCATTTCCATTAAAAACCCCAAGCATGTACCGATAGAGCAGTCTGTGATTGCGCAGTTGCAACAGAGGTACGAAATGAAGTTCAGCACTCACACTTGCAGATTTGAGGAAAGTGGGTACCGTATTTTCATGATTAAAAGCCTGACCATTTATTTTTTTTCAAAGAGTGCTCAGACCCAGAGCATAAATGAGGCAGGCGATTATAGAAGGCTGGTGATTATTTAAAAAATGCTGCTTGCTGTCTGCACTGTACAGGTGCTGGACATATACAGTAGTGTTCAGAATAATAGTAGTGCTATGTGACTAAAAAGATGAATCCAGGTTTTGAGTATATTTCTTATTGTTACATGGGAAACAAGGTACCAGTAGATTCAGTAGATTCCACAAATCCAACAAGACCAAGCATTCATGATATGCACACTCTTAAGGCTATGAAATTGGGCTATTAGTGAAAAAAAAAGTAGAAAAGGGGGTGTTCACAATAATAGTAGCATCTGCTGTTGACGCTACAAACTCAAAACTATTATGTTCAAACTGCTTTTTTAGCAATCCTGTGAATCACTAAACTAGTATTTAGTTGTATAACCACAGTTTTTCATGATTTCTTCACATCTGCATTAATTTTGTTGGTTTGGAACCAAGATTTTGCTCGTGTACTAGTGTGCTTGGGGTCATTGTCTTGTTGAAACACCCATTTCAAGGGCATGTCCTCTTCAGCATAAGGCAACATGACCTCTTCAAGTATTTTGATATATCCAAACTGATCCATGATACCTGGTATGCGATATATAGGCCCAACACCATAGTAGGAGAAACATGCCCATATCATGATGCTTGCACCATCATGCTTCACTGTCTTCACTGTGAACTGTGGCTTGAATTCAGAGTTTGGGGGTCATCTCACAAACTGTCTGTGGCCCTTGGACCCAAAAAGAACAATTTTACTCTCATCAGTCCACAAAATATTCCTCCATTTCTCTTTAGGCCAGTTGATGTGTTCTTTGGCAAATTGTAACCTCTTCTGCACATGTCTTTTATTTAACAGAGAGACTTTGCGGGGGATTCTTCCAAATAAATTAGCTTCACACAGGCGTCTTCTAACTGTCACAGCACTTACAGGTAACTCCAGACTGTCTTTGACCATCCTGGAGCTGATCAATGGGTGAGCCTTTGCCATACTGGTTATTCTTCTATCCATTTTGATGGTTGTTTTCCATTTTCTTCCACACGTCTCTGTTTATTTGTCCATTTTAAAGCATTGGAGATCATTGTAGATGAAGAGCCTATAATTTTTTTTGCACCTGCGTATAAGTTTTCCCCTCTCCAATCAACTTTTTAATCAAACTACGCTGTTCTTCTGAACAATGTCTTGAATGTCCCATTTTCCTCAGGCTTTCAAAGAGAAAATCATGTTCAACAGGTGCTGGCTTCATCCTTAAATAGGGGACACCTGATTCACACCTGTTTGTTCCACAAAGTTGATGAACTCACTGACTGAATGACACACTACTATTATTGTGAACACCCCCTTTTCTACTTTTTTTTACTAATAGCCCTATTTAATAGCCTTAAGAGTGTGCAATGCTTGGTCTTGTTGGATTTGTGAGAATCTACTGAATGTACTGGTACCTTGTTTCCCATGTAACAATAAGAAATATACTGAAAACCTGGATTAATCTTTTTAGTCACATAGCACTACTATTATTCTGAACACTACTGTAATTAGAATATCACAAATAAGTTGATTTATTTCAGTAATTCCATTCAAAAAGTGAAACTTGTATATTTTATTCATTCATTTCACACAGACTGAAATATTTCAAGTGTTTATTTCTTAACATTTTGATGATTATAACTGACAACTAATGAAAATCCCAAATTCAGTATTTCAGAAAATTAGAATATTATGTAAATCCAATACAAAAAAAAAAAAAAAAGGATTTCTACAAATGTTGGCCAACTGAAAAGTATGAACATGAAAATTATGAGCATGTACAGCACTCAATACGCAGTTGGGGCTCATTTTGCCTGAATTGGTACAGTGGTACAGAGGAGGATTTTCTTAAAAAGAAGACTTGAAAGTTTAGCTACAAATTGCCAGAAGGTAGTACATCTGAGATGCAATCTTAGAGTTGATCTGTTTTGGTGAAAGAATATCCTTCTCCACTCTTCTCCACTATGAAGCTAAGGGCCCTGTCCCACTGGCATTTAGGAGGATTTGCGTATGGATTGCGTACAAAATTGGCCCATATTCCCCAAACATCCGCAATATCCGTGTAACATGCCTGTATGAGTTGGCCGTCATCTGAACACGCCCGTGATCATCCGCAGAGGCACGCATGTCCACAGCCAGGATTTTTGAGTAGCCAAACATCCGCCTTACATACTCCATACATACTTAATTCATACACAATACATACTCACTCTCTGCGCTATATATCTGCCGTTAACCGCTGATATCCGCAACTGACGGGGATTTGCGGCTTGACAGCGGACTGGGACAGTGCGTAAAACAGATACATATCGTGCCTATCATGTCCACATCACAAACTAAAATAAGTTGTTGCGAATGCATACAGATTGGCCACGAATAAAGCATTTTTATTACATCTGCTTTGCAGCTGATTTGCGGACAATCTGTGAATGCATAACAAACACGTCACGTAAACCCAAAGTACTATATGTGGCAGAAAGCGACATACCTGCCAGTCAATGCCGGTCTGGCTGTGTAAATCCACAAAGACGTAGCTGCTGCAATCCAGGACTTTTATTTAACACCAACAAAAGGAAGAGTTGCTGTTTAGCCACAACTCACTCAAAAAGAAAAAACACAGTCTCACACCCCGAGCGGCTTCCCCCCTCCCGTTCCCCAAACTCATGAACAGTTAACCCTCGCATGACAACACTCTGTGATCAACTTGTCCAAGTCCAGCAAATGCTCCAGAGGCTGTATTATTGGTGTGAATAGTGATGCCGAAAGGAGCGAGTGCGCTTCTTTTATGACTGAAATGCAGATGCGCTGTGCACGCGTAACACGTACGTCATGCATTCATAATACACCCGTAATACTGCAGTGATAATCTCAATGTGTCAGATCAGTTTCCTCACTACATGCGTTATATAACCATGATTGTTCATCATATATTCGCTATATATTATTAATATATCCGTAATTCATACTGGGACATTTGTCATTTTTGGCCATTTTTGTTGCGGACAACAATGAACGCCCGTAATTTGTATACTCAATTCATGCGCAATTAATCCTCTCCCCAGTGGGACAGGGCCCTAAGAGTGGTCATGCAAAATACAAAGCTTGCATTGTGCACAATTTTTCCAGTCACAGCCACATCAGCCTATAACTTCTTCTGGGTTGTCTGGGTGTCTTGTTGGCTTTCCTCACTCTTCTCCTTCTTGTACAGTCAGTCAGTTTTTGTGAACTGTCTACTCCATGCAGTTTACCATAGAGTGCCATACTGTTTGTATTTCTTTGTAATTGATCCAAGACATTTTCAGTGGCAGCTTTTCCATCAGAAAGCCTCATCCACAACTACCACAAAAGACTCTAAGCTGTCACTGATGTTAAGAGCCCCTTCACACATACTAAGTACAAATCAGGGCGAATCACGGCGGAACAGTGTGTATGAGAGAACCACGAAAACACTGAGCCGAATGGCAGGTGTGAGCGATCCCGCTGCGATGGTTCCATGCACACAATAGTGTCATGGATGACTGTGCCTGCAACTGTCACAGTGGAAACACAATGCGAGCAGCTGGAGCATGTGTAATCACATTGTGCAGCTGCTGTGACAAAAAAGAAAAAAAACACATGCCATCCACGGGATTCGAACCTGCAATTTAAAAAAGCTCTGACTTCCAGCCAGAAACTTTACCACTGCGTTACCATCAATGTCCTGTAAAAGGTGTGGAAAAATGCCTGAAATCAACAAGGAGATCAACATATTAAAAACAACAACAACAAAAAAAAAACGAAACCACACACCATAAAAAACACTGCATTTTCTTGAGTCCTTATCAAGTGGATAATACACGTATGAACTCTCTGTTCCTCTGTAGATGACCCATGGTCACAGATATACAATCATGAAATGACATGAATGAAGCAGGGCACTCTGATTATGTCTACATCTACTGGTCCAGTGTGTCCAGTTGGCCCTGCGTTCATGTCCAGCCCAACACGTGTGTCTTGTGGACGGCACGCCGCAAGACAGACACCACATCATGTGGAACAGAGCTCATGTGGGTGACATGACATTCAGATCACCCGCTGCGTGTTATGATCTGATGGTCCATATCACCTGGGCCAGCCTGTCAATGTGCATGCCGTGTGCTCGCTCGCTGCAGCCCGTTGTAACAGTGGTATATGTTTTTATGTATGTCCCCATGAGGACAGCAAGCACATACACGTGCGTCACAGTGAACACTTGTAAGGTGAACTCCGTCCAGACACGGTACATGTTCTCCAGCTGGGCCATCCAGAACCAGCAATCTCAACAGCTGCTGCTGTCGGTGTCCACACTCCTTGTCCATCCAGCACAGACACCAATGTGTCACTCTGTGTTGTGTTATGCGAGCTGTCAGTGAGTCTCTGGTCAGCAGCTGACAGGCACCTCACTGTGCTGTGTGTGCACAGAACTGCCTGTCCACCCCCCATGTGATTATGTCTGTGCATACATATAAGCATTTTATGCAAGTGTGATCCCCCCAGCAAGCCACATGTGCCGGGGGGGCACAAACCACACGTACGCCACATGTGTTTTTGGGGGGAGAGCATGACACATGTGCGATACACATGCAGGCCATAAGTGTGTTGCTTTTTGAAAAGCCACATTCGTGGGGGCACTTAGACAAATTTCACACACAGCTCGAAAGTGATCATCTGCTGACTGTTTTTGTGTGAACAGCATGAATGGCCACATTTTCTAAGTGCTAAGTGAGCAGTGTTAGATGTTCTTGTGTGTCATCTGGAATTTGGCCGACACCTGCCTCGAGAGGGATCAAATGGGCTCTCACAGGGCACACTCTGTCTTTCAGCCACTGGTGTGCGCAAACAGTTGTAGCAACAGGTGTACCAGGCATTGGAGGCAGTAACAACACATGTACAAGGCGTTGGAGGCAGCTCCAATTTTTCACAATTTGCATGCAATTCCTCCTTCGTGCACTAGTCCACTTAAGGACATTTTAAATAAATAAATATTAAAATAAATATTTCGTGACACTGGTCATTTTCTTACAAAATGGATTTTTCGAACACTCAGTGGCAAGAATGAAACATTTTTGGGCATTGTAAAAAAAAAAAATCATTGCAAGGTATGGTATGACTGGGATCTTTAGCATAAAATGAGGAACTCTGTCACTAAACACAATCGAAAGAAATATATATATTTTTTGAGGAACAAGTTCAGAAAACAGGAACTGACAACAAAAATATATGGAATGTTTTAAATCAGTTGACAGGTAAGAAAAACAGAATCAATCTGTCCTTTCTTGAGGCTGATTGTTGGGAAAGTGTAGTGACACGGACCCACAACAGGGGGCGTAAATGAACGGACAATGGAAGGAGTCAAATTATAACACTTTACTGGTGTGAATGTCACAACCAAACACAGCAGAATCAGAATGTGCAACAGTCAATTAATAAAAGGTGTCGTGTGGGCAGGCTCGACGATAGGAGATGCCCGTCTGGAAACGAACCGGAACCACACGATTTCCACCACCACCTGAACCCGAGGAATACTGGAGCCGCCAAGTCCCGGAGTCCCCAGGTGGCCACCTTCCCGGCGTGTCGGATCTGGTACTGCTGACAGAAAGCAAAAGACAGTCAAAGGGTGGGTGTGTGAACACCCAGTAACAATGGTGGGAATGCCACCTCCACCTCTCACTCAGCGCGTTGCAGCGGTCTCAGCTGAAAAGGAGCGCCGTCTTGCACAGCCTCCTCAAAAACGACCGGTTCTCCTGCAAACACTCACAATAATAGATTTATCGATCTCACAAAAGGGGCTGAGAGTATTACCTCCAGATGAAGATGATATCTCAGCAGTTTGGTGGAGGTGTCTTCCTGCTTTTATACCAGATGTGTTGATTAGTGACAGCTGTCACGGATGATGGGTGACAGCTGTCACCACGGCTTGTTCCTGAGGCGGCAGCGCCCTCTCGTGCCTGAAGCCCGCACTTCAGGCAGGGCGCCTTCTGGTGGTGGGCCAGCAGTACCTCCTCTTCTGGCAGCCCACACAACACTGATAATAAATTCATAAGAAAGTCTGTAGATATTGCTAATTATATTAATGATTATTTTATAAGCAAACTAGACAAATTAATAGAAAATATGCCTAATCCGAGGAATGTTAATTCCTATCTATTGATAAGAAATAAAATTATGAATAATAAAAACACCATGTTTAAATTTGAAGAATTAAGTACAAATAAGGTAAAGGAATTCCTGAAATCTTGTAAAGACAAGTCCCCAGGTGTTGACGGTCCCCCCCTCCCCTGCACACCACGTGTTGAGGGGGAGCCAACACACTGGCACACCACGTGTTGGAATGAGAGTGGGGTTCCGTGACATACACGCACGCCACATGTGTTGGGGGCTCCAGTTTTTCACAAATGGCATTTGACTACTCCTTCATGCGCCATTCTGCCTCAATGCTGTTTTGTGTGAAGAGGCCCTAAAATTTAATTATTCTACCAGTGTGGGTGAAATTCTACATTTAGTATGAAACTGCCACCCAGTAGACACATTAATGTCTGCAAACAGTTGAAGAAAACTGCTATGTGACTATAGCTGCGTGCCAATAGAGCTCAATAGTGACTCACTGCCCACTTTTTTAAGGGCTCCAGTTCTGGAAGAAAGAATCCCATTAATTTTATTCGTTGACATTTCAGATAATTCTTATATAAATCATTTTAAGCTTTGAACTAAAGCAATTAGTTTTGAGATGACTCATGACCATAAAAGAAAAGATTTCATTTGGCAAAAAAAGAAAAAAGGCAAAGGTGCAAGACTGTGCACATAATAATATTTAAGCATCCCATTTGTTTTGTATATATATTGCAATTTGTGTTGTGTGAAAAGTAAAATATAACTTGTTATTGTACAGTGCTTCATTCCTGACTGGCAGTCACTGTTTGTGAGTCTGTAACAGCTCAGGTGACGTTCCAGCTGTGAGGTTAGCCCAAACACCTTTCTCCAACTAACATACCACATATTCTGCAGAGAATATTATGCAAATAATGAATGTTTATGAGTTAAATAGTATGAATATTTCATGAGGTGAAAGATGGAATGTTCCAGCTTTCACCGAATTAAATATTTGATCCATTGAAAGAATGAAAAAAAAAATCATTATTTGTTTAATATAATGGCTAAAATAGGTTCTTGTTATTTGATATTTTATTAATTTATAAACAACAGAAAAAGGACTTACATTTTGGTGATCCACTGGTACTTAGCAGTCCAACTATAAACTGGAGTTCAAAATTGTTCTCAGCCAACTTGGTAAAACAGTTAATCCTTGATGCCGTGTGCTGATTTCATGTACTTCCAAAAAAAAAAAAAAAAAAAAAAAAACTTGTTCCTCTCCAGTGAAAAATCATGTCAGAAATTTGTTCAGCTTTTCAACCTAACAGATCTTCATACCTCCAGATGGCTTACAGCATAGTGGATTTCTTTACCAGATGACCCTGAACCATCCCTTAGTTATGCTGCTATAGACGTAGACTGCTGGGGGGTTCCCATGATGCACTGTTTCTTTCTCTTTTTGCTCTGTATGCACCACTCTGCATTTAATCATTAGTGATCGATCTCTGCTCCCCTCCACAGCATGTCTTTTTCCTGGTTCTCTCCCTCAGCCCCAACCAGTCCCAGCAGAAGACTGCCCCTCCCTGAGCCTGGTTCTGCTGGAGGTTTCTTCCTGTTAAAAGGGAGTTTTTCCTTCCCACTGTAGCCAAGTGCTTGCTCACAGGGGGTCGTTTTGACCGTTGGGGTTTTACATAATTATTGTATGGCCTTGCTGTTAAAGATTTTATATATATATATTTTATCACTGTTAAACATTTGTTCCTTTGTCTTTGTTCTGATGAAATGTTATTGAGCTGTTTTGCACCTGTCTTAACGTAACCCTGAGAATGTACTTGTTATTATTACACTGACAGCACAACCTTTGTTTCTGTAGCCACTAACGACTGGGAGTGAAGAGATAGAGGTTATTTTGACCTTATGCTGTACAAATGCTTACTGTTTTAAACAGGACACTCCAAGCTTTTGCAGAACAGATGATAAGTGCAAACAGAGGAGCCTGCAAGAACGAGATGTGCTGACCTTCAAAGATATGATTAAACAAAGGAACTATTTTTCCACGCAGCTGCACTTATTGACGTATGTGTTTGTTTTACGGGAAGAAACTTGTCTCGCGCCCCCCCTTAGGACAAGTTTCTCAATGTGGGTAGGGCTTTCTTCTAATAAAAAGAGTGAGCATGCGCAACAGTCCTTAGTGCTTTCAGTGGTACTACGTGTACGGACTGTTTGCACTCCTCGCGAGCTAAATTTGACTTTCTGTCTCACTGGTGTTTTTTGACTCTGTCTTGTTAAAGGTTTTAAGAATGTTTGGAGGAGAAAATACCCAACATTGACTGGGGGCTCGTCCGGGATCTCAACAACACCGGAGGTGTCCGGCGGAGGTCGTCAAGTCCAGACGAAAATCCTTGGCCAAGGTCCGATCGATTGATCGTGTCTGCAATTGTCGACCGCCGGTGGCATCATCTGGTTGACGAGATTTTCCCGAAGAAGACAGACAGGAAGTCGAGTCAGTGAGTAGAATTTCTTTGTAACAGTACTGAGTGAATGGTGATCAGATCACATAAACAGTTAAATTCCGCAAGCGATGATACAGAATCGTCTGTTAATGAAACACAGTTAAACTCTGTAAGGAGGTCGGACTCCTCTACGATGGCGAGGAACGCACGTAGTTAAATTCCGAAGGAGGGTGCGGACTCCTCTGTTTATATACGCGTACCGGTAGGGAATAAAAGTGTGATCACATAAACAGTTAAACTCCGTAAGCGATGGCGTGGAATCGTCTGTTAATGTAAAGCAGTTAAATTCCGGAAGGAGGGTACGGACTCCTCTGTTTTAAATACGAAGTAATACCGGTTTTTGAGAATAAAAGTGTGAGAGTGTAATACTTTGGACAACGTTAGTGACAACCGTGTGTGGAAGCAGAGGCAAGTGATTCCACTTCCTACGGGGAGGTGAAAGGAATCAACCACACGACGGCAAATTAATTGTCACGTCCAAAGAAAGTGAAAACTTCAGATTTAGAACACCCTAGGTGTGCCCCCGTCTGAAGTCCAAATTATAACAAGGGATAATAAAAATGGGGGGTAAGACGTCTAAAAATAAGGAAAATTTATCAACTGACGACTGGAAATTTATGGAAGCAAAAAATCCAAAAGCAACAAAGAAATTGGAGACCTGGATAAATAAACATGACTTTGACGGACGACTGAACCTGACTAGTATTCAAAAACTGAAGGAAAGGTTGGAAAAGGAACATAAAGGTGATAAAAAAAAGAAGCAGAAAATAGGGGCAGATTTAGTGGCATTTTGGGAGGAGGAAGCAGAGAACAGACGGAAGGGAGCAGAGAAGCGACGATTAGAGAAAGCAAGGAAAAAGAAAGCTGTAGGTAAGGCAGAAGAAGATGTGATAATTCAGCACAGAGAACCAGAACAACCTCAACAACCACCGTCGGCTGGATCGTCGGTGACAACAACACCTTTATATCCTCCTCTACCAGAGGATGATGATGTACCGCCACCACAGTATGATTTGGCAGTAAAACCTAAGGTGAAAAGTGAAAAACAAGAAAAGCCACAAACACGCAGTCAAACAAAAGTGCCTACAGCTCCTCCCATGGAGGAACACAGTGACCAGGAAGGCACCTATCCTTTGATAGAAGTACCAAATCCTCGTGCAGGAACTCCAGGGCACCGACCAACCATGCTTGTATATCGAACATGGAATGCTGATGATATCAAAGCAGCAGTTGACATGATACCATCACCTCATGTTGACATTGAGGGATTCATGCAAGACAGAAAATATTAGAAAGTCGTATCACCTAGATGGAACTGAGGTCCAACAGGTATGGATGAAAGCATGTGGCCCAAAGTGGAGTCAGGTACGTGGGGACTGGAATCCTGTAGACGCGGAAAGCCACTGGAGCATGATAATCCAGTGTTGCAGACAAGAGTGGAAGCTATGATTACACGAGCAAAAGGAGTACTGGGCCCAAAGATAAATTATACTGAAATTACTAGGACAACTCAGAAAGAAGGAGAGCCATGGGCAGACTTTAGATGCAGATTTGAGAGTGTCTTTAGGGTCCATAGTGGCATATCGCCAGGAACACCGGTGTATGAACAACAATTAAAAAATGCTCTGATCCAGCATTCCAATAAGGATATAAAAGCTTGGATACAGAAACACTGGATTGGCTTGCCAACAGGCACATTAGAAGAAACACACACTCGCTGTTGTCATGCCGAGGAGGTCCTGAAACAGAAAAAGCAGACAGGAAGTAATGACAAAGGAGTGTATGTGGCACAAGGGGATGATGAAATATATTACCAGCAGAGTAATATGAGACAGCAAAAACAATGGAAACGTCCCCAAAAACCATGGCAGAATAGACAAGGTAGACAACCACAACGTCAAGGACCATAGCCGCCACAGCAACCACTGAACAGACAGGGAGGATCACCCCGTGATCCCCTGATATGTTGGAACTGTGGAAGAGAGGGACATATGTCTAGGAATTGTCCAAATCCACCCCCGAATGCGGAAAGAGCTCCACAGCGAAATACTCCTCCGCAGCCACAATATCCACAATGACTAGAATCCATAATCCATGACTCCACATCAGATAGGCAGTCTGATTGTGATATGGATCTGTGTGCCTTACTGGGAAATCCAGTACCCAAACCAGAAGTGACCTTGTTAGTAAATGGGCGGCCCGTAGTGTTTCTTTGTGATACAGGGGCATGTAGAACTACATGCAATGATAATATACCAGTTCATAAATTGAGCAGCGAAACGTTCAAAGTTCGCTCAGCAAATGGGCAAACATCAAATGTCCCTCTCACTAAACCCATAACGTTGACAGATCCATTTGGCCTGACATGTACTATGTCAGTGTTGAACATGCCACAATGTCCAGTTAACCTCTTAGGACGAGACGGATTGACTGCATTGGGCTTGTCCATAATTGTGGAACAAGGGAAATTAGTTGTTGAGCGCACAGGAGGTGTTAACATGGTGAGAGAAGAAAGCGATGACCCCACATTCCACTATTACTATACATTTGACATTTCTGAAGAAGATGCTGCAGGATGGGGTAAAGATGTCGTTTTGCAAGCAACAGCCCTACTGAAACATCCTGAACAAAAGATGTCACCACCTGACCTGCATGTCACAATGTGGCATAAAGATCCTCCAGGTCCGGATGGTGACTATGAAAACAAATTGAAAGACATTTCACCTGTGAAGCTGACAATGACCGATTTGATTCATGATGGCAACTCCACAGCTGTCATAACAGTGACAGGTGCCACTGAAGATGTTTTAAAATTGAGATTCACAGGTATGCCATTACATGTGTCACTTCGTAAACCATATTTGACAGAATGGCAAGATTTGGGACTGACAGTCATGACAGCTTTGTCAGCCACTGATTGGAACAGAGTTGGACCACGAACGGAGTTCAGTCCATCAACTAAATTGTATAAAGTGCCAGTTAATGTCTCATTGGTGCTGACAGCCGGAACACATATTGATGTGTCCACTTCACAATCCTGAGTGTTTCAGTTGAGTCCTGGAGAAGATGATCTTCTTTCTTCAGTACCATCAGGATTGTGGACAACAGGTCCTTCAGACGTAGGACTGATTAAAAATGCACAACCTGTAGTTATAAGACCAAAAACAGAATACAGACCATGTGTAAGACAGTATCCATTGAAACCTGATGCAATTGAAGGAATCAGGCCAGTAATAGAGGATTTGTTAACAGCAGGAGTAATAGTGCCATGCCCAGATTCACCATGTAACACACCCATATTTCCGGTAAAAAAGGCTCCGCCCTCAGTGGGGTGGAGAATGATTCAAGATCTGCAGGCAGTAAATGCTGCTATGATTAAAAGAGCACCATGTGTTCCAGATCCACACACCTTGTTAAATTCGCTGAGACCAAATTCTAATAGTTTCTCAGTAATTGACATAAGTAATGCATTTTTCTCTGTGCCAGTACACCCAGATAGTCAATTCTGGTTTGCTTTTACCTTTAAAGGACAACGATATACATTTACCAGATTACCGCAGGGTTACGCAGAGAGACCAACTATTTATTCTCAAGTCATGTCAGCATGTTTAGCCAGTTTCGTTCCACCGGCAGATAGCCAACTATTAGTGTATGTTGATGACATCTTGATTGCCTCTGACACACGAGAAAACTGCATAACTGACACAGTAGCATTATTATGTTTCTTATTTGATAATGGCCACAAAGTGAGTAAAAACAAAGTTCAGTTGTGTAGGGATAAAGTAAAATATTTAGGACATGAGTTATCAGCCACAGGGCGCACGATCCTGTCTGACAGGAAGGAAGCAATTTTACATGCTCCGAAACCACAAACTAAAAAACAGATGATGTCATTTCTTGGACTGACAAATTACTGCAGGGCATGGATTCCTTGCTATGCAGAGTTGACTAGTCCACTTTCTGATTTGATGTACAAAGATGATATTTCAATGTCAACTGTGCTGGAATGGAACAAAGATGCTGAGGAAGCTTTTGTAAAAGTCAAACAAACATTAGTGTCATCCACAGTTTTGGCACTACCAGATTATAGTAAACCATTCATTCAAACAGTTGATTGTAAGAATAAGTTCATGACTAGTGTTTTGGTACAAGTGTATGGCTCAAAATTAAGGCCACTTGCCTACTACTCATCTAAATTGGATGCAGTGGCAAGTGCTCTACCACCATGCGTACAAGCTGTTGTTGCAGCCTCTATGGCTGTTCAAAGTAGCAGTAATGTTGTTCTATTCCATCAGCTGACATTGAAAGTTCCACATGCAGTTTCTGCACTTCTGTTGCAGACAAACATGAGCTTTTTGTCCCCAGCAAGACATCTTTCGTGCATGTCCTTGCTATTATCACAACCACACCTTACGGTAGAGCGATGTACAACATTGAACCCATCCACATTGATACCTTTACCTGAGGATGGTGAGCCGCACAATTGTCTTGATGTAGCAACTGTCTGTATGAAGGCCCGTGTTGATCTTTTGGATACGCCCATCCCACACAGTACAATTGTGTATGTGGATGGATCCTCCACTAAAAATGCTTATGGACAAACACAATCTGGATATGCTGTTGTCACAAATTCAGAAGTATTGGATTCTACTTCATTGCCATCGTCATTCTCAGCGCAAGCAGCTGAATTAGTTGCTTTAACTGCAGCTTGTCATTTGTTTAAAGGAAAAGCTGTGACAATCTATACGGACAGCCAGTACGCTTTCAGCACAGTGCATGTGTTTGCAAAACTGTGGGAAGAGCGTGGGATGGTGACATCATCTGGAAAGCCAGTAACTCATGCCACACTCCTAACTGCACTACTGAAAGCTGTGAAATTGCCTAAACAAATTGCTATATGCAAATGTGCGGCTCACACCAAAGGCTCTGACAGTGTTTCAAAAGGGAATGATTTTGCTGACAGAGCAGCAAAGGAGGCAGCAGCAGCTTCTTCTATTTTTGTTGTACAGGAAACCACTCCAGATTTGCACTTAGGTCACATACTGCTTGCTGAGATGCAACAGCAGGCACCTGTGAAAGAAAGGCAGATGTGGTTACACAAAGGAGCTACATTCGCAAATGATTTGTACTTATGACCACAAAAGAAACCCATATTGCCAAAAAATATGTTTAAATGGGCAGCTATTATGAGCCATGGCGTGACGCATGTCTCATCAGGGGGTATGATATCGCAATTGCAATCTATTTTTTGTCTTTATGGGTTCGATGCATATGCAAAACAGCATTGTAGAGCATGCATGACATGTGCAAAACACAACTCACAAGGCAATCTGAGACCCCAAAGAGGCAAATTTCCAACACCACAATATCCCTTTCAAGTGATTCATATGGATTATATACAGCTGAGTAAACATGAAGGGAAGGAATTTTGTTTAGTCATAATTGATGCCTTCTCAAAATGGGTAGAATTGTTCCCCACAAAACATGCAGATGCACTTACAGTGGCTAAAGCACTGTGCAAAGACATCATTCCACGATTTGGAATACCAGAAACAGTCTATTCAGATAATGGAGCGCATTTTGTTAATACAATAGTGCAACATGTGGGAGAAGCGCTACAGATTAATCTCAAAAATCATTGTGCTTATCATCCACAAAGTGCCGGATTAGTAGAAAGGATGAATGGGACAGTAAAAAACAGACTTAGGAAGACAATGGAGGAAACAGGCAGACCATGGACACATTGTGTAGATTTGGTAAAAATGTACATAAACATAACTAGTACCATGGGGTTGACACCGTATGAAACATTGTTTGGCAGAAAATACCGATTGCCATATTATGGGCAAATTTGGGATGTACCTGAGGAAGCCAATTTGGCAGATTACATGAGGAAGATGTTAGAAAGACAACGAGGGAGAGTTTCAAACACTGATGATCCCATTTCTCCACAGGATGACCCTAAAGTGGTACCTGGAGACTGGGTGTTGATAAGAAGCATCAAGAGAAAACACTGGCATTCACCTAAGTGGGAAGGGCCCCATCAAGTACTACTCACAACACCCACAGCTTTGAAAATTGGGGAAAGAAGTACATGGATTCATTTAACTCACTGTAAGAAAGTCATTTCTGCAGACACAGGCAAACAGTAAGAACAGTAGGATAAGACTAGTAATAGTGTGTGAGCTTGGTGTTAAGATCCAGGTTAGACACGAAAGCTAGCAGAAGACTTTAAGAAACCACTGTTCTGAACATAGGTGTGCTGTAGTGTGTAGAAATGACAAAAGTAAAAAACAAAAAGAACGAGGGTCCCTGGACCCCATGGACAGTCCTTATTATGCTACTTTTCTTTTTTGGATTAGGCTTATTAGTGAAAGCCATAAGTGTCGGACACGACAATACAGGACACATCAACAAACTAAATAGGCCAAAAAGAGAGGACAGAGGCCCCAATCCACTTATACCTGTAGGGCATCGATGTAGTAAACAAAGAGCATATCAATTTGGTGTACAGGCCTGCTTTCCCCGAAATGCTTCAGTAGTAATCAAAGTCCCTTTTACATCCTTGACACGGACACAGGATGATCAACAGGGATCATGGTATAGTGGCTATGATTGGTATATGACAAATGATCAACAGGATAAGAGATGGGAGACCTTGGTGGCAGATAGGTATGACAGATGGACGCCTAGTTGGGCTCAAACCGGGTGGGCTAAGTACCAAAGCCAATTCCTCAAAATGTATCAAACAGAGGATAGCTTGCTGATTGCAGTGGATACAAAAAACAAATCCATAATCCCACCAGGAACACCGGATCCAGAATGTTGGTTGTTTTTGTTGTGGGTCCACAAAACAGGGTCTGACCCCTACTTCTCCCTGATATTGTGTGAAGATAATATCATGGCTACAGCTAACAAGACATTAAAGCAACCAGTTATGGCTGATCTCAGCAGGACAAAGGGTGCATCCATAAGAAATACAAAAGACATGAAAACAGATGACTGGTTCCTAGTAACTACAGGAATTAGTGGACAAAATAATAATTGGCTTTTAATGGCAGAACAAGCAGGACTAGCTACAAAAAGGGACTGTGTTGTATGTATGGGACCCAGACCTATATTACAGGTAATACCGGCAGCATTACCCAAAGACTGTCTGTTGACTGTAATGACACAGACATACATTGCAGCAAACAACAATTGTTCTAAGTGGGACAAGATCTATCCATTGACCAAATTGACTAAGATTAAACCTTTATTTCAAGCAAAGTTGGGCATGCTAACCATACATGTGTAAACTTGACAGGGATAAGTAAGACTTTGGGTAGCTTAAACCACACTGCCTGGTGTAAGGATGTGGTCCATAGTAAGTCCACATTCAAGCCTGTCAGTAGGAGTGATGTATGGTGGTGGTGTGGTGATAACAGAATCTTTGACAGACTGCCAAGAAATGTGTCAGGTTATTGTGCATTAATATCATTATTGTTACCAGTTAAAGCTATACCCATGACCCCTGAAGACGTTATGACATATGCAGCCTCTCTTATTCCTGAAGACTGGCAGAAAGGCATAGCCAGACATAGAGTAAAAAGAGATTGGAAAGGAGTGGGAGATCCAACATATATTGATGCGATAGGAGTCCCCAGAGGAGTGCCTGACGAGTATAAACTGGTTGATCAAATAGCAGCTGGATTCGAATCCTCCATCTGTTGGTGGTGTTCAATTAATAAGAACGTAGACAGAATAAACTACATCCACTACAATGTGCAGAAATTAGGAAATTGGACTGAGGAAGGATTTAAGGCTGTCCATTCACAGTTAGAAGCCACGTCCCTTATGGCCTTCCAGAACCGTATTGCTCTGGATATGTTGTTGGCAGAGAAAGGAGGTGTTTGTGCCATGTTCGGAGAACAATGCTGCACATTCATTCCCAACAACACAGCTGCAGATGGCAGCCTCACTCAAGCCATCGACGGGCTGAGGACGTTGAACAGGAAGATGAAAGAGCACAGTGGAGTAAACACCGAAGGCTGGGATTGGTGGCTGGAAGGGATGGGAAAATGGAGGTCTTTGATTTCTTCACTATTAGTGTCTATAGCAGTATTTGCTGCGATTCTAACATTGTGTGGATGTTGTTGTATTCCATGTCTTCGAGGCCTTGCAAATAGAATGATAACCACAGCAATAGGTCCAGGACCAGGAGAGGGACCAGCTTCATATCCACTCCTGGGGCAAAACGACGACGAGGAGGAAGAGGGCTCTCATGACCTGTACCCAGACCAATGGAAGTATGATGACCCAGACACCGATGATGATGACATAACCTCTGGGGTGTAAGCCTGTAGAACATACCATGATGAACCTCTTAGTGAAAATCTCAAAAGAAGTGCTAAGCTAGGTGATGCCTACTATATGTTTAACAAGCGATAACAGGAGGGAAATGTTAAAGATTTTATATATATATATTTTATCACTGTTAAACATTTGTTCCTTTGTCTTTGTTCTGATGAAATGTTATTGAGCTGTTTTGCACCTGTCTTAACGTAACCCTGAGAATGTACTTGTTATTATTACACTGACAGCACAACCTTTGTTTCTGTAGCCACTAACAACTGGGAGTGAAGAGATGGAGGTTATTTTGACCTTATGCTGTACAAATGCTTACTGTTTTAAACAGGACACTCCAAGCTTTTGCAGAACAGATGATAAGTGCAAACAGAGGAGCCTGCAAGAACGAGATGTGCTGACCTTCAAAGATATGATTAAACAAAGGAACTGTTTTTCCACGCAGCTGCACTTATTGACGTATGTGTTTGTTTTACGGGAAGAAACTTGTCTCGTGCCCCCCCTTAGGACAAGTTTCTCAATGTGGGTAGGGCTTTCTTCTAATAAAAAGAGTGAGCATGTGCAACAGTCCTTAGTGCTTTCAGTGGTACTACGTGTACGGACTGTTTGCACTCCTCGCGAGCTAAATTTGACTTTCTGTCTCACTGGTGTTTTTTGACTCTGTTTGTCTTGTTAAAGGTTTTAAGAATGTTTGGAGGAGAAAATACCCAACACTTGCCTTGCAATATAAAGCGCCTTGGGGCAACTGTTTGTTGTGATTTGGCGCTATATAAAAAAATTTATTGAATTGATTGATTGATTGATTGATGTAATGTTACCAGAATTAGCACCGTCAGTTAGCTCCTTCAAATCATCGTCTGCCAGCAAAAAAAATTAAAGCCACCCACGACAAAATATGGTAAAGCTATCAAGTAGACTGGGGCAGGTGTCCAGCTCGACGGGACTTTACAGATTTTATAAATCTGTAAAGTCCCGTCGAGCTGGATTTAAACAGTGTAGATAAAGCATTTACACATATACGTATATACACACATACTATGTGCACCAATCTATAGTGTGAGCCACTGTTCTGCTTAATTCATCAGCATTTCATTTCCTAAGTCATAATAACTGAGTGCACCAGCAGCAAAACAACTGGCTACCCTGTGATTGACAGGGCTTAAAAAATATATATATTTCACTGGCAACAGTGGCATCCAGCAATCAGATACATCACCTTTTCAATTTAGGATTGTAGGTAGTTATTTTCAGTGACACAGTGAATAACATACTTTGTTAAATTCAGGTTCATATCATACAGACGTGTGGTTTCTTTAGGGCCACATTTCATCATTACATAGTGTCATAGCCCTTAGTGAGGTTATTTTGGATGGTAACGACTTTTTATTCCACAATCTAAATCCCTACAGATAATATCAATTTAATTTTTATTTCCATAACTGCTCTGTTGAGCTCATGATCCTGTCTGTCTGTCCTTACCCGATGTCT